>NC_048234.1:26667539-26992866 GCF_002007445.2 Ailuropoda melanoleuca
TCCAGCTCAACTCAGGGGACCGGCTGAAAAAGGTGTCCCCTACTCCTCCGCCATCTTAACCTCCCTCTGAATTCCACTATTTTCCTTCTAAAAAGTAGTTTCTGACTTGGTCCTAGGTCCTGAGAAGATGGACAGTGGGACACAAAGTAACCATGAGATCTGAAATACATGTGATAAATGCGGGTTATTGACCCATCAAGCCATAAGCTTAAGTGTGCCCAGCAGCACCTTGTCATCAATGAAGTGTTACACTTTATATCAGGCTGGGGTAGGTCCCGAAAGCACAAGTTGCATGAGGATGTATTTTTATATACATATTCCTAATATGCCTATTCCTGTCGTACTGCCACTTATATGAACTGATGGGAAGTTGCCTTTTAGAAGTTGACTAAAGTGGGGCACCTGGGTGGCTCAGTTGTTAAGTGTCTGCCTTCACCTCAGGTCATGATCCCAAGGTCCTGGGATCGAGCCCTGCATGGGGCTCCCTGCTCAGCAGGGAGTCTGCTTCTCCCTCTGCCTGCTGCACCCCCTGCTTGTGCTCTCTCTCTCTGTCAAATAAATAAATAAAATCTTTAAAAAAAAAAAAAACTTGATTAAAGTGGGGAAAAAATATCAGCTGGACTTACAAATGGTCTTGTTCAGCATGCTGGCATCAGCTGTAAATGGGCTAATTTCTAATTACAGCCTTAGTTGGGGTGGCCTTAAAGAAGGGCAGGAGGAAAATGTATAAAGGAGAAATGACTGAAGTCTCAGATGTACAATAATTCACAGAAGGTAGAGGCTATTGGTTTTATCCAAATGGTGGTGGACTTGGGTTTAATGACAAGATATCTGGAAAGAAATATATGTGTGATCTTTTCAGAATAAACCAAGTATTAATACATTTGTATTTAATACTCATCCAAAGTGCCCTCCTTAGAGTGTTTAACAGTAATCATGTAGACAACACGACTTATTCTGTGTATGTCAACTGACATCTTTATCCAGACCCTGTCAATCTATCTTTATCCAGACCCCTCATCTATCAAGTAACAATAGTGGCAGGAATAAAGTTATGCACTCGTATAATGGCACCAAGGTCTAGCTGGCTAATACCACTGATGACTATTCAAACTTCCAGCCACAGAAACCAACTGCTAGCACCACACCTCTGGGAGATCAGCCATCCACTTGGTGGAGTGGGGAAACTACTTTGTCTTCTCTAGAATAGATATTTATTCTGAATATGGATCTGCCTTCCATGCCAGCCATGCTTATGCCAGCATCACCACTCTGGGACTCCCCATTAAAGTAGACTAAAAATACCACTTCTGACCAATGAACTCAATTTTATAGCAAAAGAAATAAAACAACGGGTACCACTTACAGGAGTCACTGACCTTGTAATGTTCTCCATCACTCAAAAGCAGTTGACTCTACTGAATAGTGGAACTGCCAACTGAAGAGTCGTAACATTAGCTGGGAGTTTGGATTGCTCTTCCGAAGTTTGCTCTAAACAAGTAAATATTTGTGCTGTTTCTTCCACAGCCAAAATATACAGGTCCAGGATTATATTTATTTTCTTAGGCTGCCATCATCAAGTACCACAGACTGTGTGGCTTAAGCAACCAAAAACCAAAATTCATTTTCTCACTGTTCTGGAGGCGGAAGTCTGAGATCAAGGCTCAGTAGGGTTGGTTCCTACTAAGACCCTTGAGGATTTCTCTCATGGGCTTGTAGATGCCCTTCTTCTCCCTGTGTCCTCATTTCATCTTTTTTCTATATGTGTCTGAATTTTCTCCTTTTATAAGGACACCAGTCAATTTGGACTATGACCCAACTTAATGACCTCATTTTATCTTGATTTCCTCTATAAAGATCCTATTCCTAAATACAGTCACAGTCTCAGGTATGGGGGACTATGATTCAATGTACAAATTTTTGAGGAAGTCACAATTCAGCCCATAATAGGGGCCAAAGGGGCAGAATTTGGAATGGCACTTGTCAGTGTTAACCCTGATAAACTCCTGACACAATTTTTGTTTTCCATTCTGGCGTCTTTGGACTCAGCTTGTTTAGAGATCTTAGCACCTAAGGGTGAAAGAACAACTTTAGCTGACAAAATAATTGATCTAGAAAGTAAGAATCCGGGGCGCCTGGGTGGCTCAGTCATTAAGCGTCTGCCTTCAGCTCAGGGCATGATCCCAGCGTTATGGGATCGAGCCCCACATCAGGCTCCTCTGCTATGAGCCTGCTTCTTCCTCTCCCACTCCCCTGGCTTGTGTTCCCTCTCTCGCTGTCTCTGTCTCTGTCAAATAAATAANAAAAAAAAACTTTAAAAAAAAAAAAAAAAAAAAAAGAAAGTAAGAATCCTACCTAATCATTTCTCCTATTATTTCATATATGGTGCATTCATGGTGATTAATGTAAATTTAGTTATGGAATACCACGATAGAGTTATAACTAGCTAGAATAGGGATCAGCAAACTTTTACTGTAAAGGGTCCAATTTTAGTGGATATTTTAGTATTTCAGACTTTGTAGGTCATACAGCATCTATAGCAATTACTCAACTCCGCCATTGGGGCAGAAAAGCAGCCATAGACAATACATAAAAAAAAAGAGTATGGCTATGTTCCAATAAAACTTTATTTACAACAAGGGCACCTGGCTTGCTCAGTCTGTCGAGCGCATGACTCTTGATATCGGGGTTCTGAGTTTGAGCCCCACATTGGGTGTAGGAATTACTTAGAACGAAAATCTTCTTAAAAAACCAAACAATAGAAAGAAAAAACTTTATTTACAACAAAATGAGTGATGGGCTAGATTTAACCTGAAAAACTGTAGTTTACCAAATCCTAAACTAAAGGATAAAAGTGTGATTCAAGATATTTGCAGTAACTGGTAAGACTTTGATTCTCCCCTTTGGGAAAAGGATAAGGAATCATTGCATTTTGTTTTGCAGGAAAATGTTTTTGTTGTCATTATTGTTTTGAAGTTTAATTATCAGTCTGTGTAGTCCGAGCTAAAGAGGTAGACTGTGGAAGGTATTATGAATTTGCTCAATTTATTTTTTTAAAAATATTTTATTTATTTATTTGACATAGAGAGCACAAGCAAAGGGAGCAGCAGGCAGAGGGAGAGCGAGAAGCAGGCTTCCCGCTGAGCAGGGAGCCTGATGTGTGGCTCAATCCCAAGACCCTGGATTACTACCCGAGCTGAAGGCAATAGCTTAACCAGCTGAGCCACCCAGGCACCCCACTCACTCAATTTCTAATCCCAATCCTTTTTACCATGTTTTCCTGTACAGTAGAGAGTGGAAAGCTAACACTTCACTTCTGAGAATCTGTTTTAGCTGGGGCTATTAACATGACCTGAGTTCCACCAAAAAAGACATATTCATTCAAGACCTGAGAGTAGAAATGAATAAAGAGAAATGTAGCAGCCCTCAGGGAGATTAGATATTCAGACAAGCACACTGGCAGGAGTGTTTGGTTCTCTCAGTACTAAAATGGTGGAGATTTTACTGTGTGATCCCTAAAGCCACTGGAGGAGAGCAGAAAGTAGCATTAGAGGGAAAATGCACTAGAAAAGTTTTTGGCAGGACTGGAGATTTCTCCAGGCTGCACTGTTGTCAACTGAACATCCCCAGTTGGTTTACTACCCTCCAAAAAAGAAACCTAAAAATTACAGTTGTTATTATATGAATCTCTCCTCTTCTGAGTAAGGATTCTTGTTTTAATAACATTTTATTACCCAGAAACTAATATAATGCCTAACACAGAGTTGGCACATATGAAACTGTAGCAACCTGAAATGAGCGACTCATCAATACCCAGAACAGAAAGGATTATTGCCTGAAGTCCAGAGAATTCAGGTAGAGGTCATACCACTTTTCTTTTCCCTATACCAGCCAACTTCTGGGGACTTGGCTAGGGAAACTTATAACACAAAAACTTTAAAACGAAGACTCAAAAATGGAAGGCACAGATTTCACGGGGTTTTAAAACGTCACCTTTCACAAACAAAACCAGGTCTCTAGGGGTACACGAGATAACCACACAATGGCTGGTGTGTGGGTGTGGGTGCACACATGTGTGTGAAATCATTAATTTACATTTATAGCTAATAATAATTAATTTACACTAAACCTCTCAGTGCCAAAGCCTAGATATTAGAGGGGGGAGCATTTATGGCATATCTGCTATGCGTTAAGTAGTATGTTTCAAATGCTGTTTCTTACTTGATCCACACAACACTATAAAGTGGCTGTTATTTCATCTTCACAGGCCCCATAAAATAGGTATTATGAGAAAACAAGGAGTGGGCTTGGTGAAATAACTGGTAACAGACATTTATTAAAAAGCCATTCTTAGGGGCGCTTGGGTGGCTCAGTTGGTTAAGCATCTGCCTTCGGCTTAGGTCATGATCCTGGAGTCCTGGGATGGAGCCCCACATCAGGCTCCCTGCTCTGCCAGTTGAAAACTAGTCACTGTGTGGCCATTAGATACGTCTGTCTTGTCTGCTAATGTGTAGGCTACATAGATCTGTCACTTCCCATCCCCAGTGCCCAGCACAGAGTCTGACACATAGAGGCACTCAGGAAGCAGTTCCTGAATGAATAAACAAATAAACAAACAAATTAATTAATACCATGTACCAGGAGGATCACGAAACACTTTACCTTAATTATCTCATTCAATCCTCAGAACAAACCTATAGGTTATGTCCTATTTTCGTCCCCATTTTGCAAATAATGAAGCTGAAGGGCAGAAATAGAATAGCTTGCCTAAGTACATACATAGTGAGTGACAGAACTGAGATCCAAGTCTGGTATCTATCATATTGCTATTATATATTTCGATCGGCATCTTCAAACAGATTTTTATTGCCATTCACATGAAAGTGAAGAATAAGTCACTACAAGACAAGCAAACAATCACAAACATAGCTTTATCACATGTAAAGGCTGCTAAGTGGAAGAAAACGCAGTACCAGGGTTTTCTGGTATACCAGAATACCTTACTATACTGGGTTAGATTTGAGACTTTTTCACACTTTTGTGGTAAGAAACCAAAGCTGAGGATTTCAGAAAACAAACTTGCCCTGGGAGGGGTTTAGAAATAGCTCACAGATCCTACCATTCTTCTACAATACTGTAATTTTAAAAAGTAGCCATTTTAGGCTTTTGCAAGAAAGAAAAAGGTCACGGGGCGCCTGGGTGGCACAGCGGTTGGGCGTCTGCCTTCGGCTCAGGGCGTGATCCCGGCATTATGGGATCGAGCCCCACATCAGGCTCCTCTGCTATGAGCCTGCTTCTTCCTCTCCCACTCCCCCTGCTTGTGTTCCCTCTCTCGCTGGCTGTCTCTTATCTCTGTCAAATAAATAAATAGAATCTTTAAAAAAATTAAAAAATTAAAAAAAAAAAGAAAGAAAAAGGTCACAATTCAGAAATTATAAATAAACGAGTAAATTATCTTCCATACTATTTCACTTTTATGGGATATTTTTTCATTAATTCCATCATCTGGACTATTTTACTTGCAAATGAACTTTTATTAATGAATATATGTGTTTAAACACAATTTTACATGAATGTATAAATGTGGACCTTTGACTTTTGTAATCTCTTATCTTTCCTCTACAGACATCAGCTCTTACTCCCACCCCACGAGAATTCACTTTTACAACCTAGTCTATATCCTTTCATATATTATTTATGCTCACATGATTCTATTTAATCCTGTATATATACTTATCCATACACAACTAACATTAAAGAGACAAGTTTTTTGGTCATTATTTTATAAGAGGGAGCTCACATCAACTATGCTTTTCAGTATCCTGCTTTTCTCCCTCAAACCCTCATGGAAATTCCTCCAAGTTTACTGGGATTGCTCTAATTAATTCTTTTTAAATGGCTGCATAGTATTCCATGGCCTACATATAATTTATAGCAGTCCCCACCTTATCTACACAAGATACGTTCCAAGACCCCTACTAGTGCATGCCTGAAACTATGCAGAGTACCAAACTCTATATATACTGTTTTTTCTTATACACACACTTGTGATAAAATTTAATTTATAAATTAGGCATGATAAGAGATTAACAACAATCACTAATAATAAATTAGAACAATTCTAACAATACACTGTAATGAAAGTTATGTGAATGTGGTCTCTCTCAAAATATCTTATTATACAGTACTCACCCTTCTTGCAATGACGTGAGATGATAAAATGCCTACGTGATGAGATGACGAGAGGTGAATGACGTAGGCATTGTGATGTAGCATTTTGTCAGTAGGATGGTCCACTTCCAGACACGGTTGACCTTGGGTAACTGAAAGGGCGGAAAGTAAAACCTCGGATAAGAGGGGGGACTACTGTATTCAGTCTGGATCCTATTGATAGGAAATGTTCTTTTCCTATGGGCCACTAGAGAGCACCATTGGAGCAGTGTCAAGTTCAGCAGAGCCTAGTGTAGGGTGGAGAGTTGGGAGACTTACCCATTATCAGATATGCGTCTTCATCCTCACTGTCCTGATCAAGGTTTTGTTCATTCTCAGCTCTGGGAACCCAGAATTCGCTCGCTTCCTCCAATCACTATCTTACCATTCCACCCCAAGAGGGATGATAATAGACTCACCAGGGTTCTTTTTCGGACTCCCCAGTTGTTCACAGGCCCCGATGGAAAAGACTGCAGAAATATTATAATCGGCATAGGCAACAAGAACAGCGACTATCACTGCTGTCACTGTAATTACTGCAATTTATGAAGAACAAAAAATTGCCAGTAATCAGGCTAAAACCTTGACATGTGTTACCTCACTTTATGTTTACAACAATGCTGTGAAGTAAGTGCAACCGTTATCCCATTCTACAGATGAAGTGTTTGGTACAGAGAGAACACACACCCAGATCCAGAACCTTAAAGAAATCCCAGGGATTTTCCTCCCGTTTGTGTATTGAGTCTGTCACTGTGTGGCCTCTCCTGGATCTCCATGTTCAACTGCTAACACCATCTGTCCCAACCCACACCCAACCCAAATTCCCTCCAGTTTTCCAGACTGCAGAGTTCCTATGATTTTGCATTTGTTACTGCTGCCTTCCTCAGCTTCCCACACCCCAACCAACCCTTCATCTGGAAGACAAATGCCTCCTTCTTCAAGGAGTCAGATTACATTCTTCCTTGTTTGGGGAGCTTCCCCAGGTAGACTTAAATTCCCCTTCTACCTCAAGATAATGGGAAAAGTTGCTTACTTACCTAATTCTCCCACTGGAAAGTTCTCAAGCCAAGTCTTACTGTTCCTAGCATCCCCGTGCCTGGTACAGTGGTTGGCACATAGCCGATACTCAATACGTGTTCATAAATGAATAAATGACTGAATGAATGAACTATAAAGGCTCTTTCTTTAAAAACCCAAGTCAAACCCAATTCTTAGCAGCATAACATAAACACATAAAAGCCCAAAGACTTGGGTCACTTCCTTTCAGAGATTTCTGTGACAAATCCATTTACCAAGCCAGTCAGTCTCAAATAAAGAGCCCCCGGTTTTTGTGTGCAGCTGAGTCTGCGGTGCTCCTCCGCCTCTGGATCTGGACGGTTAAAACTGAAGGAAGAGAGAATGTGCCAGGCTATTCACATATGCCTAGGGTCTGCTATTAGTTGCTGCTGAGAGCTAAGATGAAAATTTTTATTAGAGTGGAAGTCCTTCAGGCTCCAGAGTTACACGGCAGCTGTGAGGGAAAGGCTGGGGGAGAAAATTCACCTTTCATCAGAAAAATTTGTGGTAAAAATGGATAGTCTTTTTCTCTTTAACAACACATGCAGAAACTGTTTGGCTTGGTTGGTCTTATTATTTCCTCTTGCAAAAGGCTTGCCAGTCCTCCTGAGTAAAGAAATGAAGACCCAGCAATTTGGGGCCACAATTAGAAATGTTCTTTCTCATGTGGTGTTTTCTTTCCTGTAAACTCCAGATACCACTAATGAGCATGCCCAATTATTACATCTGTTGACCAGGGGCAGTCCTCTTTTCTGCCCTGGAATACAACATTGTCTGGCAGCTCCTTCTAATGAGAAACTTGATTATTGCAGATTCTTTGCCCATGAATACAGTCAAGAAGTCAAAGTCTACGTTGAACTTGCAACCACAAATGCATATATTCAGAGGTATAGTTACGAGATCTTTGGAGGGGGCCTGGGTGGCTCAATTGGTTAAGGGTCCAACTAGTGATTTAGGCTTAGATCATGGTCTCATGGGTCATGAGATAGAGCCCTGCATCCACCTCCCAGCTCAGTGCGGAGTCTGCTTAAGATTCTCTCCTTCTGCCCCCAACACTTGCATGTGGGCGCGCTCTCTCTTTCTCTCTCTCTCTCTCTCTCTCAAATATATAAATCTTTTAAAAAAGAAAGTGAGAGAGATGTTTGGAGAGTTTTTCTCCCTCTCTGGCAGAAGCCGGCTTTCTACTTATTTGTATGTTTCAAGCCTAATCAAATAGAAATAGGTATATTTTCCTCTTCATGCCCCCAAATTTTAAATGCATATTTAATATCACAGAATCAGAAATTTGGATGGAAGGGGCGCCTGGGTGGCACAGCGGTTAAGCGTCTGCCTTCGGCTCAGGGCGTGATCCTGGCATTGTGGGATCGAGCCCCACATCAGGCTCCTCTGCTATGAGCCTGCTTCTTCCTCTCCCACTCCCCCTGCTTGTGTTCCCTCTCGCTGGCTGTCTCTATCTCTGTCAAATAAATAAATAAAATCTTTAAAAAAAAAAAAAAAAAGAAAGAAAGAAATTTGGATGGAAGCTCTAAACACAGGAAGCTCTGCAACACAGACAGAACTCTACTTAACTCAACCCTGGAAGCAAACCAGCCACCCTTTTCTCAGAAATATCTCAAAGGGACATCATACACCGGTGCATCCTGCTATCTCTTGGCACAGTTTGCTTCCTTGAAGCTCACATACCATTGTCTTCATTTCCTCTGCTGCTCAAGTAGGATCCCACTGTCTCCAAAGTCACTGTGGGCTTTCGGATTATAGAAAGATCTGTCTATAGACAGGTCCCTGAACACATTGGGCTGTTTTGTGCCTGTGTCGTTGAACCTGCTTTGCCGTCTGCCTGGAAATCTTCTCTTTACCTATGGTCCACTCTCGCCCACATTACAAACCCCTCACTGAATCTCCAACATCCAGGTCCTTTGTGAAGAGCCTCCTCTTCCTCATCATGCTCTGTCACTCCCCAATCTAGGGATATTAAGTACTAGCTCTTAAGTGCTGCCAACAGCTCTTCGAAAACCGTGCTATTCAAAATGTAGTCCTTAGACCAGCAAGAATAGCATCACTTGGGAGATTATTGAAACTGGGCATTCACAGGTCCCACTTCTGACCTATTGAATCCTTTTATTTGGGGGTAGGACCTGGGAATCCAGGTTTTAACAAGCTTGCTTGAATTTAAGAAGCACTGTTCCACAATATTTTAATCTCAGATAGCCTTCGGTCATTGTAGATTTAATACTCTTGACAGACCAGAAGGTTCATGACATGGAGCCATCATTTTATTGAACAAAACTAGGACAGAATTGGAGGTCATTTAATGAAAAAAAAATTATAATAGCCCGGACTCTATGTATCACTAAAATTATCACTCTTCATTCTTAATTACAGACATATTTTGAGGAAGGCAATTATATGGCAAATTTGGAAAATCACAGATACCTCCCATGAGAATGTCAAGCGTCAACACTTTTACCCTTTAAACGTTACATTGGAATTATTCCTTTGCATGTTTCTTTCACGTTAACTATAAAGTCTAGATCCTTCTCTTATTAGTTTCAAAATGAATGAGCACAGGCCCTGACACACGGTTAGCATTTAACATGTTAACTAAAACAATGAATGAATGAATGAGTGAATGTTCACACAGAGCATTTTCTGAAAGCTCACTGCCTATTTTAGATAATATAGTCACCAAACTTAGCTTTGATTTGGTCTCTAAAAATAGTTTTGGCTTACACTAACGTTTTTTGAACTGACTAACCAGCCGTATCAGCATCATCTGGGATGTATATAGTGTGCCGATTCCTAGACCGATCCTACAATATTGTTTCTGAATCTCCAGTTTGTGGAATCCAAAAATCCCATGATATTCTTATGTAGACAAAGTTAGAGAACCATAGGATTATGCGGTTACCCCAATTTGCAGCACTCTGAAACTGGTCACTAACCATCAAGTAAGGAAAAACTTCCCTAACCAGAAGGCTCATTATCTAAATTCAGTATAGGAGGAGTCCTAAAGAGACAGGAAAGAAAGCAAGAATCCCATGGAGAAATTTCATTATGTAAAGATTCAAACAGTCCCATGTGTTCCATTGTATGTTTGGATTGAAATCCATACCTTTGTCTATAGTTGCTTTGGGAAGTAGGAAAAGAGTTTAAGAAGTTTCAATTGCCACCCCTTACATAAGAAACTGGTGAAATATACTCCCAGGAATTTAAATCAAGGGAAGGAAAACAAGTAGAGGAACTAGGGGAATTGCTTTTTAAAAAGAAAAGCAAAAAGCCAAACATAGAGTTATATATTCTTCTCAAGCCCCTTCTCTCAAAAGAGTCTGATGCAAAGGCCCAGTAGACATCCATTTACCATGGTATGATCTCAAGAGGTTGAAAATTTGGTATCTGTTCCCTGAGAGTTCTTTAACTGGAGATGTGTTCTCCTGTTCCACAATTTAAGATAACACCTAAAATATAAATACACTAAAGGGAAGGAAAAAAAAACCCACCTTGGCTTAAATTCAAAATATAATAAGCGAAGATAGTGGTGAGAGTATGTAGCTTTTTTAATATTCCTAATCACCCCATAAAAACAGAGCCAAACCAACAAGCTACATACAGTATCTATAACATTAAGTAATAAGCTATTTCCAGAATTAGAGTAAGTGAGGACAACACACCAAGACTCATGTATTATTAGCATCTATACAGGTAGAAGCCAAGGGAAGTAAGGGGGCATCTAGCAGATCTGAGAACAAGTTAACCTCAGAATTGCCTGTATATATATATTTTACCTATTTGAGAGACAGAAAGAGAGAGGGCAGGGGGGAAGAGCAGAGGCAGAGGGAGAGAATCTCAAGCAGACTCCCCGCTGAGCACGGTGTCCAACACAGGGCTTGATCTCATGACCCTGAGATCAGACCTGAGACAAAACCAAGAGTTGGCCACTCAATGGACTAAACCACCCAGGCACCCTGCCAATATATAATGACTGGAAAGTGTGGGTGGCCAATTTGAGGACCACAGCTGAATTGGAAGGGTTGTTCACAGGTGAGTGCAATGAGATGGCAGGAAGATTTTAAGAAGCTGGATTAATCTGGGACTTAACTATGGAAGTGAACTTGGCAAAGTGCTATTCCAGGACAAAGCTCCGCACTAGGGAGAAACTGCGGGGGATATAACCTAATTTGACAAAGAGAAGGAGGAACAAAAAGAGAAGGTCCAAAGAAAGTGGGGATGAGGAATAAAACCAGGAGAGCTCTAGAATTATGACACCATACTTTTTTTACAAAAACAATAAAACAACAGAAAGACAGAACTCTGTAGCAATCAAGCTAGACAAGCAATCCTGACTCATCCTTGCCCCCAGAAGTTGAGAAAAACTAATCTCATGTGAAAATGAGCAACAGAAAGGAATTACAGTTGAATTTTATACAACATTTTTATAAGAAAATAGAAAACTAGGCACAGGAAAATATCTCTGTAGATAATGAAAGCTCACCAGAAAAAAAGACCACAGAACAGATGAAAACTATAACTTAGGGGCGCCTGGGTGGCACAGCGGTTGGGCGTCTGCCTTCAGCTCAGGGCGTGATCCCGGCGATCTGGGATCGAGCCCCACATCAGGCTCTTCCACTGTGAGCCTGCTTCTTCCTCTCCCGCTCCCCTGCTTGTGTTCCCTCTCTCACTAGCTGTCTCTATCTCTGTCAAATAAATAAATAAATAATCTTAAAAAAAACCAACTATAACTTAATATTTTTCAAATGAACTAATGGAGATTTTTTCATGATAGAGTATGAAAAAACAACAACAAATCATCATCAATCAGAATGAAAAAAACTCAGAAATGAGGTGATAGAACTAAGGACAAAATATGAAAAAAAATTTTAAATCATTTCAAAATGTAACATAAATCCCACCACAAAAGAAGATATCCAAATGGCCAATAACAATGTGAGGGGCGCCTGGGTGGCACAGCGGTTAAGCATCTGCCTTCGGCTCAGGGCATGATCCCAGCGTTGTGGGATCGAAGCCCCACGTCAGGCTCTTCCACTATGAGCCTGCTTCTTCCTCTCCCACTCCCCCTGCTTGTGTTCCCTCTCTCACTGGCTGTCTCTATCTCTGTGGAATAAATAAAAAAATTAAAAAAAAAAAAAACGTGAAAAAATGCTCAGTGTCACTAAGTCAGAAAGTCAAATTTAAGCCACAGCAAAATATGACTTCACCCCCACACACACACCAGAACAGCTAAAATCAAAAAGACTAATGACACCAAGCACTAGCAAGGATGTGGTGACAAACTCTTATACACTGGTGATGGGAATGTAAAATGATACAGCTGCTTTAGAAAACTGCTTTGCAGTTTCTAATACAGGTAAAAATGCATCTGCCCTATGATCCAACAATTTGGCTCCAAGATGTATTTTCCAAGAGAAATGAATGCATATGTTCTCACAAAGATTTATACAAGAATGTTCATCACAGCTATAATTTATAATAGCCAAAATCTGGAAACAACACAAATGTCCATCCACAGAAGAAAGTATAAATTGTGGTGTATAGATATGAATTGCCATAAGATTTAAAAAGGCTGGATATTGTATTGGATATTTTTTATTAATCTCAAAAAACATTACTTTGAGTGGAAGAAGTCAGGCACAAGAATATATATATCTTATGATCCACTAATTTGAAATTCAAGAACAGGCAAAACCAATCTTCAGCAATAGAAGTCGGACTAATTGCTACCTCTTTTAGGAAGTAAGGGTTTTTACTAGAAAGAAGCATAAGGAAACTTTTTGGAATAATAGAAATTTCTATATATATATTTTTTTTAAAGATTTTATTTATTTATTCAACAGAGATAGAGACAGCCAGCGAGAGAGGGAACACAAGCAGGGGGAGTGGGAGAGGAAGAAGCAGGCTCATAGCAGAAGAGCCTGATGTGGGGCTCGATCCCATAACGCCAGGATCACGCCCTGAGCCGAAGGCAGACGCTTAACCGCTGTGCCACCCAGGCGCCCCAGAAATTTCTATATATTGATCTGTTTGATGATTACACAGGTGTGTGTATGTGAGTCAGGAGACTGCAAGACCACTCCCAAGTTCAATGGTTTACAATGAGGCCTCAAAGGACTCAGCATAGAGTCACAAGCATGGTTATAATGTATTACAAAAAAAAAAAAAAAAGGATGCAAAGTAAAATCAACAAAGAGAAAAAGCACATGTGGCAAAGTTCAGAGTAAACCAGAAGCAAGAGTCTAAGAGTCCCAGTGAAGTCACACAGGATGCTGTTAATTCCTCCAGCAATAAATGTGGTATGTGTGAAGTGCTGTCTCTGAGGGAAACCCATTAAAGACTCAGTGCTAAAATTTTTACTGGGAACTAGTCACAGAGGTAGCTTCTGCCTAGTATGTACCAAATTACAAACTCCCCAGAAGAAAAGCAAATCTTCAGCATAAACCATATTGTTCCCATAAATACACAATGAGCCACTTTTTAAAAATATTTAAGTTTGCTTGTTTATTTATTTATTTATTAGCAATCCCTATACCAAATGTGAGACTCAAACTCACAACCCTGAGATCAAGAGTCGTATGCTCTTCCAACAGCCAGCCAGGCACTCCTACAATGAGCCACTCTTACCAGAAAACAACACAAACCCTCTCAAAATTCAAATTCCTAGCAACCTTGCAAGCAAGCCTTTTCAAGGATAGCATTCAAGTCTTCTCGGCTAACTCTTTCCTGCACAATATGCAAAAGAAGAAAGAAAAAAGAAAAAAAAAAGCCTCACCAAGCTGCACATTTTAAGACTTCAGTGTTTTACTTCATATAGATTACATATCAATTTTTAAAATGTAAACATATGAATAATATGAATGACAGTCCACGGATTCTCTTCTGTGAGCAGTTTGTCATGACAGTGAAATAAGAAAATCATAATGCTTTTGGAGGCCTACAAACTGGGCAAAGTGAAAAGGGGCTCAACCTCCCTCAACTTGTTAAGGCTCAGCTCTCTCGGGGTCATAATGGGTCCTGTTCATAAGCAGCATAATGTAATGGAAAGAACATGGACTTTGGCATCAAACTGGTCTTAAAATCTGGCTCCATCATTTGCTAGCTCGGTGATAACAGTCAAGATAACTCACTTATCTGAGCTCCAGTTCATCAGCAAGCTGAGGGTGGTTATTTGCCACTGAAATGTTGCCAGGATTAAATGAAATAACACATGCAGTTGGCACTCAAAAAAATGTCAAGTTCCTTCCTACAGGAGATAAAGCTCTAGAAGATAAGACATACATATGAAAAATTGTAAGGCAAGAGAGAACTTGCTGAGTGCCGCAAGGGTTGTTCAAAGTTTTCACTGCTATAGGAGACCGGGCAGAAAGGTTCCTGGTAGCCTGAAACAGAACTCTGTGAGAGGTGGCATTTGAGCTGGTGACTGACTGTGTGGTTAAAATTTTGAGATTCAGAGAGGAAGACGGGGACATTTTATGACCGGGGAAGGGTACGTGCAAATTCACAAGCTGGATTTGTCTCGGGCTTTTGTCAGTCCAAACTCTGCTAAGAGAACTAGCATTGATTTACCCACATGATTTGCTGGGGCCAAACCATTATGGGGATCAAACATAAAGCCATGCTGAAGGGGGTGATACAGTGGGTGCTTCCACCATGGATCTAAGGCCAATGCCATTTTTGCCTCTTGACATAGAGCAATATGGAGCATGGATATGACCTCAACCAGGAACACTACTGAATCCATAGGCCAAATAGTAGCTTCTATAGAAACATCAAACACAGGCACATCCTGCATTCATTACAGTCCCCTCAGACTCAACTCTTTTTTTGTTGTTGTTGTTCAATAGATATTTGTTGAGTGTGTAGTCTGTGCCAGGCATTGTGCTAGGATGAAATGTGTGGGTACCAGCCCCAGGGAGTTGACAGACTAGTCAGAAAGGTGACATGTAAATGCACGGATTACACTAGAGGACAGAACAGTAGGCGCTGTAGGGTAGAGACGAATGAAAGACCCCAGGATCACACAGGGTAGTGCTGGGCCCTAGTTCCATGCACGTGGTTTCTACTTCAACAGTACTCTCACTGCTGACAGTTAAACCAAAGGACGGATCTGATAAGCTAGTTACTTTCCCAAACTGGTCAAATGAAAAAACACTGGGCTCTAGGTAAGGTCGGAGTGCCCTCTGCTGAAATAGGAAGCTGGAATCAGAAGACACACTACTCTAGTCTCATTTATATTGTTTTTAAAAAAAACCACTCTCTATACCTCTTAATTTGTAGAAATGAATAAATATCCCCTTGACCTAATAATCCATTTTGAGTCTCATTGGATTCTTGTGTTTATTGGTTTGGGAGCATAAGGGAGCACCAAGGGACAGCAAACGCATGTGAACATCACATGGCAAAACAGGGTTAGGCTAACCAGCATATAAAAGCTTTCCGGGTTGACTGGTGGGCTATCAAAATCCAAGGTGGGTTAGCCTAGAGCCTTTTCAAAGAATGACTTCATCACTGGAGCCTCGACTTCCTGGCAAGCTACTATGTGTTTGCATTCTCCCATCCCAACATTTTATGTGGATGAAAAGAAATTCAGCCATGAAAGACATGGATGAAACTTAACCACATATGACTACAGGAAAGAAGCCAACTTGAACAGTGTATGTACCACAATGATTCCAACTGCATGATGTTCTGAAAAACGTAAAACCATGAGACAGAAAAAGACCAGGGGTTCCCAGGAGTGAGAAGGGAGGAACGAACAGGGCAGAAACCACTCTGGTGGATACATGGCATTATACATTTGTCCAAATCCACAGAAAGTACAACAGCAAGAGAGAATTGTCAGCTGCGGACTTTGGGTGATAATGGTGTGTCAACACAGGTTTATTGATTGTAACAAGTGTACCACTTTGGTGGGGGATGATGACAGTAGAGGGGGCAGCACTGGGGAGGGGGAGGGATGATGTACATATGGGCACTCTCCTACTTTATGCTCAGTTTTGTTGTGAACCTAAAAATCAGTCTATTAAAAAAACAGAAAACATCAATCCCAGCTAAATTCATAAGGGCAGACCTCAGGAGGCAAAACAAGTTCATAAAAAGCTAATTTGTTTTACCATCTAAAGGGGCCACAGATTGGAAGAGAGGATGTGTGTGAGGGAATGTATGGCAGTGTGAGCTTCAAAAAAATGCCTCATTTCTCTCCTCTTGCTCCAACCTCCATAGCAAGCGGCAAATCCCAAAGACAATGACGATCATGACATGTGGCTTACTTTGTGACCGATTTAGTAAAGACTGAAACCTTCACTCCCAAGTAGTAGAGAGTGATCTTAATTAACTCATATTTTTAACTTGCATCCCAGAATGCAGCTCACGCAGACATTCAGATTGCCTTGTGACTGCAGAGGGGGAAGTGGCCCGCTTTAGGGCCCACCTCCAGCAGCCTGGGGCGGTCCCGCTCTGCTGATGGAAGTGTGCTGAGAACACACCCTGGTTTGCTCTTACGCAATCGGAAAGGCAGTAGCAACACCATGGCTCATAAACGGGGAGGCTCTAGAATAAGGACTCTCTAGCAAACGGGTTACCTTAAAGCAGCAATTGGGGCTGCTGAAAGTCAGTGTCTTTCTTTTGGGCTGGATTACGTGACCTGAAGTCCTTTTTTCCACTCTGAATTAACTTCCCAAAACGGATCCCCTATTTTGAAACAGTGTGATTAATGAATTTTCTCAAAAATGTCCCAGAAGAGCCACTGTAGCTATTTACTTAACTGGCATTTAGAGTAAAATAATTAATTTTACTCTAAAATTTTAGAAACATTCCTTGCCTCTTTAATTATGGAGGCTAAATATCTGTCACTCCTGATAATTAACATGCTAGCACACATGAAAAGGTAAGGGGGAGGTCTCTTGAAACAGGTGCTGAATGCCTTACTTGCAATAAATATCTCCAGCCACCATGATCCTACATCTGGTAGAGATTTTGTAGCCATGAACATCTGGAATTTAATTTGCTACACGTAGTAGAAACCCTTTTCATTAAAAAAATATATAAATTCTTCTTTATTCAAAGTAATTTGCAGTCTTTTATAATCCACTCACACACACCCCTACAAACCCCCTTTGAAAAAAAAAAATCTCCACAATGCCTATTGTGAAGACCCTAGGAATTTTTTAGCTTTGCAAAATAGTAACAATGCAATTCAAGCGAGGTTATTCCAATTCCTTTCTCCTCATTTCAACGCATTGATGAGCTCTGGCTTTATAATTAAAGTGGCCTCTTATGTTATTTCAACCTAATTATTCAATGATGTCATCTACCTATTCCATGGCCTGTGGATTCAACAGTATGTATGAAGGCGTGATAAAAGGTGGTGGGATGGGGGTGAACTTGCAGCAGCAAGTTCATTTGTGTTTACTGCACACAGTGTTCTTTTCCTGTGGAAATGGGCTTTTGTGACTGTTTCCTAGTTCCATGGATTGCCTGCCCCACTGCAAAAGGCTGCTACCAATAACACCCTTACTTTCATTTGTGAGACCCCACCACCACTTCCTGGCTTAGATTTGGGCACAATGTAAAACATATTCCAAGACATTTCTTGAATGGCATTAGGATACTTAAAGAAAACCTAACAGACAAGACAGACCTTAGGCAAAATGGCCCTTGCTTTTTTATGTTTTGCCATCTTCAAATATGGCATCAATCCAGCTCCAGAAAGCAAGAAGGAGCCATTCGATAACATTTAGCCCCCTTTGTCAGTCAATGGTGGCAGGGTGCCCCAAAGGACAAAAGGCTAGAAGCTGACATTGAGATCCCGAATGTGTCTTTCTCAATTCTTTTGTAAACTTGGCCTGTGGGCAGTGTCCTGCACCCTATAAGCCAGTAAGTACTTCTCAGAATGATTTCCTCCTCCTTTGAAACAGATCCCGAAAGGAAAGGAAACGTTGACTCTGACTTTTCCCTCAATTACTCATACTCAGCATTTTCTACGTTCACTAACACCCATCTCATTAAAAGAAATCTGTCCTCAAACAGTTACAGCTGTTACAAAAATGTTATGTTCCTTTCTTTCATCTATTTCTCCTTACAACAAATTTTCCCTTTGGGTCAAATACATCATATTCAATCATCAATTCAAGTGTTAAAGCACTTCGTTATTTTTCTAATAATTGAAATGTGAATTGATTGCCTGCAAAAAAACATGTTCAGTCCAGAGAAACACATCCCTGTAGGTGGGACCTTTTGAAATGGGATGGTTACATATGGGAAATACACAATATGGGAACAGTTTAGGTTGGTTCCCCTACGTGGGTACCAGCTGACCTTCCAGTAGTCCTTAACTTTAAGAAGAAATGAAACGTAAAGTTGGGGGAGTAAAGGAGGACTTATGGTCGGCTTTGTATTGTATATGAGATTGGGAACATATGTTTTTTAAGGAAAGGAAGCCTGACACAGTGAAACCTTTTGACACAACAAAGGAAGGAAATTGATCTAAGTGTCTGCCTGTAATGTGCCATTTGCTGTGATCAGTCTCTCATTCAAGCCTGATCTCTGGCGTCCCTGTTTGTATTGGAGCCATTTCCTGCATGATAGTACATTCCTGTGTGACACACCATGCCTGGGAAAAGGCAGTATCACCTACCCCCACCCAGGCAGACACAAGCTGTAAGACGTCATCAGAACTCTTCCGTTTCCGTTGCTGGGCGTTGGCCATTCTGCGGGGCTTGCATCTTTCTCTATTGACTTCCTGCTCAGTTAAGGGAAAACTATAGAAGTGTCCAAAGACTTGATTTCAAGATGAATTGGCAAAGCATAGAAATGGAAGACAAGAAAGAGGGGGAAAATATATTTCAAGGTCCAAGATTTTATCATCAGAATTTTGAAGCCTTATAGACTTTATCTGTTCCTTGCACTCAAAGTAGGATCCCTGGACCAGCAGCATCAAATTACACGGCTGCCTATTATAAATGTAAAACCTCAGACCCTACCCAAGACCTACTAAATCAGAAACTGTATTTAAACATGACACTCAGGTACTTTGTGTGCTCCCTTCATTTTAAGAGGCCCTTGCCTCTCAACCCGTTTATTTACAGATTAAAAAAAAAAAAAAACAGAGTCTCAAGTAAGTAGCTTGTGCCAAACCATAAAGTTTTACATCAGAGCAGCTAGGACGAGGACCTTCATACGAATGCTTCAGCTACTCAACTTTCGCTCTATGTGAAAGGAAGACCTACAGCTCAAATGCCCCAGGAACAAAATTCCTTCAAACTCATCAACATCTTTCACCTCACAGGCCAAACCAATTTCACCTTATCCATGAGAGTCTCTTCACTGCTGTCTTCATCATCTTGGAGTCCAGTACAATCCTCCTCCTGTAAACTCCTGAACTTCCCTAGGCCCCTTTCTCAAAGCACCTACCATGACTGAACTCAACTGCCCACATTCTCCTACCTACACCCAAACAGACAAGCAAAGCTGGAGAAAAATCACTCCACTGAATAGACTGCTATCACTTCACATTTAAAATCAGCAACCTCAGCCCTGAACCCTCAGCAGGGCCGATTAATCTTGCTGTTTTTCTCTTGGAGTAGCTTTTCCACTTTTTTATACCTCTTCCAATTTCCTTACACTTTCCATCATGCATTCTCAAGTAATGACTTGTCTCCAACTTCACAGAGGTCATATAAGGAATTAGCCCTCAAACCCCTCACCTTCCCACCGATTCTAAATCAACATAACCTCCTGCATCTGCCCACACCCATCTTCTCCTGTCCCCCACCTTTTACAGTAGATAAATCACCCATCTCCTAACAAAGGTTAGGTCAGAATAGATGCTGTGAAACTCATTCACTGTCCTCTTCTCTGGAGGGGACTCCCCCACTCCACAGATCGCCTCTCTTCCCTAAAGACACCACATGCACACATTCTTGCTTCTGAGTCCATTTAATCTGCATTCAGGTTTATTCTAATACCTCCCTTCTTAAAGAAGAAGCAAGCCAGCAAAATCCTAGAGAAAAATCTCTCTAGTTTGATCCCTATTTCAGTGCGGTCCTTCACAAGTAGCTTGTAAGTTTGTAGTTTGTAAAGTTCTCCACAAATGTAGACTGTGCTTTTTCATCTCTCATTCACTATTTTTCACAGTGACTCCATTGATGTATGATCATTTATTTTTAATTTAAGTAATAGGGGGAAAATTAGAGAAGAAAGCAAAAAAAAAAAATTACTGGTACTCTCACAACCCCAAAATAAGCATCTTTTTTCTCTTTGTACCATTTTTTTTCATCCAAAAAGAAGATGAGTAAGTGGCAGGGGTGGGGAGTATAAAATGTAAAATGAAATTGTACTCTATATACAATCTTTTTAATGTCAAATTTAATTGTTCTTGAATTTAACAGAAGAAATTAAGACCGACTCCTTACTTTGAACAACAAGGAAATTTGCCTTTTGTAATTCACATTTTTAGTTTCATAAGTTATATTATTATTTTAATTTTGTCAAGATTTTTAATACTTAAAATCTGTTTTTGTTTTGTTTTTTTTAAAGATTTTATTTATTTATTCATTCGACAGAGATAGAGACAGCCAGCGAGAGAGAGAACACAAGCAGGGGGAGTGGGAGAGGAAGAAGCAGGCTCATAGAGGAAGAGCCTGATGTGGGGCTCGATCCCACAACGCCGGGATCACGCCCTGAGCCAAAGGCAGACGCTTAACCGCTGTGCCACCCAGGCGCCCCTAAAATCTGTTTTGTAATTATAATCCTCCAAGTAGTCAGTCCTGGTTTTCTACTTAAACGTATCTAACCCTGAACACTGATCATTTTTACCATGGGTTTTCCATTCCTGAGTATATTCAATACATATGTTTGGGGTATCTGGACACTGGGGAGATGAGTATGAAAAAATGGGTAAGATCCTGCATTCACAGAACTTACATTCTAAAGAGGAAGAAAGAAAATAAACAAGGCAAAACAAAACCAGATACTTCTCAGACTGTATGTGGTAAGTGCTATGTATGTAAGGATACATGGTGAATAAGTACGGGGAAAAGCTATTTTAGCAAAGAAAGACGTCTCTTTAGATGTGACATATAAGCTGAGTCCTGAATAATTCAAAAGACTCCATCAATAAAAGGCCTTAGAGGAAAAACCTTCTACATGGAAGGAACAGAAAATGCCTAAGGCAAAAATAAGTGTGGCTTCTTTAAGTACCAGAAAGAAGGTCAATGTAGCTACAACTTAGTGGGAGAGTAGGAGAGGAGCCTATGAGGTAAGAGATAGTCAGAAGTCATTTCACACAGAAAATTTCAGATGATGAAATTCAAAATGCAATGTAAA
This sequence comes from Ailuropoda melanoleuca, assembly GCF_002007445.2. Lineage (NCBI taxonomy): Eukaryota > Metazoa > Chordata > Mammalia > Carnivora > Ursidae > Ailuropoda > Ailuropoda melanoleuca. Next base: position 26,689,140 of record NC_048234.1, read on the forward strand.
AGCTTTAGAAGGTATAAGCAAGAGGGCGGAAGAGGGATGTGAAGTGATTTACATTTTTAGAAGACCAATTTGACTAATGCGTAGAAGATGAATTGAAAGAAAAGGTGGGATGAAAAAATAGAAGCAGAAGGTCCAGTTAGGAGATAATACTAGTAATCCAGGCAAGAGATGATGATGTGGACTAGGGTAGTAACAGTGAAGACATGGAGAGTGACGTCTCTGAGACGTACATCGCAAGTAAAATGGGTGGAACTTCCTCGAGTAGATGGAATGACCGGTGGAGGAAGAAGAAAAATGGAACCAAGGACAAATTCTAAAGCTCTGTGTGTTTGATTGGTTTGTTGGTTGGTTTTGTTCTTCTTGAGCAACTGGGTTAAAATTAGTGCTGCTTACTGAAACGGCCAAGGCTGGAGAAGTAACAGGTTGGATTGAGAACAGGGATCCAGAGTGTCACATTTCAGATATCTATCAGAAATCCAGGAGACAAGAGGTACCTATGTCTAGTCTAGAGTTCAGTGGAAAGAGAAATTTAGAAATGGTCAACATATGGGTAAAATTAACACCAGGAGGAAAATCACCATGGGTAGACAGTGGTCTTCCACCCTCACTGTGCAATAAAATCATCTGAGCTTTAAGAAATATTTGTGCCCAGTTCTCTAACCCCAAAACAAACAGCATATGTGAGGACCGAACATGGCACCAATGTAGATAGAAATGTGGACCCAGGACTAAGCCTTTGGGTACAGTCACATCTGGAGGTTGGGAAAAGGAGAATCCAATAAAGAAGACTGAGAAGGAAGAGCTAGGGAGAAAGGAGAAGTAGGTGTTGTCCTAGAAGCCAAGAAAAGAAAGTGATTCATGAAAGAAGGAGAGGCTACTCTGCCACTGAAGACACCGGAAGGATGAGAATCAAGTATCTATGGAGGAGGAAGCCAAATTACCAACCGTTTATTTTTATCAGGTAAAGGGAAGCCATCAGCTAAGAGAGTGTAGGAACAGAGTGATACTAAGGTTGTAGGAGAGAGAGGAAAGTATACAAAGATCATTTTGAAGATTTAGAGAGCAAGGAGAACACACAAAGAAAGCCAGAAAGCGTCAAATGCTCTTCTGATAATTATGGGCATAAATTTTAAGTGGGACTGGTCAATATATTTGTATTAGTTACTCCAACCTCATTCAGGTGCTCAAAGCAGCAGATTGTTGGATTTAATCATGGTAGGGTTTTTGTTTAGAGTTTTGTTTTATTTTTTATTTGTTTTGCCAAGTGAATATAATAAAAGAAGAGAGGGAGGCAACGCAGTGAATTTACACCCTCATTTCCTCAGGGTTGACTGCAGTGACAGCCCATAGCATAAAAGCCTTCGATATGGGGTATCTCTTGCCTTAAACCAAGCACCAGCCATACCAGAAAGGCTATCATTCCAGGGAGAATTTGTCAAAAAGATAAAATAAAACAACAACAGAAGAATTGCTCCTACTTTCAAAGAATGCATTACGTAAATCTAAGCTGGATACGGTGGGAGTGAGGCGAGAAAGCTTGATGAATTATGAAACGCGGTAGGTCGATGGGCTGATAATCCCAGAGAAGTGGAAGAATTGGTAGGATTTGGACTTGAGAGTGAGCCAGGAGCCCATTGGTGGTGAGACTCTGTTCTAATTGCTTTCAACTCTTGCATTTTTCTTCTGGGTGCACTCTGAAATCTTCAGCTTTCTCTCTATGGAAGTAATTTGATTTTCAGCTGTGTGTACTGTATTCTTTGTTGTCTCTAATTTATGCATAAGTTTTGTAATGACGTTGTTTTGGTCCTTAATTTGTTCCCTTAGCTCTGAAATCTTCTGCATTTCATGCTGTTGTGTTTTACCATTCTGTCCTTGAGTCCTTATTTTTTATGTTCCTGTTCTAATAAAGAATGCCTGGGGTGCCTGGGTAGCTCAGTGGGTTATGCAACGGACTCTTGAATTCAGCTTGGGTCATGATCTCAGGGTCATGATCTCAGGGCGGTGAGACTGAGCCCTTCATCGGGCTCCACACTGAGCATGGAACCTGCTTAAGATTCTCCCTCTCCTTCTGCCCTTCTCCCCTCTAAAAAAAATTCCTGTTCATACTTCTTTTATGATGCAAAGCACCCATGGAAATACGGACTGAACTATTCATCTGTGTCTTACTACGTTCTCACTCCTTCCTTTCTTCACCCTCTCCTTCCCTTTCCTTCCTTCTTTCCTTTTTCCCTTTCATTTTCTTATTCCTTCGGGCCTATCCTCCTTCCTTTCCTCCTTCCTGCCTTCCCCTTTGGTCCTCCCTTCATTTTCTCCTTCCCCTTTCTTCCTTCAACTCTCTTTTCCTTTCCTCCCACTTCCCTTTTTCCTTCCTTCCTTCTTCTCAATCTATCTAGCACCATGTGGTTTTTTTTTACCCACCTTTAAGGGGAACAGCTCTAACCAAACTTCTCTGTGCTCAGATAGAATACAAATCAGTTCTCATTGACACCTTTGCAGCTCATTTGACACTGCACTGTTTTCTCCTCTAAGTTATGGGTTAAAGAGTAACTATTGTTTTAGATTCATTTTCCCATAGTCTCTGGCGCAAAGGAAAAGGGGAGAGCTCTGCTGGGGCTCTGGGTAACTTTAATTTGCAGACACAAGTTCTATTTTTTCAGAAATTTCCTTAATATCATAAAATGCACATTACCTAATTGTGAGTGCTGTCTCCCCTAAAACTATTCCCATGGGACAAGGGTGCCCAGACTTCTTCCTATGCTGCCTACTCACTTCCTTCATCTGCTTCTCCACAAATTTGGCAATATTTATAAACATTTTATAAGAATTTTCACAAACTGGGGCACATGGGTGGCTCAGTTGAATGTCGGACTCTTGATTTTAGCTCAGATCACGATCTTAAGGTTGTGAGATCGAGCCCCGTGTCAGGCTCCATGCTAGGTGTGGAACCTGCTTAAGATTCTCTATCCCTCGTCCTCTGCCCCTCCCCCTTCTCCCTCTCTTATTTAAAAAAAAAAAAAAAAAAGAATCTTCACCTCCTATTTCCCCTTGTGCTGCCTCTGGAAGGTGGAAGTGGGTGAGAAGCCATGCTAAGCCCCGTGACTACAGACTCTCCTAATTCTTTCTTTGGCTACCAGGTTCTCACAGTTAGAGAGTGAGATTATAGCCATTTCCCTGTTTGCTTGCTACTGGTGAACTCACTGCTGGTTTCTACTATACTTGTTGTTTGAGGAACAGAGATTTTTCTGATCCTCTTTCACACTACTGTCTAACACGGGAGCAGCAGAAATGCATTCTCTACCCTCGGAGAACTCACATTCTAGTGGAAGGAGAAAACCAACCAACCTCGCAAAGACAGACAAAGTTTCACGGTATTTCAACAGAAATAAAAGGCAAGGAAAATAACATCTCTTTAGAAGTGTCTCACTAATTTTACTGTTTACTCTCTGGATCAATTACTCACAGGAGTCCAGTCCTGTGAAACAGCACATCACAGCAGTCCCATGGCTTAGGTGCATGGAAGCTTGAAGGGAGGCTGCTGTTAAGTGGGTTGTGATCCCGCACTTAATAGCAACACTTGTGACTGGGGATAGTCATGGAAGCACTCACAGGTTAGACCCACTAAACCAGTTCTGTCAACTGGCTTGCAGCACATAGAGGGACACCCTGACAGGTAGGGTTTACAAATTTCTGTGGTCGGCTCACACCATGCGATTTCAAGCTACGAACAATCTAACCAGCTGGAAAAGTCCTGAATATTTAACAGTGGGCTCTGTAGGCCAATACAAGACAGCAAGAGGCAAGCCTTTGAGCCTGTGACCATGAGGGCTGCTGCTCTGGGAACCAAGCTGAAATCCTCATTTTTGGAATGGCTTTGAGCACGTTAGTCTTAGTCTCCATATTTTCTCTTAGTCTCCATATTTTCATTTTTGTAAGAGGATCAATGGCATCTAGCGGAGAGAAATTTGTGAAGGTTAAATCAGACACTGAGCTGTCTGTAAAATCTTCCTAGAGCATCAAGAACATGCAGTGAAGGATCTACCTGTGAGCTGAGCTCTGAACCAGGGATTTTGGGGAGCCTCAAAATAACTGAAGACTGGTTTGTGCACCTAGTCTCGGTATCACTCAGGTATGCAGGTGTGTTTCCTTCTCAAAGGTCCTATTTCTCCCACACACATGTGTCTGGCTTAAGCCACCTGAGTGTCCAGGAGTGACAAGTGGGCCTCCTGCTCTAGTCCTGACTCTGTGGGGACTTCTGCCCAGGTAACCTGGCTCTTCGTTCTGCCACATGCTTCCTGATTTGGAAGAAGCAGCTTGCTCTCACCACTCAGGTCTGGAGACCTCAGAGGGAAGTTTTCCATAGTAGATGGGATTAAGCAAGAATTTTACCTCCCTCCATAGCCTCTGGTCCATTATTATATGTGACCCTGAGCATTCCTCTCCTCAAAGACTCCTAAATAGGGCAATCCACAAAAGGCCCCCAGGTTGCCATGGGCCACATCAGCCAAGGCACATCTCTATTCTGGAAGACAAAGCCCTGCCCATGCATTCCCTGGATAGCTGAGCTCTGCCCCCTGAGGAAAAACCTCCTTATGGGAAGGCAGAAAGCACTAGGTTTGGATACAGACAAAGGCCTCAGTTTTCTCATCAGTAACCTGGGCATCATAATTATACACACTTCACAGTGTCATGTAAACACCAATTGAGATCATGTATGTGAAATATTCAGTCTAGCAGCTCATACATGTTAGCTCGAATTATTGTTAAGTACATCTGTTTATTATTAAAAATATCTTTCTAGTCTTTGCGAAGCATTACCTATGACTGTCTTAAAACATATGCCTTTAAGTAAACCTCAAACTTACTATTCAGGACTTGTTTCCCTGTGTTGCTATTTTTTAATTTATCCAAAAAGTCTTCTCTGATTCTTTATGCCATTTTGCCTGACAGGAATTTTTTCGTGTGGTTTTGCTGAAATGTCAGTTTTGACTGTTATAAAAATAAAAAACTTATTCAAGAGTCATTTGTCCAACATTTTTCGAAAAATCTTTTTATCTTATTTCTATTACTTCCCTTTTTCTTTATTTTTGTAATGCAGACTGAGAAAGAACCAGGGCCAGGATGATAGCCAGGGGGAAATTTTTAGAGGAGGCTAGATCCATTTACTCACTTCACACACACACCTGTTGAGTACATGTCTCATGCCTCTGTGCCAGCCACTACTCTAGGAACTGAGGCCACAGAGGACAAAAACACAGTCCTTGGCCTCAAGGACCCTAGTGATTAAGCAAAAGATACAAACAAGCCAAGGGGCAATAAATGTATGGTGTGAGAAATGCTAGATACAAAATTTCTGATGCTACAGAGCCTGTGGGTCAGGGTAAGCCACACTGGGAAAGACAGAGACAGGAAAGCCTTTGGTAGTTGGAAGTGACAACTGAGTGGCTGAGGTATGGTCAGCTAGGAAAGAGGACAAGGAAGTCCCAGACAGAGGGAACAGCATATGAATAATTACAAAACCACAACAAAGACTGGTATGCTCAGAGAACCATATGCAGTGTGATTTTGTTAGAAATCAGGAACAATGGGGAGTGATCAAAGGACCTTAATCAGGGGAATGAAGAGACCAGATCTGTTCTTGGAGAGGTCGCTTGGTAGGGATATGGAAAGACTTAAAAGGGAGAAAGCCCGAAGATGGAGAGACTACTTAGCAGGTGAGTACAACAGGCAGAAAATGAGGATGGTCTAAGCCAAGGCAATAGGAATGGAATGCAGAGAAGTAGAGAGCTAAAGAGATATCAAGTAGCCAAATCAATAACTCTCAGTACCCATATAGACATGGGCAGTAAGGGGGGCAGAAGGATCAAAGTTGATTCTTAAATGCTTGACTTAGCATCTAGACAAAGAAATTACAGTGGCATTCGCTGACAGGAAGCACAGGAGGAAGGTGGATGTAAGGGATTAAATAGTTACCCATTTTTAGGTATTTTAGGTTGAACTGCCCATAAAATATACAGATCAGATAGAAAGAGTGGTGCAGTAAACATGTTACAATATGTATGTGCACAAATCATTCCATTGTGTATCTTAAATTTACACAATGTTATATATCAATGATTCTGTAACAAAGCTGGGGGGGAGGGGGAGGTGGTGAAATAAATCTAGTTTGGAGTCCAAGAGACAGATCTAAGGAGGGGTAAGTGGCAATCAAGTTCAGAGACACATGTCAAGAATAAGTAGAATGAGAAGAGAATAGAGAATCAAGGAAGCAAGCCTGAGGAACATAAATACCAAAAAAGAAGAGACATGGAAAGACAAAGCCAAAGAGATATAAAGGAAATAAGAAAAGTTGGAAACCATATTAATACCCAAGTTTCAAGATTCAGTTCAGGTACCACCTTCTCCAGAAAAGCCTTCTCTTGGTGTCCCCCCACCTCACCACCCTATTTTTTCTGTTTGCTTATAAGCAGAGTTACAGCCCAGCACCCATGCCCTTCTATTGAAGCACAATTTCCCTGTCTCCTCCGTACCCCCCATCTCCAGCCTTTAAAGCTCTCAAGGACAGGGTCCAAGTCTTACTCACCTCCATATCTCTGGCACCTAGGTTGGTTTCTGGTACATCCTATCTGTCCCATCAATAAATGTCCATTCAACTAAATTGAAATCAAGGGAGGAAAGGCATTTAATAAGTGGAAATAATCAACTTTATGAATGACTTCCAAGAAGCCAAAACACTGTACTTACCCACACACAGTGAACTGACAATGCTCTTGGCAAGAGAACTTAGTGAACTAAGAGAGGCAGAGACCAAACAACCAATGGAGACAGTGGAGAAAGTACTAGCAGCTTTCTCTTTTAAGGAATTTGATGGTGAAGGGTTATGTCACTGCATGTATTAGCTGGTCAGAAACGGATTTTCACCCTAATGGCTCTTCATTTAGCAACAAAAGTTTTCAGAAATCAGTGTTGTTAAAGGAGGAATAAATAGGCATAATGAAATGGGAAAGTCACGGAAAATCAAGGAGGATTTTTTTTTTAAGTTGGAAGATAGTGAAGCATAATTGTAGACCAAAGGGAAATAAAAACACGTAAAGAGGGGGCGCCTGGGTGGCACAGCAGTTAAGCGTCTGCCTTCGGCTCAGGGCGTGATCCCGGCGTTATGGGATCGAGCCCCCACATCAGGCTCCGCTGCTATGAGCCTGCTTCTTCCTCTCCCACTCCCCCTGCTTGTGTTCCCTCTCGCTGGCTGTCTCTATCTCTGTCAAATAAATGAATAAAATCTTTAAAAAAAAAAAAAAAACCACGTAAAGAGAGAATAAAGACAGGGGAGTCAGAGGCGCCACCGATAAACTGATACTCGGAGAAAGTAAAACGAGAGGAGATCCAGAACACGGGTCAGTGAATAGATGTAGAAGGAAGGCCACTGTTCTCACAGACACAGAGGGGCATGAAGGGAATAAAGGATTTGGATTCAGATCCATGTGTCAGGAAGCAGGGGAGGAGAAGCTCAAGTGGGAATGCTTACTGACCTCTCTTTTTCTGATTACATGCTAGGTGGCATCCTCTGCTGAGGGTGGGGCACTGCTGGGGAGCGTTAGGAGACCGGGGAAGGTGTGTGTAGTTGCGGACAAACAAGAAGCTGCTAACTGGAAATGTGCAAGAAGGTTACTGCGCGGTGTGAAAGATGCTGCCGGCTCGCTGCTGCCAGCAGCCCACGACTGCCCCTACAGGGCTCCTGCTACGAGAGTTCGATATGTTTGCATAGCATCTGCATGAACCAAAGATGCGAGCTGGGGTGGGAGGATGGGGAAGGAACACCGCTGTGTGGCACTGGTCTATAAGAATTACATTTATGAAGGAAGGAACACATTTTTACATATTTTTTTATTCATCTTGTATACAGTACTGTTTTGAATGTTTAAATTGTTTAAATAAGTGTCACCTCCCAGTCCATATTCAACAATTTGCTTTTTTCACTCTTTTTGTTTTTGAGAGTTACCTTATTAATACAAGTAACTGGAAAATTAGATTTAGTATTATAAAGTGAATGCTAGAAACACTAATTTTACTACAAAAAAATCCTTTTGCAGAGAGCAAGGTTTTAATTATGCTTTCTTAATTTTTTTAAAGACTTTATTTATTTTGAGAGAGAGAGCAAGAGCATGAAGGGAAGGGCAGAGCCACAGGCAGAGGGAGAGAGAGAATCTCAAGCAGACTCCACACTGAGCGAGGAGGTCAAAATCCCACGACCCTCAGATCATGACCTGAGCCAAAATCAAGAGTGAGACACTTAACTGACTGAGCCACCCAGGTGCCCCTATGCTTCCTTAATTTTAATGAACTTTTTAAAACACACTGACTCTATTAATTGAAACAAGAACAGAAGAATACTTTATTTCTTTAAGTGAAAAATACAATTATCTATTACAAATTCTTTGACAAACATAAAATAAACACACATTGTTTTAAGTTCACAAGTTAACCATCTTTGGACAAGAACTATTAAACAGACTTCTGCATGTTACGCAAAGTTCTTTGTTCTGTTTGGTAAACAGACTTAGAGATAATTTCATGATAACAAAATATAAGAGAAGCATAGATTAATTTCAAACTTGGTTACTGGAATGGAAATACTCTCTAACTTTCTGCATTATCTTTGTAATCTAAACAAATAGTGGCTAACCCAGCGTTTTGGGTTCACAAAAGCCCTTATGCCAAGAACTTCATGGAAATTTCTTATTTATCATTGAAACTATAAACTACATGTTTCGATGATAATTTTAGCTGAGGCTACTTCCAAGTATTTGGGGTCAACAACGTTGTCTAGTAAAGAACATTAAAGAACCTACAGGTAGAATTTATCTCCACATAGTACCAATTCATTTAATTCTTTGCAGTATTCCATTTTATGAAGATCTGACATTTTTATCCACTTGCTGGTGAAAGAGTTAGGTTATTTCCAGTTTTTCATTATCACAAGCAATGCCGCAAGAGCATTCACGCCCACACCTCCGTGTACAGAGATGCAAGAGTTCTGATAGGATCCTAGTAAGCAGAACTGCTGGGTCCCAGAAAATATGCATCTTTAGTTGGATGTGATATGAGCACCATATCCTTACAAGGTGGTATCAGACTGTTCACGAAGGATTTGTACCAGTGCATCCTCTCACCACCTAGATATGAGCACCATATCCTTACGAGGTGGTATCAGACTGTTCACGAAGGATTTGTACCAGTGCATCCTCTCACCACCTAGATGGGAGACTTCTGTCTTATTTCTCCACATCCCTGCTCACATTTAGAATTATCAGGCTTTTAAGTTTTCATGATCTGTTGGGTAAGAACCCATGTTTTAATTTGTGTCTCTGGTTGCTAATGAGACACCTTCCTGGGCTTGTTGATCATGCTGGTTTCCTTTTTTTGCCTAATCATATCATTTGCAAATTTTCTCAAGGTTTTGTCCTTTCTTTAAAGATTGACAAGGGTTCTTAATATATCCTAGATACAAATTCCTTTTCAGTTTGATGTGTTGCAGAAACTGTCTTCCAGTCTATAGATTCAGTTCCACTGTCTTCAATTGTGTTTACTATTCTCCTTTTCTTCTTCATTATGTTTTCTTCCTTCTTGCCTTTTGTTGTACTTACAACATTTTTATACATATTTTTTTTCTCCTTTGTGGTTTTAAAGCTATACATTGTTTCTACGCTTTTCATGGTTACTCAGTTTTTTGACCTACAGAGCTAGCTAGCTACAATATTTTTCTACTGCAGTCTGGAGGAGTGGCTCTCAACGTGTGGGCCCCAAACCGGTAGCATCAGTATCACCCGGTAATTGTTAGAAATGTAAATTCTCACGTCCTACCACAGACCTAATGAATCAGAACCTCCAGGTGGGGCCCACAACCTGTGTATACCAATGGATTCTTAACGTATGCCAAAGTTTGAGAATTACTGAACATCTCTACCCATCTCCTAAACAACCAAAGTCTTCTTTTCCTACCCAATCGAAAAACCCCAACTCCCATTTCTGCCTTTCCTGCTTCCTTGGTATTCTTATGTAGAATTTTGAGTGTGTGTGCATGTGTGTATGTGAATAGTTCCAATCATTAAATAAAATAATATCATATTATTTTCTGGTTTTTTGAATCCCAATTCTTAGATATCTGTTAATAGCTCTTTCACTGAGAATGTTAAGCAGCAAATTTTCCTAATGCTTTTTGAAACTGTATGGTCCTTATTTTTGAGTCATACTTTATTTGGATTTAGAATTCAATTTTTGCACTTACTTGCTATCAGCACCTTGAAAGTGTTACTTTGTTATAACCTGGCATCAGTGCAGGTAAGAAGCCTGTTGTTCATCTAATAGGTTTTTATTTTTTATTAGCAGGCATTCTGTCTCTCTTGTGGTTTTTAAGACTTTTCTCTCTGTGCTTCGAGTTCCACAATATTACCATTTTGTGTCCATGTGCATCTATTTCTATTTATCCTCTTCATTATCCTTTGTGGTCATTTACATGTGAGGGTTTATGACTTTAAATGTGAAAAGTCCTTAGTCTCTCTCCGAATATTGTTTCTCACCCTCCTTCCTTTCTTCTGAACTTCCTGTTGGATGTAAGCTTCTTGGTCTATCTTCTATGTCCTTCCCCTATTTCTCCATGTATTTTTTCCTCTTCTCTACTACATTCTTGGAGAATTGCTTTTTTTTTTTTTAACAGTTTTTTAAAAGATTTTATTTATTTATTTATTTATTTATTTATTTATTTGAGAGAGAGAGAGACAGAGCACAGAGCATGAGCAGAAGGAGTGGCAGAGGGAGAAGCAGACTCCCCGCTGAACAGGGAGCCCAATCCTGGGATCATGACCTGAGCCGAAGGCAGAGAGCTTAACTGACTGAGCCACCCAGGCGCCCCATTTCTTGGCGAATTTCTTATGCAATTACTGAGAGCATGGTATTTTTCTTCATATGTGTCAGGAGAACATTGATGCAACCTACTGCGTGCTTATTTCAGTCTACATTTTTCATGCACAAGATACGTAAGTGGCTCTATTTCACATATACTTCTTCATTTCATTTCTGCTTATTTTTGTTTGGTTAATTCTTGCTCTTTTTATGGAAGTCCTTATTTCTTTTTTTTTTTTAAAGATTTTATTTATTGGACAGAGATAGAGACAGCCAGCGAGAGAGGGAACACAAGCAGGGGAAGTGGGAGAGGAAGAAGCAGGCTCATAGCAGAGGAGCCTGATGTGGGGCTGGATCCCATAACACCAGGATCACGCCCTGAGCTGAAGGCAGACACTTAACTGCTGTGCCACCCCGGCGCCCCCTTTTTTTTTTTTTAAGATTTTATTTATTTGACAGAGAGACAGCCAGCGAGAGAAGGAACACAAGCAGGGGGAGTGGGAGAGGAAGAACCAGGCTCCCAGCGGAGGAGCCTGATGTGGGGCTCGATCCCAGGACTCGGGGATTACGCCCTGAGCCGAAGGCAGACGCTTAACGACTGAGTCGCCCAGGTGCCCCTGGAAGTCCTTATTTCATTTACCACTCTGAGGATCCTAAAAACACGTATTTAAAGTCTTTTTCACATTTCTCTATTATTTTCATTGTACCTAAAGTGAATTTGTCTCCAATGGTGGGCAGTCATAGGCTAGATTTCTTCATATGTTCTGGAATTTGCACCCCAAGTTCTCTTGGGTGAAATCTCTCTTTCCTTGCCTCCCAGCCAGCCTCGCACTTCTAGTGGGGGACCTGTAATCTCCTCTGGCCCTCCGTGCCCTTGATGGTACTGCAGATAATGAAGATCTGGCACTGTCTGAGGCCGGCCTCATTTGGGGTTGTGAACTAGTACAGTGTCTTTCTTTCCTGGACACAAAGTTTCATAATGTAGCAACCCTAAGGAGCTTTCCAGTCTCCTTTCTTAACTAGGGGAGCCTCACTCCAGGCCCTAGTTTCTAGGAGCTCCTACTTTCAGACATACAGCCGAGCCGGGTCCAACCCCAAACACAACCATAGCTCTTTTTGTTGTGTTTCTGGTATGGGAAAATGTTCTTTCTTGTTAATGTATGTATTACTTTCATTTTCTCTTTAACTATTACATGTTTGGAGCAAAGATGGAGCTTCCAAAAATAAATTTATAACGTCTCCTTGATACCCAAGGTCTGACAAGGAATCTGCTTTATTATGTTTGTAGGACCTAGGAAGGTATTCGGAATGCTGTAGACTTCCAGTTTCCAATCGGCATGTAAAGAGCTTGGAAACTATCATTCCAGCCTAACAATGAGTTAAAAGCCAAATAACCTGAAGATCAACAACTGAACAGAGAATCACTGCTTAGGAAAACAGAAACCTCCACTGAAACCAATACCAGGGGAGGAAACCTCAAATGTAATTGAAAATTGCTGGAGGCTCAGTGCGGACAAGTGGACAGTGACTATGGGAGAAAAATCCTTTCATGCTTCCAGCAGGGGAAAAGGATCCATTTTGAAATATGCTAGAGAATTTTCTTAACAAGACCTGCTCTCAAGAGAGCCTGACCTGCTGGGATTTTTATCAGAACTAACCAATTTCTGGGAAGGGAGCTATCCAACTAGAGCTCACTCCCATCCACCCCACCTAACTGGGAGGGGTGGGGGAGGCAGAGGCACATGTGAAATTGACAGTGCAGAGGCACTGGCTCTAGAAGACTGAGACCTAATTGTAGGGCTATCAAACACTTCCTCCTCCCCCGCACCACACCACCACGCTACTAAAGGTCTATTTACTAGAGGGTTTTTTTAACCAGTACATCATGTCTGGCTTTTAACAAAAAAGCACAAAACATGCTAAAGCAAAAAACAGTTTGAAGGGACAGAACAAACATCAGAACCAGACTCGGACATGCCAGGAATGAGAACTATTATTAGGTCTATTATTATGAGACTGGGAATTTAAAACCACTGTGATTAATATGCCCAGGGCTCTAATGGAAAAAAACTGACAACAGGCAAGAATAGATGGGTAATCAGAGAGATGGAAATTCTAAAAAAGAATCAAAAAGAAATGCTAGCGATCAAAACCAGCGTTAACAGAAATGAAAAATGCCTTCAATGCGCTTGTCTGTAGACAAGATACAGCTGAGGAAAGAACCTCTAGGTTTGTGCGAATGTCAACAGGAACTTCAAAATGTGAAACTGAAAAAAACAAACAAACGGAATACTGAAGGGCTGTGGAACAATTACAAGAAGTGTGACATCTAAGTGTAATGCAAATATCAGAAGCAGAAAGATGTATAGTAATCAAGCTTGCATCTGTATGACCAATTAAGAAAAGTACTCTCCGTGTAACTCTTTGTGAAATTTCCTCACCACCAGATCATAAGCCACCCAAGAAGAGCATCTTTGAAGGCACACCTCATGTGCAGCAGGGATAGATGTGGAAACCATATAGACCATCACTGTAACATAGTTTGAATAAGGTCTAAACTGGTGCTGGCAGATGCTGGCACAGATACCATGGCTGAGCTAGGTAAGCAGCTGCTGTATTCCTCCCACAGTTCCTTGGCAGCACCTTATGACCCTTCTCAATGCAACGCACTGAACAGTTGCTTCCAATTTACTGGAGTTAGCATGCAAAAGGAATTCTGGTATTCATATTTCCTAAGCTGTGTCTGAGGCAGCTTCCTTCTATAAAACATTAATTGGTTAATAATAATAATAATAATAATAAATAATGTCAAATGAACTTGAAAATACCAAATCAAAACTATACAGTTGTTTTTAACTGCCAAATTTCACCATGTACGTTATTCATTTCTATTTTCCGAACTTCCTACACCAGGAAGGAACAGCTCACAGAATGAGTGTTCCCTGGAACAGACTTCAACACAATTGGTTCTAGAAGCATTCATGGGTCCACGGTTTATGGGAAAATAGAGAAGTCTGGAGGGAGAGCAGTGGTTAGCAAATTTTCTCCATAAAAGGCCAGTTAGTAAATATGGGGGTTTTACAGGCCAGGAGGTCTCTGTCACAACTACTAACCTCTGCTATGGTAGCAAAAAAACAGCCATAGTCAACACTGGGTGTAGCTGTGTTCCAATAAAACTTTATTTAGGAAAAGAGGCCTGTGAGCTATAGTTGGCCAGCTCCTGCTATAGAGCATAACGACGATACTTTGACAAAAAAAGAAATCTTTTATTTAACAAATGCTAATTGAGTGCCTACTATGTGTGCTCTGCACAGATGAACATATGTGTTGGGGGAGACCATAGGATTTCGGGCACAGACACACACAAAGTCACAAGAACATCATAGTTTACATGTACAGGCAGTTTTTCACTTGACTTGTTTTAAAACTAGTATTTTTAGGGATGCCTGGGTGGCTAGGTCGGTTAAGCACCTGCCTTTGGCTCAGGTCATGATCCCAGGGTCCTGGGATCGAGCCCCACGTCAGGCTCCCTACTCTGCAGGGAATCTGCTTCTCCCTCTCCCTCTGCCCACCCTACCCCCCTCCACCTCCGCTCGTGATCTCTCTCTCTCTAAAAATAAAATCTTTAAAAAATAAAATAAAATTGGTATTTTTAGTACCACCATTGCACAGAAAAGGACATGAGACTCAAAGTTCCTTGGTTGGCCGTGCTCGGGAAGGCAGCTAGAAATGGAAAGTGGATGGCCATACCTCTAGCATGGCATTTTTAGGTCACCTATACTTTCTGTGTCAACTTAACATTGCCTTCAATTTATATTCAATCACAATAAAAACATCAGGAAAAAAATAACTAATCAGCTTTTGCCTTAGGCGATGGAAATAAATCCAAGCCCAGGGGGTTCTACGTTCCAGGGTGGAAGAGATTCTTGGGTTGTTCAAAGAGACTGACCGCATCTCTTCCAACTCACTAGTCTTCTCGCAGAACTCAAAACCTGGCCAGTGGGAAGGCAAGAAGTACCCTCTGTTCTTTTTCAATGTTTTGTTTCAAAATCCTGAAGGAAGAGCTTTATTGAAGTCTGACTAGCCTTTATCCTGCTAAACTTTCTGAACAGACTCCACAGCTTGGTTCTTTTCCAGGTTCTGTTGATTCTGGGAAATCAAGCTAACCTCAGACACGTTTGGGCTTTGTTCAAATCACCACCAGCCTCTATTTACACGCCTGTTCCCCGTGTCAGCTGTTTAGACTATGGCCTTCAGATAACTGCTGCCCGCAGTTACACCACGTCCTTCCCTAGGAAAAGAGAACTCCAGGACGATTCAAGCATTTGGCATCTCCCAACTACAGAAGCAGGGAAGAGGAAGCAACTTATAATGAAAGGGGATATTGGTGCCCACGATTACTTTCTCAAGCTCTGTTCCCGTATCCTTTCTAATTGTAGCCTTTTTGAATAAGCACTAGGAGTTAGCCTCTTTTAGACAAAAGAAACCATCGAAGTCCCCATATCACTATATACCAAGTGGCCGTTGTGAAACAATTAGCATTGTGGCCAGACATAGGGCTCGGATTTTAAAAAGTGCTGCGTTTCTTGAAATTCCGTAGGCTTGGCTGCCCCACTGGCCACAGACAGAGCCACTGGAATGTTTCACACAGCAAATGTTGCTCTCGGCCTAAGCCGTTTGTTTCTCTTTTTAGAATTCCTATGGAAAATTTCCTATGAAACAGATTTGAGAGTCAGAATGAATAAAGAGCTCCCCTTTGAACAACTGTCTTCCACTCCCCCATCCCTGCCACACAAGATGAAAGAACAGACAAAAAAAAAAAAAAATTGTTCTCAGACTGCACAAGAGAATTTGGGCATCCTAAGGGCTTATAAAAGCTAAAGAAAGTGGCGGCCATTCTTGTATATGTTTAAATGAATGATCGACATGAAAGCAAATTCCTGAAATTCTCCTTGGACTGGCATCATTCAGTATAGGCCATTCCCAAACAAAAGTATTGCGCCTACATCCGCCAATGGGGATTGTCACCACTCGTAAACATCTGTAGATTTAACTCACCCCAGAGCTCTAAAGAAGGGGAATCAGGCATTCATGATTTCTGCAGAACAAACCCAGCTTGATGCCACAGGGGACAAAAACAAAGCAAAGCCAAATGAAATGACAAGAAATTGGTATGATTGCGGGAAGGCAGAATACAGAGACAGGGAATGGAGAAGAGGGTTTGTGCTTGGAAATGTGTAACACAGTAAAGAACACCTGACCAGCACTGAGAACCCTGCCTTCCCTTAGTCAAATAAGGAAGCCATACATTGATGTGGCTTTAATGCCCTAGCAGCTTACCTAATAAACTCACCAAAATCTCAGCCTATACAGACCGTCCCTGACCTACTATGGTTTAAGATTTTTCTCCTTTAGGGGCGCCTGGGTGGCACAGCGGTTGGGCGTCTGCCTTTGGCTCAGGGCGTGATCCCGGCGTTCTGGGATTGAGCCCCAAATCAGGCTCTTCTGCTATGAGCCTGCTTCTTCCTCTCCCATTCCCCCTGCTTGTGTTCCCTCTTTTGCTGGCTGTCTCTATCTCTGTTGAATGCATAAATAAAATCTTCAAAAAAAAAAAAATTTTTTCTCCTTTAGGATGGTGCAAAAACGACATATCTTCAGTAGAAACTGTGCCTCGAATTTCGAATTTGGATCTTTTCCCAGCTTAGCAAGATGCAGTGCCCACCCTCTGAGCCGGGCAGGGAGGGACAGCGAGCTACGGCCCCCAGGCGTCCCCACAATCACCAGTGTAAATAACGGAGAGGCCTACGACTGTTCTGTACCCACTCAGCCATTCCGGTTTTCATTTTCAGGGCAATGTTCAATAAATTATATAAGATCTTCAAAACTTGGTTATAAAATGGGCTTTGTGTTAGATGAATTCGCCCAACTCTCAGTTGATGCGCCCTGCGCACGTTGAAGGCGGCCTAGGCTAAGCTCTGGTGTTCCTTAGGTTAGATGTACTCAAGGCGTTTTCAACTTAAGATATTTCAACTTACAAAGGGTTTGTGGAGATGGAACCCCATCTGAAGTGAAGGACGATCTGTCTCCGCCTCAAAGTTGCAAAATCAAAACACCAACCAAGCCAACTAGGTTTTAAAGTCGTAGCCAATCAGTAATTTCCTTACTTTGCTTTCCACCTTTTCTCCAGAAGAAACTCTCCGCAGCTGCTGTGGGTGGGGCGCTCCCAGCTAGGCAGCTCGGGGCTGCTGGATCTGGCTCACTTTTTGCTCAAATGCATTCTTAAAATTTTACGTGTGCCTCAGTTTATCTTTTAACAGTCCTGATGTCAGGAGCGGGAACTGAAGAGACCCCCCATCCCACCGCTCATGACGCCCCTCCCCCACCGCCACCACGTGCCCCGGGAGCAACGAGCCAGCCAGCGCACCCACCTGTTGAAACCCTTCGGCTCACTGCGTTCTGGGGGGGCTCTGGCCGTCGCCTTCCCATCCCAGCGTCATGGATTCTGGGAGGCGCTTCAGACTCCCCGAGCATTTCTTCTTCCAGGACTGAGTGTGGAGACCGGCCCGAGTCAGACTGGGTCCGACTTCGAAAGCGGTCCGGACCTGGGTCCGACTTGGAAACCAGACCGGGTCTGGATCCGACTAGGAAACCGGACCGGGCATCTGTCGGACCGAGTCTGACCTGGAAACCAAACCTTACCTGGGTCAGACTGGGTGCGACTGGGTGCGACTTGGAAAGTGGACGGAGTCAGGGGTCAGACTAGGTCCGACTTAGAAAAGGGACTCTGTCAGACTGAGACACCCTGACTTTGTTTGATTTCCATCTTAGTCGAAGATCCTCTCCCCGATGTAAAGCAGCAAATTAATAATGTGGGGGGGGGGGGCTGGATATCATTCAAGTTGAAACACTGTGGTTCTTTAATGTTTCTTTTTTTCAGATTTAAGGAAAGCCTTCTCTCTTTTTCTCTAAGCTATCAGCAATTTTGTAACGTATACTTTTGTGAACAGAATTCAAATGTTTGCTATTTCTCCGTACCGGAGCCCTCCGGTTCTAGAGGCCAGGAGTCCAAAATCAAGGTGTCATTAGTGTTGGTACCTTCTGGAGGCTCAGGGAGAACCCATGTCTTACCTCTTCTCTATTGTGTGATGGCTGCTGGCAATCCCTGGCATTCTTTGGCCTGTGATCGCATAACTCCAGTCTCTGTCCCCACCTTCGCATGGCCTTTGTCCTGTATCTTTCCCAAATCTTCCTCCCCTTCCTCTTAGAAGGATACCTGTCACCATATTTAGAACCCATCTTAAATCTAGGGTAATCTCATCCCAAGATCCTTAACTTTATTACATCTGCAAAGACCCAACTTCCAAATAAGGTCATATTCACAAGTACCAGGGATTAAGACTTGAACAGATCCATTGGGGGGAATACTACACAGTCCTTTTGGAAGCATGAGAACAATGATTCCACACCCCCTTTTTCATTCCAGGAACGGAGCCAGGTACCAGAAACCCATAAATGAGTAACATTAATGCAGTCCTTATCCTCAGGCTCAGACGAGTCTTCACCTTCTCTCCTGCCGATAGCCCATTGGAAATGGTCTCCGAATTTTTCTCCTGGCTTCAAGTCTAACAAGTGTTACATCTGAAACAAGACAAGACAAAACAAAACAAAAAACCTATAATAGCCCAAACAGGCAAGGTTATGCTACAATAACAACCACTACGTCTCCGTGTCTTAAAACAACAACGGTTTAGGTCTTATTTGTGTCTGTGACAAATGAGCTGAGGATCTTCTCAGTGTCATTCTCACTTGGAGACAAAGGCTCATCCTTCCATAGCAGCTCAGGCAGGAAAAGGCTCAATGACAAATCAGATAGCGTCTTAGGGTTTCTGCCCAAAAGTGGCACATGTCACATTCACTCATTAGCATTCGTCAGTGTAAGGTCTGCGGCCATGCCTAACTTCAAGGCAGGGAGAGAAGTACAATCCTGATAGAGGCTTTGAAGTAGGAAACACTGGAAATAGTCAGTGAAGAGCTCTAACAGCTCCCATGATCATCGTACTGTTTAAGCATCTTCCATGGATACATCCCACCTGCAGAGCAAAATGTACACTCCTTAGCATGGCCCCGGGGCTCTATGTAGTGACCCCACTCTTGTTTTCAGCTTCATTTCTCCCTCCTTTGTTCACACACACACAAACACACACACACATGCTCCAGATACTCTAAATTTAACTACTCAAAATTCCCTGCCAGGTCAGGCTCTCTGTAGCGTCAGGGCATTTGTTCACACCCTCCCCTTTATCCGGAGCAACCTTTGCCCTTATTCTTTCCCCAAGATTTTTCTTAAAGGTCACTTCCTCTCTGAAATCATCTCCTCAGCTTGAATTAAACCCCCCATCTGTGATCACATTTCCTTCTTGCATATCTCATTTCTGCGTTGATCTAAGCACTCGAGAAGCAAATCGTGTGCCGAGCACTGTGTTGCAATAGTAAAAAGGGCCCAGCCCCAGCGCTCAAAGCTTGTGTCGCTTGTGGCATGGGGGAGGGATCTGGGTAGAGAGCAAAGGGTGTGTGAAGCTCAGAGATGAGAAAACATGTGGTGGTTTGGAGAACTGAAAATATGTACTTAGGAAATACAGGGGAAATATGTGGCCTCCATTATAAAGCAAACTGAACCACGGATCTTGAATTAGAGAACAAGAGAGTCCCTATTTCCCATTTTCATGATTCATCAGGGTGACTCCTTAATTTGGCTCCTTTTCTATCAGTCTCTAAGAGAGATATTCCTCTTTGTCTCTCTCTTTTTTTTAAGTAAATTCTGCCCCAACGTGGGGTTTGAACTCATGACCCCAAGAGCAGGAGTCGTATGCTCTACCCACTGAGCCAGCCAGATACCCCCTCCTCTTTGTCTCTCAATGCCACCTCCTATTATTATGTGTTATCTTTCTTTTTCTCTACGCCATTTCTTGCTTAATACCCTATTAGAATTCTCTTAATATTAACATTTTTCAATATTAATATTGTTACATCAAATTTCTTAGTATATCAAATTTCTTAGTATATCAGTTTCTCTTCTTTCATTTTGATCACTCCAAATCCTTTTAAGGCATACCTATAAATAGCATATAATGATTATGCTTTTTAAATTGAAGTATAATTGCCATATAACCTTATATTAGTTCCAGGTATAAAACACAATGATTTGGTATTTGTATTTACTGCAAAATGATCGCCACAAGTCTAGTTAACAAGTTACCATACACACTTACGCGTTTTTTTTCTTGGGAAGAGAACTTTTAAGATCTACCCTCTTACGAATTTCACTGTTTAATCCCAAACTGAGAGATTTTTGCATTCAATATTAGAAAAGTGAGAATAACCTGCATCTGTGTATTATAATTCTTGATGTATTTGGGTTAATTTCTACCATCTTTATATTTTATTTATTTATTTTTGCTATTCATGCTTATTGTTTTTCTTCTTTCTGCTTTCATTAAATAGACCAATTTTTTCAGCTTCTTTCTTTTCACTTTCCAGTTTGGAAGTTACGCGTTTTGTTTACGCTTAGCATACATTCTTAACACTTACAATATGCTGGGGCGCCTGGGTGGCACAGCGGTTGAGCGTCTGCCTTCGGCTCAGGGCATGATCCCGGCGTTATGGGATCGAGCCCCACATCAGGCTCCTCTGCTATGAGCCTGCTTCTTCCTCTCCCACTCCCCCTGCTTGTGTTCCCTCTCTCACTGGCTGTCTCTATCTCTGTCAAATAAATAAATAAAATCTTTAAAAAAAAAACAAAAACAAAAAAAAAAAACACTTACAATATGCTGACAAAGTCAAAGTTAATCAGTATCTCTATTCTCTACTGGAGAAGACGGGACCTTGGCACACAGTAACTTCCTCTGCATCCTGATGAGGCCGGACACTTGGTTCCCGGACCTGTTTTGAAAGCATAAGCAGAACTGTAGTTGTTTAGTTGTGCTATTCACTTAGCTCCACGTTCTGTTTTGTTCCCTACTTACGTATGTTTTATGCACCTCTTAACCTCACGCACATTGACTTGGCCTTTTTACCTCTACTCTCTGTTTATGCACCGATTGTAGAAACTTAATGGGGACTGGAGGGTAACATTTGTCTTGAAATTATCTAATGTACCTGATAGAACCAGTTCTGAAGGGTGCCTCATGGTCCAGAAGAACGCAGAGCTCTAGGTTGTTTCAAGCCCTGCCCCCTTAAAGTTTTCAAGAAACCCCTTACTCTCCTCTCAGGTATCCACCTCCTTCCCCAAACATATATAAGCTGCCCCTGGGCTCCACAGGGCAAGACAGCTTTGAGAATCATCCCTTGCCTTCCTTTTGGGCTGCCCTTCTGATAATAAAGCTCTCTCTGCTTCAAAACCAGTGTCTTGGACATCGGCTTCCTGCTCATCAGATGTACGAACAAGTTGAATTTGGTAACAATGACTTCCATGTTATTATGAAGTGTTTTATTTCCAGCTTGTTTCCAAACACAAATATTGTTATACTTGTTAGGTTATGGAAAGTACTTTTTAAAACCATGTTCCATGTTTTACTGCTCTCTTTATTCACCGTTGCTTCCCGGACCGCATAGCATCACTCTGCAATCAGAGGAGCCTGCCTCATTTTGGTCGAGGAGAGCATCATCAGTGGTAGCTAGAATCTTGCTTTGTGGGTACAGTTGTCTACTGCTAATTACCAAGAGGGAAGTTAGCTATTTAGATGTGCCCATCTGCTGTCTACAGCACCACTGTCAGAACTGAGCATCTGGGACCCTGGCGTGGGACCCAGCATTTAGAGGGTTTCTCTTGCCCCCCATCCATGGTGGCCATCTTCAAGAACCAAGGAATCCAGGAGCCCAAGAAGACACAACCCTCTGCGCATCCACCTCTTGTCCTATTCTGGACCATGTTTCAAAGATTCAGTACTCTGGACTCTCCTGTGTGGATGGCAATATTTAGGGGCTGGCTTTCAGTTTAAGTTTCTAGTCCCAGTGAAACTTCTGCTCCCGCTCTTTGAACTAGTTCCTTCCTCGTTTCCAACATGTATACATTTTCCTTTATTCATTTTGAGTTCAGCTATGTGTGTGCAGGGGTGGGGTGAATTTGAAAAAAATGCATTATCTAATAATTCTATATGTTTTGAGTAGAGGGGTTGTTGGGGGCTAGGGAAACTAGATTTTGTATGTACTAAATCCACTGCCTTAACCTTAATTTTACATATAAATTAGAGTAAAATAAAATTTGTTGAATCACATTAATTAGCTTTAAAAAAAACTACTAGGGACGCCTGGGTGGCTCAGTCGGTTAAGTGTCTGCCTTCGGCTCAGGTTATGATCCTAGGGTCCTGGGATTGAGTCCCACATGAGCAGGGAGCCTGCTTCTCCCCCTGCCTGCTGTTCCCCCTGCTTGTGCATGCTCTCTCTCTGGCAAATAAATATTTAAAAAAAAAACAAAACTGCTATACATTAAGTAATCCTCTTACTGTGGCCCAAATCATCCCTTGAACTAAGTATGATTAATGCTATGGCCTAGGGCAAATTGCTTTATCATTCTGAGCTACAATTTCTCTCTTTTTTTAAAGATTTTATTTATTTATTTATTTATTTATTTAATTTATTTGAGAAACAGAGAAAGCATGAGGGGAGAAGGGACCGAGGGAGAGGGAGAAGCAGGCTCCTCACTGAGCAGGGATCCCAACATGGGGCTCAACATGGGGCTCAATCCCAGGCCCTGGGATTATGACCTGACCCAAAGTCAGACACTTAAGCAACTGAGCCACCCAGGCACCCCAACAATTTCTCTTTTTTAAAAAGGAGAGTGGTGGCGCCTGGGTGGCACAGCGGTTAAGCGTCTGCCTTCGGCTCAGGGTGTGATCCCGGCGTTATGGGATCGAGCCCCACATCAGGCTCCTCCGCTGTGAGCCTGCTTCTTCCTCTCCCACTCCCCCTGCTTGTGTTCCCTCTCTCGCTGGCTGTCTCTATCTCTGTCAAATAAATAAATAAAATCTTTAAAAATAAATAAATAAATAAATAAAATAAAAAAGGAGAGTGGTATGGGCTGCACATAGCAACTTCCTTCCGAAGAGTACAGCCTAGAAAGAGGAGAAAACAGAGTAACTTTACAGATGAGAAATCGACAAACACTACCTCTGCCAGAGAATCAAGGTTAACATCAAAGGTGATAAGTCATGTTAATAATATGTACACTTGATACAATCTGATGAGAACGGTACTTTACTTCTGTGGTGGTCTCCTCCAATGTAATTATGAGAAAAATATCAGGCCAATTCCAGTGAAGGACAGTCTACGAATTCCCTAACTACTACCACAAAACTGGCAAAGTCATTAGAAACAACAAAAAAGGGAAAGTCTGAGAAACTGCTGTAACTGAGAGGAGCCCAAGGAGACATGACAAATACATTCACATAGTATCTTAGATGGAATTCTAGAATAGATAAAGTACATTAGTTAAAAACCAACATAGATTGAATAAAACATAAACTCTATTTGGTTCATTAATTGTAGCAAACATACCAACTACTGTAAGATGTTAATTATATGGAAAACTAGGTGTAGGGATATATGGGAACTCTTTGTGCTGTACGATCTTCACAATTTTTCTATCCATCTAAAACTATTCTAAAATTAAAAGTTCATTTAAAAAGATCTTTTTTAAAAAGGAAAAAATTGGATGAGATGAGGGGTTTTTTTTTTTTGCTTTTTTTTTTTTTTAATTTATTCGACAGAGATAGAGACAGCCAGCGAGAGAGGGAACACAAGCAGGGGGAGTGGGAGAGGGAGAAGCAGGCTCCCAAGCAGAGGAGCCTGATGGGGCTCGATCCCAGAACGCTGGGATCACGCCCTGAGCCGAAGGCAGATGCTTAACGACTGCGCCACCCAGGCGCCCCAGATGAGATGAGTTTTAAGAGAGTTTTTAACCTCAACATTCTGATATCTAAATCTAAAATAATTAATTTCTAAGGTCAGCAAGAATAGAAGGAAATTGGATCATGCAGCTTCAACAATATGTTTGCAACCATAAATATCACGTCACCAATACTTATGTATTTATTTGTACCTTCTCTATGTAAGGGCCAAGGGCAGGCCACCCACAAGAAGGGCCACTTTGGCAGGAACATTATTTTCTGTTAAAAGCAATCAAAACCCAGCAGATTCTGGAAAAGCTGTTTATCTCCCCCCTCAATTGTTGCTTACATCAGGAAGAAAGCTGTGTAACAGAGTCCTCTTTACCTAAGAAACTTACCCGTGTCATAGGGAAACCTTTGACTCCAAACATCTCCTCTCACCTTCTTGTTAATGGTCTTTCTCCCTTTTGCATCCTCAGACCCCTACCCCACTCCTTAGCTCACAGAAGCATCATGTTGCCTCACTGTTTGGAATCTCCATGTCTGTGGATTCCCTATACTTACGTGATTAAATATGATTTTCTCCTGTTAATCTGTCTCACATCAATTTGATTCTTAGTCCAGCTAGAAGGACCTTGAAGAGAAGAGGAAATTCTTCCTCTCCAACCATTGACTTAGTTGGCAGGATACTTGAACTCACAGGACACTGCTTGCCCCGGACACCGCTGCAGTGGAGAGGTCCTTGGGAAATCTGACAAACAGGCAGCACAAGTTAACATTTCTTGCCCTGGCAGCTTCCTGACATCTCTATATCTGTGGAGTCAGATGAAGGGTAAGTAGTGAGAGTCCTGACTCTATGTCAACTCTAACCTCAACAAAACTTCCGTGTAATGAGGTACACTGTAAAACCACACACAGCCACCAACCCCATGGCATATACATGGCATACACCTCTTAGGTGTTAATATGGCTCCAATAGACCCAAAGCTCAGCTAATGCTGTTAATGTACATATTAGCTTCCTTTTGTCTTGTTCTATGCCTAAGAGCTTGGCTTTGTGACCAACGAGAACCTTCTCTTTGGTCTCCACCATCCTGAGGGTGCACTTAACTGAGGTGCACTTTGGAGGCCAAACAGACCAGGAATCCAAGTCTCTCTCCCTCTCCCTCTCTCTCTTTACCTCTGTCTGGCCATGCCAGCTCTCAGGGGTGTTTGTCATGAGATGTTCCAACCCACAGGAACCTTTGTCATGTCAACCTTTGTTGCCTGGTAGTGTGGAAAGTCCCATTCCAGTACTGCCAGCCCAGTGTTGCAGATTAGCAGGTCTGTGGCTAGAAGCATCTCATGCACTGGGGGGGAGGCTGGAGACACTGTTTTCATTACACCATGCTTACCACCTGTGCAACAAACGTCTTTGTTTTCGTAGGCTAATTTTGACAGTGAACTTTTGGATCATGGGGCTGCATCAGCTATGCCCTCTTTGGACACCTCTTGCATCTTTGGTTAAGCCATTAAGCCATATTGGTTTGAGTCCTTATTAATAGATCCTACTCATCAATGGCCAGATGATGGATCCTTTAAATTGCCTGTATTTACAAGAAAAATATTCTATCTTTGGAATTTCCATGCCTGTGTGGATTTCCCATATATATGCTATTAAGTTTGATTTTTCTCCTATCACTCTGTTTCATGTCAATTTGATTCTTAGTCCAGCTAGAAAGACTTTGAAAGGAAGAGGAAATTCTTCCTCCCCAACATCTACCAGTATTACCCTTTCTAGATGTATTTATATTGATACCTAAACATAATTCATTCATTTTAACTGGAATATATTAGTGCATTTTATGAGTTCACTATAATGCATTTATGTGATCCCTCAGTAACAAGCATCCAGGTTCTGTCCCAATTTTTTACTCATATAAACCCAGCCATAAATATCCCCACATATTTCCTTGCACACATGAACAGGAAACTCATAGGAATATATATAATTAGGATAACTTATATACAAAGCTATTAGATACTACCAATTTGATCTCCAAAGTGTTTTTACTCACTTTCCAGACAACAATATATCCAAAAGTTTCATTTCCTCTACATACTCATAAACCCTTTGAATGGTATCTTTTTTTTTTTTTTTAAAGATTTCTTTATTTCAGAGAGAGCACATGGGCGGAGGGGCAGAGAGAGTCTTAAGCAGACTCCTGCACTGAGTTTGGAGCCCAATGTTGGGGCGAAATCTCATGACCCTGAGATCACAACTGAAACCAAGAGTCAGTTGCTTAACCTACTGTACCACCCAGGCATCCCAATATCTTTTTTTTTTTAAAGATTTTATTTATTTAATTGACAGAGATAGAGACAGCCAGCGAGAGAGGGAACGCAAGCAGGGGGAGTGGGAGAGGAAGAAGCAGGCTCCTAGCGGAAGAGCCTGATGTGGGGCTCGATCCCATAACGCCGGGATCACGCCCTGAGCCGAAGGCAGACACTTAACCGCTGTGCCACCCAGGCACCCCCCAATATCTCACTTTTTAATTGCGTTATCCCTAAACACTAATACCTTTTTCATATATGTATTTGCTTCTCAGGTTTCCTGTTCTGAGTTGGATATGATTAACACTCACCCATTTTCCCTTGGTTTCCTTTTATTTTTGTTAATGATTTATAGAAGTTCTTTATATGTTTTTGAGTTATACTCATTACAAATACCTTATCCAAGTTTATGCTGTGTCTCTTGGCTTTGCTTGAGATATCTGTCATACAAAATGATTACATTGTAATCTAGTAAACACTTTCTTTTATGTTTTTTTTTTAAGATTTATTTATTTAGGGGTGCCTGGGTGGCTCAGTCAGTTAAGTGTCTGCCTTAGGCTCAGGTCATGATCTCGGGGTCCTGGGATAGAGTCCCTCATTGGGTTCTCTGCTCAGAGGGAGAGGGAAAATTTAGCAGACTCTGCACTCAGCCCAAAGCCCCACATGGGGCTCAATCTCAGGACCCTGAGATCACCTGAGCCAAAACCAAGAGTGGGTTGCTTAACCAACTGTGCCACCCAGGTGCCCCTGTGTTTTTTATATATTTAACATCTATTTCTCTCTTCCAATGTCAAAATTATATTTTTCTGTATTTTCTCTAAGTTTTATAGTTCTACTTTTCACACTTAAATGTTTAATTCATATGGAGTTTGTTTTTCTTCACGGTGTTTGGTAGGAATCCAACTGTATCTTTTTCCATGGAAAACCATTTATTCTCACTCTATTTATTGAGTAGTTTATCTCTTATCCACTGATTGTAATGCCATCGTTGTTAGAAGTCTATTTCTGGGTGCTGTGATTCATTCCACTGTTTAGGCTGCTTATTTAAATGCAGATTTGGGGGTTTCAACCAAAGATTCTAACTCAATCCACCTAAAACGGAACCCCTGAATCTGCAGTTTTAACAGTAAACTTCAAGGTTCTGATGGAAACAGCCCATAAACCTCATTTTAAACGGATAATTCTGGGCTTTGGAAAACAATCGAGAACAAAACCCAGAAGATAATATTCCATAACAGTGATGTCTGTCCTTTATAACCATTCTTTTTCCATGTGGTACCTGAAACCTTAACATTCACTGTTACAGTCCATTTCAAGGCAACCTCACAGAAGTCTCATCAGAGAGAAAGGCTAAACTGTTCTTTCTCTCTAAACTTACAAACTCATACCAAGCAGATGGGCACATCTAAATAGCTAACTTCCCCCATGGTAATTAGCAGTAGACTTAACTTCAACCACAAAGGAAGATTCTACTTACCTCTAATGAAGATGCTCTCCTCAACCAGAACGAGTCAGGCTCCTCTGGATTCTTCTTCTGACTAGGCCCCTGACCTTGGGTTCTTGGGACCTTTTGGCCCATTTAATCCAGTTTTAGCAGGAATCCTGCTGTGTCAGTTTAGGGAAAATCCCCCACCCTTGGTATCTTATCACCCTGTCAAAAATCCTGTAAGGCCGGAATCCCCCTACTCGTGTTTCCTCTTACTAATTTCCCATCACCCAATCTCCACCCTGTTCCTTGGCTATGAATGTCCATTTGTCCTTGTTGTATTCCGAATTGAGCTCCATCCACTCTCTGGTACAAAACTCCATTGTAATAACCCCTTGAATAAAGTCCACCTTACCGTCTTTAACAAGAGTCCTGAGCATTTCTTTTCTTTAACACTGTACATACCAGTAAAATATTCTCTGTATAGCCCTCACCAAGACAACCTTTAACAGGGTAGGAACCAAATTTCGTTTTTAAAATGTGAGTTTTTGACATGTGGTGGATCTCATCCCAAATCCTCAATTATATAATTACAAAAAAAGAAAAAAGAAAGAAAATCTATGTTTCAAAGAAACATCCTTAATATAAAATTCATGTCACTGATCACAAAGTTAGACACCCAAGTGTATTAAGGTTAAACAAAACAGAAGCAGTATTCACAAATTCAAATTGCATGAAACATTGTGAAGAATCTGTGTTAATAAACAACACAATACATACTTTTTTACACACTAAAATGATACATGGGCGCACAATATGATAAAAGTCATAATGTTGAAGACTCAATTAAATTCAAGGTTGTCACATTGAGAACTTTTAACTAAATTAAAGTGAGACAGGATTGAAAACTCAATTCAAGGTGAAGGTTGAAGTGATAAAGACTTTAAATTCATGGTTTTAGTGATGATATCACGCATAACCTCTCAGGCGTATTAGACACACACGTACACAGTAACAAGGCAGGCAGGATTACTTTAAAATGAGCACTGGGTATTATATATCCCTGAAACAAATAATATATTATATGTTAATTAACTGAATTTAAATTTTTTTTAAAAGTTAATTGCTTTTTTATAAAAAATGAAATAAAATAGCAAACTCAGAAATTTAGTGACAAGACTCCACTGGCTCTGACCTGCTAACTGAAGTGTAGAAATATTTAATAGAAAAAGTTAAAAAAAAAACACACACAAAGTTATTTTTCTTCATCTCATTCTGTATTTCCAATTACTACTCTTTAAGTCTTTCATTGCGTACCTTTATGCTTCGTATTAATCATTTGTCTTTTGTAAACAGATAAAGGACTGAATAAAATGAAAAGAACTTCTCCTGTTAATTCAAATATATAGCAAGGATATAGATATTAAGTTGATAATTTCAAAGTTGACTATCCAAAATATCCAGTAATTATACTTGTCAATAGATTCTGAATCCCATTATTTTAGGTAATAGCACATTAAAATTTACAACTGAAATTTAAAAATTATCCCATTTCAAGGCATTGGAAACAAGAGCCAGAAAATATAATCAATATAATAAAATCACCCTGCCTTCACCCCCAAAATAATAATTTTGTATTTGTGATTGACCTTCTTCCTCTGGATCAAAGTGCACAGGAAACTACTAATCCTTATGATCTCTAATCTTGTTTATATATCATCTCTCCACTTGGATCCTCATTTAACCTTGCGGGCATATGTTTTCAATATAAAGCTGTAAGAAAGGAAAGCTATAATTACCCAATCTCTTCCTTTCAGCTATTGAAATAAAGCCATTTACAGAAATGCAAGACACTATAAACAAAGGGGATTTTCCAGTGCTCACAGAGCACAGCTTCCAGGAAGATGCTGGGATAAATACGCTTTCTTGTGGCCAAGCCCCTGGGCCTGGAATCCAAACAGATTATATGTTTCAGAGTCAGGTAGGGTTACTCATCGAGCCTGTGTTCTGAGAACATTGCTAGGGGGTAGCAATATCACAGTATTATGCATCACCTTCTTGAAGATGATCAGAAGGGATTCCATTCAAATACAAATGCTGGTATCTTGTGCATGGTATTGACCCCATTACCCAGGGACTGATGATCTGGTTTGTGGATTTTCCAGATTGGTAACTTCCCCTAGGCTTTGATAGCATCAGCTTCATCTGTAGGCCAAGTAAGCAGGAGAGCAAAATTGCTTCAGATCAGGTACATAAAACTTCCAGCAACACATTACTTGTAACATTATAAGCACTATGGGCTGATACTAAAATGGCATCGTTGCCTAAGAGGAAATTAGTTTTTAGACGTGAGGACTCATCTGACTTCGAACTCGTTTAGCAAGGATCCTGAGGGCTGGGCATGGAATATGTAAGCAGTGGTGTGAAAGGTACAAAGAGGTCTGGGAATGTGGTCTTGCCCAGTCTGAGCAGACCACAGCGGTGGACCCCGGGCAGTCAGGAGGAAGCGTGACAAGGAAGAAATGGGGGTACAGAGAGACGTGGGAAAGTTGGCTGCCAAAGGCGCTCATTTTCCCATCCCTCCGCTCAACTTCAGCTTGTGTATCAACCTCAGCTTTGAACCATTTCACCATATGTTAGCATTTTTCCTGCTTGATAAGAACAAAAGTGAAAATGTGGGTGGCTGAAGGATAGAACAAGAATTAGAAATGAGTTGTTTCTAGCCCATGTGAGTTTGGGGCAAGAGGGATTGGAAGAGACAAACTATTAGCTGAGCTGCAGTTCTCCCTTCCGGGAACAGGGAGCCAAAGCCGCACACACCAGCTGTGAAACAGGGTGCAGACACGTGATCTCACTTCAGAGCTGCCTTTCCACATCGCATAGCGCTGGCCTGTACACAGCTGGCTTGCTGAGTCAGAGGGCTGGCACAACCAAGGGCACAAATGCAGGTATCATGAGGACGCTCAAACCAAGTCACTGAACACATACTGCCGGGCCCGAAGTCCTGTTTTCTAGATACAAACAACTCAGTACAGAAAGCGTGTTAGAACTAGGCCTCGGGCTTTCGCAGGGACTTTCCAGGGGTTCCCAAATCTGGCATTATCTCCAAAGTTTGCTTTAAACAATAGAGATTCCCTAATCCTTAGCCCTGGAAAAACTACTAAATTAGAATTCACAGGTGTCTGGAAGTCTACGTTTTCTTCCGTTTTTGTTTTTGTTTTTTTTTTGTAAACAAACCACCCAGGCATTGTTACTGTTGACGATGGACCATGTTTGGGAACCATGGCTGTCTCATTTAATCTCCTTTTATTTTACCCCAATATCGTTAGTCCCACTTTACAGACAAGAAAGCTGCAGATCGGGACTAGGAATCCACTCGAAGTAACACTGCTAGTAAAGACCCCTGAGGGGCATCAAACCTAGCTTGGTCACCAGAATATCCATGGTATCTAAGGCAATGAACTGTCTCAAATCCACTAACTACTCACCAAGAGCCATTTTCCTTAGAAGACTGCTCACGTGCACATTTTGGGAGGCAACAGGTTTTGGGTGGGTTTTCGCTCCCCGACCAGAACCTCTTCTTCCCTGCCACATTGGGAACTAACAGTGTTCCTTTGTCCCCTGAGATCTAGCTGATCTAAGCCTTCCACTCTCAGGAACTGGGTGTTTAAGACCAACATGGGCTGGTGGGAGGAGGTGGAAAAAGGGAGCCCTGCCAGTCTCCCACAGAGTGTCCCACCCTCTCTCGGCAAAGAACAATATCATAATCCCCCAAGCCCATCCAATGGCCTCCCAACCCTCCGTAAAGTTTACATGTTAAAAGGCTTTCACTTACAAATCAAACTGCTTGTATGAAGTCATTCACTCTATCTTAAAAAAAAAAATATCTGCAATTGGCCATGAGTTCTTCCAAGAATGTGAAATAACCAGAGTGGATACAGTTCCATCCCAAAGCAAAGAAACTATGCTTTTGTTAATCTGTGCAGCTTGATTGTGGCTAAACGAACATTTTCCTTTAAACCTAAAACTAACAAGAAGAACTTGCGGAGAACAAAGGATGGCTGGCACTCCATCATGGGAATAACTAAGCCAAACGAATAATTCTAACAATGAGAATTTCAGATGATGGAGAGAGGCTTTTATCACGGGCTCCAAACCTCTGCCCCAGGAACAGTTATAGACTGTGCTGTGCACATGGGATCTGCCTTGCATCTGACACAAAAAGTTCTAGGAAAGACTGCAGAGATCAGGGTTAAAAAACACAACATTCAGATTTGTTCACATGTGCTCTGTGCTGAAGGAAAGGAGAGGAAGAAGTAACAGGAGCTCACTACACCTTATGGGCTTCTCAAAAAAGTTCTCAGATTTTTCTTTAGAAGAAACACCTGGGGAGCTTGTTAAAAATTACATTCCCAGCTCCAACCCCCGGAGATGCCAATTCTCCGGTCTGAGTTGGGGCTGGAGATTCTCTACCTTCATCAAGCACCTCAGGTGATTCTGATGCTGGTTTTTTCCGTAACTTTCTACTTAAAAAATTCTCAAACCTTATGAAAGCCCCGAGAAGAGGATAATGAACACCAGTAGACCCTTCACCAAGAGCAAGGGTCAGCAAACTTCCTCCGTAAAGGAACACAGTAAACATTTTCAGCTTTGGAAGCCATGTAGACCCAGCAAGCTACTCAGGTCTGCCATTGGGACCCATGAACTAGTCCACATACAAGCCAACAGGCGTGGCTGTTTTCCAATAAGACTTCACTTACGAACACTGAACTTTAATTTTCACATCACAAAATCATGCTCTTCTTTGACTTTTTCCAATGTGTTACCTTTAAAGATGTAAAAGCCATTCTTAACTCGGTATTGGTACAACACCAGTCAGGGGGCAAATCTGTCCTCCATGTCACTTTGCCGACCTCTAAGGAATCCAACTGTGGTCATACAGTCTGAGCTCTTCTGAGGATGAACTTAACTTGACGACTTTTCATATCCAGACTAATCACACTGTCCATCTTAGGAAAATTGAAAAACTGAATCTAGGAGGTGGTTTTCTGACTCTCTGATGTATTTTCAGATAGAACATTTCACAGCTTCCTAATGGCTTATATTTTTGGACGCCCTGTGGGGCGCAGTTCCTCATTTAGAAATCTTCATAGTTCAGTCAGTCACTTTCTAATTTTATCACACAAAATAAAGTGTGTGTATGTCCTTCCCCACAACACTAGGGCCTGACTAGCATCTTCTTCAGTTTCTCTCTTTTTAAAATTTTATTTATTTATGAAAGAGAGAAAGAGAGAGAGAGAATGAGCAGAGGCAGAGGGAGCAGCAGAGTCCCCACTGAGCAGGGAGCCTGACACAGAGATCGATCCCAGGACCCTGATCATGACCTGAGCCTAAGGCAGATGCTTAGCGGACTGAGCCACCCAGACACCCCCAGCTTCTCTCTTATTTTGAGGACAAATGGGCAAAAAATAAAACAAAACCCTCTGCCTCCCAAATGGTCCAGCAAGATATGAATAGAATTTTATTATTTGTGAACAAGGGACTGGGGATGCCTTTCCTTGATTTTTCCCTCCCTGACCTTTGGTTGCAAATCAGCTCCTGCCCAGAGTGTCTGCTAGCATTTCTAGCAGACTGGGTTATTACCAAGTTAAGACAACAGTAATGATACAAATCTGTTACCCAATTACTCCCATTCACAGTCTTCACCTTTCGGGGAATTTCTCAACTTATTAAACATGGTTTCCTAAGTATCTGAAAGCCAAACAAGAATTCTGGAGGGTGAGGTCCAACTCTGCATCACAGAATCAACAAACACGGTCATGTTGGGATCTGTGTACTTACCTACGAGGACCAACGGGGGGGGGGGAGCCGACCTGAATTCACTAAGTGCATTCCTGTTTATTAAAATGCTTTCCACTGGACTTACCCAAACATGACCTCATCTCTCAGGGAATGAACACCTAGTTACCTGAAACCTTCAAGCATCTATCACCTCATGGCCCGCCCCTCCTCACAACAAAGTTATCCACTTAGTGGCAAGAGATGTGTTCTCTCCTGATGAAGCTGGAGAACAGAGGTCACAAAAGCCCCCTCGCCAGCCCCACATCTGAATGTCAGCTTAGCTGCTGCTAAGAGACCAGGCGCCTGCCTTTCAATCTTCCTGCAAGCTCTCCTCCAGCTTCCGAGGAGCCTATGCGGCACGCGGGCTCAGGTGCGGAGGCAGAAACCTCACAGCAGAGACTTATACCCCGCGTCTGTGACATCTGAGAAGGCCCTGTGTTTCTCATCAGCTGGCTGATTTGTGGACGGCCACATTTCTGGAGCCCCGCCAACTGCCTCACCTGACGGAAATTGCTTACGAACTTATAAATCACCATTGGATCTATTTTCCCCACAGAAATAAAACAGATCGCTGGCTCCCCACTGCCGGAAATGTATTTAAAAGCTTAGTTGACCGACTTAACAATGTGAGACGATTAAGGACTAAAAACCGTAAAGTTCTATTCAAAGAAGACAATAATGAAATGCTGTTCAGGGCTGAAAGTTCTGGAACATAGGAACAGCAAATAAAAATAACAGATAAATGTGATTTTGTTTGAGTCACAAAAAATTACAGACTCGAGTTAAACAGTGGACCCATTATATTACTGCAGTGGTTTTTAAACCTGCCTGTGGGCTGGAATCACCCAGGGAGCTTTAAAAAAATTCCAATACCCAGGCTGCATCCTACCCCAATTAAATCTGAGTGTTGGGGTGGAGGGTGAGGCCCAGGGCTTAGTATTTTTTAAAGCTCCCAGGCAATTCCATTGCACAGGCTCGGGGGAGAAGGTCTGCACTGCAGAATGGGGTCCCTGCCCTTCTGAAGCTTAGCGTTTCCAAATCTACTTGGCAGACAATTTCCCTTCCTCATCTCTGCCAACAGCTTCTTCACGGCTGGAAGCTGGAATAAAAAAATGATCAATTGAGTCACACGCATATATAAAAAATACATGCACACATATTTTTATTTATTTAACTTAGGCCCTGATAATTAGCATACAAATCAGAAAAACCGAGTGCTTCGGAACTTACATCGCCTCTCCAAATCTTCAAAGACCCAAACTCTAAAAAACACGCATAAAAGATATTTAAGTCATAAAAAACACACACGCACACGCAAACTTTAATCACCTTCAGGAACCATGATCCAATAATATATTTAATAGGTAAGATCTCGCTCATCGATATACAAAAGAAAAAACAACATCAACGACAACCCTCAACTTTAACACACATGCCCTCAGCAAGAGCACTTAAGAGTTAGAATGGTTTATCGGTAGCATTTCGAGGTAGCATGTTTTGTAAAGTAACCGAAGTCTCAGACCTGCTCTGCAGTTTCTCCTGGACACAAAGGGACAGACCCTCGGCCTTTGCTCTTGGTAGAGGAGAGTGAGTTTGTCCGTATTTACTGCCAAGTCAGCCTGAACTCACTTCCTACCCTCTCGCCATGGCCATGTCTTCATACGCTCCATGTAGTGCAGGTTTGGGAAAACGCAAAGGCATTTTTCGACCCTTCTTTCCCGGTGTGGTGTCATCCCTGACGGTGGAGCTAATCTTTCTGCTACATACAATTCTCTCCGGCAGGACATTCATGCACCCAGGGGGAAGGGGAATCGGGCATCACGGCACTTTCTTTCTTTTAATTGGCTCTAACAATTTAATTAATTAAGAGCGACCAACATCTCTAAGGCTCTACAAAGTATTGTTTCTGTATGTCCCCCCTCCATGATTCTGGCTCATCAAAGGCGCTCCCTTTTTTCTCCCCGAGTACAATACTTTGGGGTATCATTAAGCTTTCTGTAATTTTCCTGGCAGGATGGTGAGCAGAAAAGCTTAGAAAGAAAAAAATCACCCAAAAACAACAATGAAATCTGGGTACAGGAGCAACCCCAAGAACAGACTTCCTTTGTGCCAGTTGAAACGACCCACATTTACAGTTCACGAACAAGGCCTTCTTCTTTTTAAAAAAATATAAATAGTCAGCTCAGCTCTGCATTTTAAACACAAATATACAGTCAAAAGAGGCTAAGGATTAAAGCTGCAAATTCGGTCCCAATAATTTCAGACCTTGGTGAAGATCAAATTTTTTGCCCAGAGGCGCAAGTTTAGAGGGATGTTAAATCCCTAAAGCCCTTTCATCCCAGTATGCTTTCCGTTGAAAAGTTCAACCCTTGGAAGGAATCAATGTACAAATGAATAAAAATAGCACATGCCCCAGGCAAAAAAGGGCATGAGCTGGGCCTGAGTTGCCACTTAAGACTGTCACTGAGTATCCTATACAATCTGCAAAGGCTGCCGCCCCGATCCAGGGCTCCAGGGCCCGGGCAGCACCAAACACACCAGCCACCCGAGTCAACTGCTGACCCAAAGCCAACGACACAACCAGGCATCAGACTTCAAGTATCCACGGTGCTACAAGAGCTGGTCCGCTCCAGAACTCGGGCTGACCCTCAGAGGCCCCCACCTCCCTCCCCTGGCATCCTGTCCTACAAAAGGTGAAGCTGCTTACAATCACTAAGACACACAGAGTGACCGTGGAGGGACAGGAAAAATGCTCTCCGAATATACCAGCCTAACAAACACAAACAAATTCTTCAACACTTTGTACAACTAGCAGGTGTGCCCGCTGGTATTCAAGCCATCACTTCAAATTCTTTCATCCCCTCTCTGTATCAAACAGGAAAATGGTTCCATTGGGTTAACAGTGTCATTTTTAAAATGCCATAAATTAAATAAGTTAGTTCACATTTTTTCTTCCCCCAGCACTTAAGTTACAGTGAGTCCCTAATGTGCTTTTGCAGTCTGCATTAACAGCTCCAGATCTCTCCGGCGGACAACGCTGGCTCGGGGACAACCGTATTCTTCCAGCTGCAAAGGGAGGAATTGTTCAAGCAGCCCGAGGCCCTGGCCAGCAGGACTGGTAAACAGCTTAGCCCAAGATGGTTTAAAGTTTCCGCTGAATCCCAAAAATATGGTACTCCCTTTAAAAAAAAAAAAAAAAAAGGGCAATTTGTCCATCTACTTGTTCCAGGCAAGACAATGTGAGAGGTGAGTCAGAGGTGAGCAAAACAAAGACAGCTATGAAACAGAAAAGCTACACTTCTTTACGTCAGTCAATGAACTCTGACCACCCACCTCTTGCCCCAAATAACAAACCACATCCCCAAACACTTCCTCTAAAAATGTCTCCTTATTTAAAAATTATCTTAATGATACCCACTCCAGCAAAATAAGCTCATGAAGACGGGCTGGGGGCTATATTCCACCATAAAAAATGCTTCTGTGGCTGGACTCACAAAAATGTCAAGGAACAATACAAATACAAACCTTTGTTATAAAGATGAGCTGGTTTGGCTAATCCCAGAGGTACTAATGAATCAGAAATATTTAAACGCTTTATTTCTCCTCTTGTGCTCAACAGAACAATTGACCTGTATGTAAAAGTCAGAAAATTGGAGGGAATTTCAATAAATGAGCACGTATTAATTGAGAACATTTCTGAGATGAATACAGCAGAGAAATACCAGATAAAAGCAAAACTAAAAACAAACAGGAAAAAAGAAACAAAAACTGAGATGCTTTTCTCATCCCTGCTGTTACAAGCTCCGGCTCCCCGGCCCCACCCAGGACCCACCCAGGACTTAACGTTGCTATTACAAGGTGTCTCCAAGTGTTGACAAAGCAAAGTTCATTTAGGTCTGTTGACCCAATAGGTGAATTGGGACTCATCTCTTTCATGGAATATATTAATAAGGGAGGTTGGTTTTGTTTCAGATGCTCTATTCATCTATTCATGTCCTATTATCCACTTATAAAATAAATGAATAAACACCGATTCTAAAATGAAATGAAATAAAATCCGCGCCCCAAGGTTTGGTTTAAATTCCATGTTTATTATGCAGCATATCAACACATATACTGAAATCTGTCTGGATTTTCTCTTCTGATCTCTCTCTCCCTCTCTCCTCTGCCAATGCTATGCGGGCTTAATTACTATGGCCTCATGATTTAATATGTTATAAAACAAGCCCCCTTGTATTATTTTAAGTTGTTTACAAAGATTTTATTATTCTCCCACATTTATTCTTCTACTACCCTTTTCTTGAACTGTTATATATCCATTAGTATTCATTTTCTTAATATGGGTCTTGGCATGTTGATGTCATTCTAAAGCAAGGGTGACCATTCAGAGTCTGAAGGGAGGTCCGACCACAGCAACCCTACAGGCCTGACCCTCTTCAGGCTCGTCCCATGAGATCATTTACACGTCCCCAGGGACCCCCAACACCCCAACATGTGCCTGGTTCTCTAGAAGACACTAATAGTTGTTCCATAACCTCTTAACACTTTGTTAACGCTTTGTTAAGATACAACATACAGGGACACCTGGGTGGCTCAGTTGGTTAAGCATCTGCCTTTGGCTCAGGTCATGATCCCAGGGTCCTTGGACTGAGCCCCACGTTGGGCTCCCTGCTCAGCAAGGAGTCTGCTTCTCCCTCTCCCTCTATAGCTCCCCCTGCTTATGTTCTCTCTCCCTCTCTCAAATAAATAAATAAAATCTTCAGGGGGAAAAAAAAAAAGATAAACATACATATAGAAAAGTATCACTAAGTGCATAGCACATTGAATTTCTGCACACTGAACATATTTATGCAACCAGTCCAGATGAAGAAACAGAGCATTACCCACATCTTAAAAGCTTCCTTCAGTCCCCTTTCCAGAAACAACCTAGTGACTTTTTAATGAGTTGGTTTTTAACTCTTAAATCTATAGGGTACCTTACAGGATTGCCGTGTTATCCTAAAAATTGATGGTGAGCGGTATGCCCTGGATTGGTTTAGGTGAACTGAGCACATGTTTTCACCACTAGGAAAAATCTTTAAATCCTTAAAGAAAATTGAGGCCTTGGAAAGGAATTCCCTAGAAGTATCTTTTTTTTTTTTTTAAAGATTTTATTTATTTATTTGACAGAGACAGCCAGCGAGAGAGGGAACACAAGCAGGGAGAGTGGGAGAGGAAGAAGCAGGCTCCTAGCAGAGGAGCCTGATGTGGGGCTTGATCCCAGAACAATCCAGGATCGTTCCCTGAGCCGA
Source organism: Ailuropoda melanoleuca (assembly GCF_002007445.2). NCBI lineage: Eukaryota > Metazoa > Chordata > Mammalia > Carnivora > Ursidae > Ailuropoda > Ailuropoda melanoleuca. The sequence goes on from NC_048234.1 coordinate 26,727,790, forward strand.
AGGCAGACACTTAACGACTGCGCCACCCAGGCGCCCCTCCCTAGAAGTATCTTAAAGCAGAATTCAGAGCTAGATCTGCACACTGAATATTACACCCAAATAATCCAATGACTTTATGGGACTTCTGAAATCTGGTTCTGTCAGGTGTAAAGAGTGTAAGTCATCAGATGACCAAAGATGCATTCAAAAACCAGACAGGACCTTACTCCCCAGGAAGCTCATGTCCTTCCCTCAGTTGCTTCACTAAGTGAAGGTCTGCATGTAAATTAGCGACCGCAGCACAGCCAAGGGAGGCAGAAAGGAGCCTGAATTCATCTCCTTGCCTCTAGGCAGGGACTAACCAGTCCCTAGAAAGAAAGGTTTTGCTCATGTGCATGCTTCTTCAGAGCCCAACAAAACAAAACCAATCAGGCCAGGGCTCTTAAGAGACCACATATGTGTCCACTTAAAACTCAGTTGACTCCTTTCCAGTCACTTCCACGTGAGCCAGGTGGTGAACTCACAGCACAATGCTGTCTGCGGGCTTACCAGTGAGACAGATGGCCCCAAAGGTCAAATTGCCTATCAAATTGCTTTAAACGGGAAATGAACCTTCTAAGTGAGTTAGGTGCAAAGTAATTGAGCAAATACTAAAAAAATGGGATAGAAATGTTCCAAAATACTGAGCAATTCCCGTTCTAAGAGCCTTTACACCATTTGCAAACTCTGCTCACATCCGGGCTTTCACTGAGCAATGCTATGCAGCTTAGACCACATGTTGTCAATCTGAGACGAGGATTTCAACAGCCCTAAATGCCCACACAGTAAAAGGGTGGAAAGACAAACCAAAGCTCAGAGTTAACCAGGTGTCAGCTGTTCCAACGGCCTGTCCCTGTTACAGAACAAGTGTCACCTACCTTGGAGGGATGCCTATTCTCAAATACTCTTCCATGCGACTGACATCTGCAGGAGAGAAAATCTTTTTTTCCGTTAACCGGAAGGGAACACTGCAGGCATCCACAATGAGGAGGAGGACACCTGGGTTTTGGATGGTAAAGTCGGTGCCATTGACCTGTGAACAGAGAAACGTCTTCTGCTGTCACCAGCCCTTCGTATCTCCAGGATGACTCATCTTTCTCGGTCTTCTAAACCCATGAATCAAGTTCTATTTCCAGGATTCAACTGCATAATCCAGTGATGCTTTCTCCACCAACACCTGAAACCCTGCCAGTGTTCTCCTAGGCTGTGCCCTTGATTGGTCTTTACTGGTTGGATTGGATGCTCTGCGCAAGGCATAGCAGCCCACAGTCTGCTGAGCAGCGTGACTCTTGCTGAAGGCGTAAGGACTTCATGCCTACCCCCCACTCTCTCACTGGGGTCAAAGCTCTCACACTCAGCGATCAGGTCCCAGCCTCTGTACCACAGTTCCGATAGCTCACTTACTGTCACACTGGTTCAGAGAAAAACATCATACCTGCCCCAACACAGAAACCCTCCCAGCAGAGTTTAGGTTTGGAACATCAGAGGAGCCAGATGGCCTCATCTCCTTTGTCCCATCCACAGCTCTCCTTTAAAATCAAAATGGAAAAGTGGTCATTTCACCAGGATGCTAAGCCACAAGGTATTAATATATTTTGTTCACAGTTATTGTGAGCTGAAATTTCCAGTAGTCCTCTCTAAATTAAATTAGTGGTTTGAGACCTCTTCAAGAAAAAGGAACTCCAGACACATCCAAATATCATTAATTCATTAGCCAAAAAAGAAGGAAAAAAAACTCATTGGATTAAAAAAATGATCAAATGCTAATTTAAGGCATAGCCGCTGTTCCTATTTTAAATGTATAAAATTGGGGCACCTGGCTGGCTCAGTCAGAGGAACGTATGGCTCTTGATCTCAGGGTCCTGAGTTTAAGCCCTGCACTGAGTACAGAGATTATTTAAATAAATAAATAAATAAATGAATGAATGAATGAATGAATGAATAAAAACTTAAAGAAAAAAAAAGGTTTGGGGCGCCTGGGTGGCACAGTCGTTAAGCGTCTGCCTTGGGTTCAGGGTGTGATCCGGGCGTTCTGGGATCGAGCCCCGCATCGGGCTCCTCCACCAGGAGCCTGCTTCTTCCTCTCCCACTCCCCCTGCCTGTGTTCCCTCTCTTGCTGGCTGTGTCTCTCTCTGTCAAATAAAAAAAATAAAATCTTTAAAAAAAAAAAAAAAGTTTTCCTTGAAAAAAATTATATGTGTAAAATTATAAACTATGCTAAGAGCTAACAAAGGAGAAATGCCATCACCACTACACTTGCTTTTGTTTGGGGAAATTATATTTAAATTTTTTTTTTAAGATTTTATTTACTTGAGAGAGAGAGAACAAGTAGGGGGGAAGGGCAGAAGGACAAGCAGATTCCACACTGAAAACAGAGCCCAACATGGGACTCGATCCCAGGACCCCAAGATCATGACCCCAGCTAAGGTCAGATGCCCAACCAACTGAGCCACCCAGGCACACCTAAATTCTATTTCTAATTGCTACTGGTCTCATAGGAATCAAAATGACTTTTTGGCTATGTTTGTATCGCTCTAATCCAGAGAACAACTATGGAAATCGTTGAGGTAAAGTACCACTTTATATCTGGGAAGACTGGAAGTGATTATTCTCTTATTTTTAAAAATCTAAATACTAAAACTGAAATAAATTTGAGAAAAATATATATAATGACCCCCAATACACTTAAACTGTCCTCTTGAAAATAACCCCCTAAAACCTATTACTTAAAGAAAACACAAAAGTTTCCATAAGGACTAAAGCAACACCATGTCCTAGCAAGGACTCCTCTGGCAAATGCTTGTTGTGTGACTTTTCTGGGGTCCTGAACACCCAGTGTGCAGCAACGGAGTTAAAAAAGTGTGTGCAGACCCTGGAGCAGAGCCTGCCTGAGATTTTTTTGGGCAAAACAATATCTTCTTGAATTGTTTAAGTGAAGTTAGTAGAGCAGAGCGACTCAGCACCCCCTTGCTTCCCTTCTGCAACGGACGCCTACCAGAGACCACGCCAACAAGGCTGGGATCAGGTTCTCCACGCGGCTGACTGCATGGAGATGCTGAGCCAACAAATTTTATGCCAAAAAAAATTACATCATGAACCTACTACTCAATGAACAGTTGCTAACGGAAGGCAATAGGCATAAATACATAGTTGGGAAATCTTTGAGCTACATTTAAATTGGGATAGTCTATTTATTTTTAATTTTGTGTGTGTAAGGTCACGAGATCCACCCGTTTCACAAATTTTAAGTGCACGATACCTAATTATTGACTATAGGGACAATGTCTTACAGCAGATCTGGGGAGCTTATCCATCTTACTCACCTGAAACTACATGGCTTGTTGACCAATAACACCCATTTCACCTTCCTGTCCCCCCAAGCAGGGATATTCTTAATCCAGAGTTATTGAAAAGTTCTTTTTTTTTTTTTTAAGATTTTTTATTTATTCATTTGACAGAAAGAGAGACAGCCAGCGAGAGAGGCAACAGAAGTGGGGGAGTGGGAGAGGAAGAAGCAGGCTCCCAGCACAGCATGGAGCACGATGCAGGGCTCGATCCCAAGACCCCAGGATCATGCCCTGAGCCGAAGGCAGACGCTTGACGACTGAGCTGCCCAGGTGCCCGTATTGAAAAGTTCTTAATTCAGAGTTAAGTCCTGGAGATGCACGGTGGTGGTGCTCGCATACCATATGAATGTACTTCACACCACTGAACTATACACTTAAAAATGGTTAAGACGAAGAATTTTATGTTATGCATATTTTAATACAAAAGAAATTTGGAAAGAAATGAAGAATAAGATGCAATTTTGTCCACATACATGTCAATTTGTGATTGTGTTGTCCACCACTTTAAAAAACTGAGCTCCCCNGTGCTGGGAAAATTGGACAGCTACATGCAAAAGAATGAAACTTGACCACTCTCTCACACCATACACAAAAATAAACTCCAAATGGATGAAAGACCTCAATGTGAGACAGGAATCCATCAAAATTCTAGAGGAGAACATAGGCAACAACTTCTATGACATCGGCCAGAGCAACCTTTTTCACGACACATCTCCAAAGGCAAGAGAAATAAAAGATAAAATGAACTTATGGGACTTTATCAGGATAAAGAGCTTCTGCACAGCCAAGGAAACAGTCAAAAAAACTAAGAGACAGCCCACGGAATGGGAGAATATATTTGCAAAGGACACCACAGATAAAGGACTGGTATCCAAGATCTACAAAGAACTTCTCAAACTCAATACACGAGAAACAAATAAACAAATCATAAAATGGGCAGAAGATATGAACAGACACTTTTCCAATGAAGACATACAAATGGCTAACAGACACATGAAAAAATGTTCAAAATCATTAGCCATCAGGGAAATTCAAATCAAAACCACACTGAGATACCACCTTACGCCAGTTAGAATGGCAAAGATAGACAAGGCAAGAAACAACAATTGTTGGAGAGGATGTGGAGAAAGGGGATCCCTCCTACATTGTTGGTGGGAATGCAAGTTGGTACAGCCACTCTGGAAAACAGTGTGGAGGTCCCTTAAAAAGTTAAAAATTGAATACCCTATGACCCAGCCATTGCACTACTGGGTGTTTACCCCAAAGATACAGACGTAGTGAAGAGAAGGGGCCATATGCACCCCAATGTTCATAGGAGCATTGTCCACAAAGCCAAATCATGGAAGGAGCCGAGATGCCCTTCAACAGATGACTGGATTAAGAAGCTGTGGTCCATATATACAATGGAATATTACTCAGCTATCAGAAAGAACGAATTCTCAACATTTGCTGCAACATGGACGGCACTGGAGGAGATAATGCTAAGTGAAATAAGTCAAGCAGAGAAAGACAATTATCATATGGTTTCTCTCATCTATGGAACATAAGAACTAGGAAGATCGGTAGGGGAAGAAAGGGATAAAGAAAGGGGGGGTAATCAGAAGGGGGAATGAAACATGAGAGACTATGGACTATGAGAAACAAACTGAGGGCCTCAGAGGGTAGGGGGATGGGGAAATGGGATAGACTACTGATGGGTAGTAAGGAGGGCACGTATTGCATGGTGCACTGGGTGTTATACGCCTAATGAATCTTCGAACTTTACATCGGAAACCGGGATGTACTGTATGGTGACTAACATAATAAAAAAAACATTAAAAAAAATAATAAAAACCATGTGGTTCAAGATAAATTAAAAGTTATTGTTGGGAAAAAAAAAACAAAACTGAGCTCCCATGGTTGGAGGATGGGTCAAACAGGTGTAGGGGATTAAGAGGTACAGACTTTTCCAGTTATAAAATACATAAAGTCACAGGAAGGAAAAGTACAGCATAGGAAACAGAGTCAATAATACTGTAATAACTTTGTATGGTGACAGGTGATAACTACACTTACCATGGTGAGCATTTCATAATGTACATAGATGTCAAACTGCTATGTGGTACGCCTGAAACTAATATAATATTGTATGTCAGCTATACTTTGATTACAAAAAAAACAAATTTAAACAAACAAAAAATGAACTCTTTAAAGAGACCATGTGAAGGGTCCCTGGGTGGCTCAGTCGGTTAAGCATCTGCCTTTGGCTCAGGTCATGATCCCAGGGTCCTGAGATCGAGCCCCACATCAGGCTCCACACTCAGCGGGAAGCCTGCTTCTCCCTCTGCCTCTGCTGCACCCCGTGTGTGCTCACTCTCTCTCGCTCTCTCTCTCTGGCAAATAAATAAAATCTTTTTAAGAAAATTAAAAATAGGGGCACCTAGGTGGCTCAGTCGGTTAAGCATCTACCTTTGGCTCAGGTCATGATCCCAGTGTCCTGGGATCGAGTCCAGCATCAGGCACCCTGCTCAGTGGGGAGCCTGCTTCTCCCTCTCCCACTCCCCCTGCTTATGCTCTCTGTCAAATAAATAAATAAAATCTTTAAAAAATTAAAAATAAAAATAAAGAAACCACATGAGACTGGGACCAAGCCCTGGCTAGATATCAATTAGATGGCTAGACACCTGCCACCTGCCACCTCAAGAGCTCCCTATATGGTGGCACTCAGGTCAACCTGATTCTGGACAGATCTCATGCCAAGAGCTGGTTACCACTGGCTAGCTTGGCTCTTCACCCAAATTCTATGCATTGACGATGAAGCTCAGGCCTAAACTTTCATAAACCCGCTAGAGGACGAGCACTTTGTGAACCAATTTTAACATTCACCTCAAAGTCATCAATAAACACAATCTAGTGAGAAAAAAGGACTTAATACATTTAACTTATTTAAAAACACAAATGTTAAGGAGGTATTTATGCCTCTATTTTTATTGCTTGCCACCAAGTAACTGCTGCCAGAGATAATTCATGTCACCGGGATGAAACATGAAAGTGGGAAACTGAGGCAGGGTACGTGCCAGATGGTACTTACAGTGATAATAGACAGGTCTCCACGCTGAGTCTCTGCTTTACTGGGTGACTGGAATTGCACGGGGAGGTAGCTTTTATGAGGATCACTAGTAAACACCACCTAAACAGGGAGGAAGTTCGGTATTTCTGTCAACCACATCTTCCTTCAAAAAGGCCTCAAAATCAACTCAATTATATCAAACCCAATGGTGTTTTTTTTTTCCCCTGTGAACTTTTTGTACAGATTGAATGGCCTGGAATTCCATCTTTTGATCCAGATTTAATACAAGAAGTGTATGTCCCTCATTTTCTGACATAATTCCAGTCTCAAATAATTGTAATCTTGTTCAGAAAATCAATTCTGCAAATGACTGAGTAAATGTGCTTTACACTTACATCTTTGTCCTTTTCAGGTCCTTTTCAGACCAGTTATCTTAAACTAGGACTCAGTCACTCCAGAACTAAGAGAAGTAAAGGTGACAAGGATTACACTGTTCAAAACCTTTCAGCAGGCAGTGCGTCACCAGACTAACTTCCTCTACCTGACTTGCAACGTGTCCCATAAATCAAGCCACGCCTTATATCCAGGCTCCTAATCCCACTGTTCTACCACCTTCTGCAGACAACGTAGCCACCTTGGTTTCCTACAAGTGTTTCATCTCCTTTCCCACCACTCTGCCTTTGCAGATGCTGTTCCCTCCCCAAGAATGCCCTCCCCTGTTTCTTTCTACTCCATGAAATCATTCCCAGCCTCCACGTCCCACCTTGCACCTCCCCAAAGGCTTTCTTCTCATTCAAAAGCAGGCCTAACTCTCACACAATTCAGTATCCTTACGAATGCATGTCAACAACTTGATTCCAAAGGCAAACAATCATGATACTCAACATTCAGAATCTCAGGTTTGCAGTCAAAAATCTGTGTGAATTTTCCTACTTACTCCTCATGTATGTGTGTTTTTGATACTCAAACTCATTCCTTCAAATTTCCAAGTCAAAGTGAGGTTTCCAAACGCTTCAAGTACTTTGCATATGCACCAAGTCAGTAATCGATACATTTTTTAAAAAATAAATTCTAATCAATGTTTCAAGCACACACAAAAAAACCAGGGCATTAATAAACATTAACGTATGGAACCATTTAAAAAGATACACTTATAATATTTCCAATGATGATTATTTTTATAAATTATCATGTTGCGGTTGTTACAATAAATTATATCATCTTTCCTGTAATGAAGGACTTTAACAAATTCAGCTTGAGAATTAGGCTGGAGAATTTACTTCCCCACAAAGATTATCTAAAAATATCACTTTAGGGGCACCTGGGTGACTAAGTCAGTTAAGCATCTGACGCTTGATTTTGGCTCAGGTCATGATCTCAAGGGTTGTGAGACTGAGCCCCACACAACGGGCTCTGCGCTGGGCATGGAGCCTGCTTAAGATTCTCTCTCTCCCTCTTTCCCTCTCCCCAGAATATAAAAATTAAAATAAAATAAAAAATAAATAAAACATTACTTTAACACTCAAGATATTACATGGGACAGGCACGGATCTATAAACTTCTTCATATACATGGTTGGCTTGGTTGGTGAGTTGGTTGGCTGGTTGGTTGGTTGTTAGGTGGGTTGGTTGGCTGGTAGGTGGGTTGGTGGGCTGGCTGGTTGGTTGATAAGTGGGTTGGTTGGCTGGTTGGTTGGTTGACAGGTGGGTTGGTTGGTTGGTTGGTAGGTGGGTTGGTTGGGTGGTTGGCTGGTTGATTCGTTGGTAGGCTGGTTGGTTGGTTAATAGGTGGGTTGGTGGGCTGGTTGGTTGGTCGTAGGTGGGTTGGTGGGCTGGTTGGTTGGTAGGTGCGTTGGTTAGCTGATTGTTTGGGTGGTGGGTGGGTTGGTGGGCTGGTTTTAGCTGAGGTGGAGAATAGAAGCAGCACAGGGATATGAAAGATTGAAACTGTGGATAGGAGTTGCCATTGAAAAAGTACTCATAAATCATAACAAGAGGAAAAAATCCATGTTCCTTTCCCTGCTCTTACTGCCACCAAAAGGCAAAAACAAATGAGAAACATTTTTGATTCAGCAGGACTGGGATGGGACCAAGAATTCTAGTATTTCACAAGTTCCCAGGTGATGCTGATGAAGTTGGTCTGGGACCACACTTTGAGTACCATTTCCCTTAACCCATATTTGTCTGTGTAAAGGTTAAATATTAATTACAGCAATATTAACTCTATACTTCTTTTTCACTTGGTCAGTTGGTCTGACTTCTTTGAAAACCCCATGCCCAATTTGAGCTCATATTTTGGATTTACTTTCATTGCCATGTTTTCTTAAGATCCAGAAGGAGAACTTGTAATGAAGAATATGTCAGGAGAAGAATTTCACTTCTAGCCAAAGTTAGTTTGTACTTTTAATTGCAGGTAAATATAACAGTACATGCTTCAAAATTAACGGTAGCTTTCCACCTTAAAAAAAAGGGGGGGAACGATTTTCATATGAGTTGCATTTTTTAAAAGATTTATTTATTTATTTTAGCGGGGAGGGGCAGAGAGAGAGAGAAACTCAAGCAGACTCCATGCTAAGTGTGGAGACTGACGTGGGACTGGATCCCACAACCCTGAGATCATGATCTGAGCCAAAATCAAGAGCCAGGCTCTTAACAACTGAACCACCCCAGGCGCCCCATATGAGTTGCATTTCTGGAAGAGAAATTTTATAGTCCTCAATAAAACAAAATATTTTTCTACATCACTGACATGTAAATCCAATAGCAATTCTGTAACAGAATTACACCTGGGGGGGAGAGGGGAGGAAAATGAGGACCAAAAAGTCTACAGTCATCCAGGGTACAGTGATGTATCACAGGGGTCAGATATTTCTATTATGAATGTGGGCTAGTTTGCTTCTTAGGATTATCACATTCTAGAATGGGCCAAAATTCAGGAGAACTCATGCAATATTTATAAATTGGCAATACAGATGTTTCAAAGAAAAATGTGCCTATTGGCAAAATAAAGAAACAAACAAAAAAACAAAACAAAGCTGCTTTTGTTCTTTCCTACCCACAGCCCGCTCTTCTTCCTTGTGTACCTGGCGGGTCCCGCAGCCTTGACAGAGTCTGGTGAGCATGGAGGGCATGCGCTTGAGTGCCGACGGCTTCTTGTAATACTGGGGATACGCTTTGGCCATGCAGTTACTGATATCTTTTGAGTCTGTGGCTGCCTGGATCTTGACTCTTTCACATCCCTGAGATGAACAGTAACTGTGGCCATCCCTGTGGCTTTTGGCTTTGAGATACAAAAACAGCAACCTGAACAGAACACAAACCAATCCATGGGATGTTAGAATGGACTCTCACAAACTCACAAAAATTCCTTACACTGGCTCATGGCCCAAAGGGCTATTCCTCTAACAAAATAACTTTTCCTTAAAAGAAAATAAATTACAAATCTAATAAAGTTGTTTCTCCTTCCTTTCTATCCTCCTAGGGCCCTACGTCAAATGCAACACTACTTTCAGAAAATATTTTGATAACCCGATTCAGTCATTCCGGAACATATCAAAGTTAATTTCTGGAGTGAATTAGTTCAATAGGTAATTTGGGAGGATGGACTTTGGTTTGGTTCAAAACTTACTCGGAAAATTTTAGACTTGTGTTGAGTTTAGGATTTCGTAAATTAGTATGCTTTTATTTTTTTAATTTTGGTTTATAAATCATTTTGGTTTAAGGCATAAATTTGAAATAAATAAAAATAGCAACTGTGACTTGCTTGGCTAAGGCCAAGATCTGGTCTCACATCGATTCCTGTGATGTTTACTAAGAGCAGATGGGCCTGAGGTCCTTCTGTCTGTACTTCAGCCAAAATCAAGGGAAAGGAACAGTCCCGCCCGCTCTGAATTATCCTCCTGCTGCCAAGATGAATGGAAAAGTAACTTCCAGGCAACAGTCCAACATCTGTCAGCAAACCTAGTCTTTCTGAAGCAAAGGAAGTCAAGATTGTAAAGCATCTGATCAAATGTGATTGATTACTAGAGATCATGAATTCATACTTAATATGAAGTCAGTGAACAATGAAAAGTTGCAGTTATGAGGTAAAAATCAGCCATTGTCCTAACATCAGTACTTTTAACATATATACATAAGGAATAAAAGGGACCTAATTAGGCCTTGGCCTTTTGACATAATTAAACATCATCAAAATGAACAGAATTAAAAAGAATTAGAACCTTGAAGGCTGAGGGATTCTAAAAATACCGGAACGGAAAAAAATATTTCCCTGCTAATCATTCATTTGTGATCCCCAGACCATCCTCACAAATTGGGGTGTCCATTTATTTTTGTGGGAAATCAATGCGGAACATGGAAGTTCTGTCATCTATAGAATAAAAATCTAAGTAGGTTGTCTTAATTCTTACTAGAAACTGAAAATCAGCAACAATTATGATCAGAAAAGACTTCAGCTGGTCACACGGGCTGCTGGAGGAGCCCTGACGGGCAAATGAGCTGCATCCTCTTCAAAAACTAAGAAGACACTTGACTGAACCCCAACCTCACGCCCCCTTCTCCCCATTCTGAACTTTCGTCTTCCCCCCAAACATGCCATGCCATGTTCTTCCATGCCTCCATGCACCTATCCACACTGCTCCTGGGGACACCTGACCCCTCTCTTTTTCCATCTCCTCCAACTCATTCCTCAGGAGTTAACTCCAGTGTCACCCTCTTGGGATGTCACTGGTCACCCTAGGCTGAGCTTCCGGGTGACCTCAAAAGGCACACTGAATATCCCACTATAGGAATTACAGCATTTAAGTCTCTAGCTCACTAATGACTTGCTTTACAAGCCCACGTCCTTCAATGGACTGTGAATTTGCGGAAGAAATGGGTCTTATTCACATGAGTACCTTTACAGTACCTAGACGATGGCATGTGATAGGAATGTCAGCTTAAGGAATGGATACTGAAGGAGCATGCTACTTGCTAGAAGAGTACAGGAGATCGAGCCTACCATAACCCAAAGGCTGAGAGACTGTAACTGGATAAAGGCAGACAAAGCCAACAGGACCCCGGGTGAACAGGATTAGAATTAAAAAGTGGAAAGACGCAGCCTAGAGAAAGTTGAAAGCAAATATGCCATGGTTATACAGTGGTTTGGTTTTGGTGGTTTTTTTAAACTCAAGGTCAACTTGAGAGATCACCTTAAAGGAAGGAAAAAAGGAGCTTTCCCTGAAATATGAACTCTATCCCACGTCAATAATCATCTTAAGGGTTGTCACAGAAAAAAAATTATTTTAATTTTCAATTGGGCCTACTGGTTCTTTATTGACAAGGGTAATTTCTCTCTCGAAATTGCCTTAATAGGTATATGGCAAACAGCTTCATTTGATTCCTGCTGCCAACTGTAATTACGAGTTATTCTACTGCTCTAAACCTCTAATAGTGATGAGCAGAGAATTACCCACATCAGCTGCTTTTCTGAACAGCCGTCCCATCACAACCTATTCTTAGTTAGGCTGAAGAACTAGTAATTTCACCATTAAAGAAAAATAGCAATAATTCTCATTCACGGTTGCGCCCAATTACCCCGTGCTGGAGTCAAAATAGAATTTCCTCTCCGACTGCTTCCTCTGCAATTCTTCCAGGGAATGCACAGGCTCGTAGTCTTCCATTTTGGATAATGAGCCATTATGGCGCTGTAAAAAGCCAAAGGTAACCTGAAAACTTGTGTTTGATGGATAGCAGAGGCCAACTCGAATCCAGTCATTCCTATAAAGGAGAGACAATACAACAATGAATTCACACTTGAGCCTATATATATATTTTGAGTACTACAGCATATGTAAATTTCAGCCACGATTTTTCTCCTCCTTCAATGTCTGATGTGTATTGATTGAGCCACTAACAATGGAAGCTCTGTGCCCCCAAATACTAGCAAATCGCCCACCTCTGTAGGTTCCCCAAACTTCTCTTATCAATATATTTACAGCAATCGTCTGGCTTACAAAAATGTCTTGGTCTCAACAGGACTTCAGAGAATGTGAATAGAAGTTGGATAAAATGTACTTAGACACTGAAAGAGGATAATAAAATTAAGTGAGATGGCTGGAAATGGGGTCTATGAAAATGGATGAAACGCTAATAGCCTGACAGTGGGGGTGTACGCTGGCAAAACCTTTACAAAAATTTTTTTTAAAATTTTATTTACTTACTTTTTTTACGTAATCTCTACACCCAAAGTGGGGCTCAAACTCACAACCCTGAGATCGGGAGTCGCACGCTCCACCCACTGAGCCAGACAGCTGCCCCTCCAAAGTTTTTGGTTCAAAAATATATTTTTTTGTTTTATGATTGCATTAGGATAAATACTTAGTTGTAAAACTGCTGGATATAAAAGCATATGTCTTTTTAAAGCTTTCGATGTGTATTACCAAATTGCTGGGTTTTTTTTTTTTTCTTACATAATATCCTGTCTCTAGATATAAAATCAACACTTTCTGGAAACCATTAAAAATATTTCCCCTTTTTAAATCATTTGCTGTCTGAGGGCATTTTGTAAGTTGTGTTAAAATACACATAACCAAAAATTTATCTTTTTATCCATTTTTTAAGTCCACGGTTCAGTGGCATTAAGTACATTCATAAGGTTCTACAATGACCACCACTCTTCCAAAGAATTTTTAAACAATAGGTAACGAGGCCTTAAAATTATTCATTCAGGTTTTACCAGTAATCCCACGAAAGAATAATTAGTAACGTAGACCAGGAGAGATGCTCTATGAGGTATCATTTATAATAGCAAAGAGGGGGTATAGAGGGGCTGGCAGAATGAAAAACAAGGTACGTGCCCACAGAGGAAGAGAGTAGTCAAATAAATTTTGGTGTATCTATATGCTCCGAAAACACACAAGGGTGGAGAAAGAGGGAAATAATACGTTCCTAATGCCTCACTTTGATTAGAAAAATTTCAGGTTATTTCAAGTTTCTTTATTTTCCTTGTTTTGTTTAATGAATAAGCACAGCTTTTATTATTTTTAAAGTGTTATTTGTAGAAATGGTACTATGACAAAATCTGTGACCTCTCTATAATCACATTAAATTTGGGGGAAAAACCGTCCAACCCTTCCTCCTGCCTCTGATGTAATTTTTACAAACTTCGAGCTACTAAGCAAGGAAAGTTTGACTGAACTTCAAAAGCCCATGCAGATTTTTGAAACTTCTTGGTTCAGCCTCGTTTCACTTTAAAAGATTTTGATTCATTCACTATTTGTTCAAAAGTTACGTGTGATCCTTACAGAACCTTGCATACCATTTGGTTGTCATCTCTCACCTCAAGTTCATACCCCTCCAGATAGAAGTCTTCGGATTCCTGATCACTCTGACATTTCTCCTTGATCCTCTCTGACCATTGCTGTTCCTTTCACTGCCTTCCCTGCAGCTTACTCCTGGGACTGGTCATACCAGACTGGCTTTTAGACACCTCACCCTGGACACAATGTGAACCAAGGACTGGAGGTGGGGAGATCATGTAGGATCCAGGCAAGAGATGATGATGGCCTGAACTCAGCCACAAGCAGCAGGGGTGGAAAGAAGTGGAGAGACTGGAACACCATTAAGGAGATAGGACCAACAGGCTTTGGTCACTGATGGGATGGGATGAAGGAAAGAAGAGTCAATGAGGAGTCCTGGGACTTTTTGCCTTGGTTGACTCAGTAGGCAGGGGTGTGGTTCTCCAGCAAAGGCACAGAGGAACAGCAAGTGTTAGAGGAAAACAGTCATGGTCCAGTTTAGAGCAGGTGCTGGGGCCTTAACATCTCAGAAGAAGGGCATCCACTGATACTCAGAGATCCTTGGAAGTGACCTACTTACAGCTGAATTCCTACATGTTCTAGGCCCACCTCCGTTCATTTCAAGTGGGTGTTTTAAGAGAGTTATGACAAGTCAGAGTGTTATGACCAGCCAGGGAAATAAGCCATCTCAATTTTTCCAGTACCCATCTGAGCTGGTTCAGGGAGTCCCCTGGGTTCACCATCACACATAACTAGATTGATTACCTCTGCCTTTCAAAACAGTCCCATTCCTCCTTTCCAGTGTCACCTGTCACTTCCCCTGACACACCCCACGCTCCCATCACCCTGACTCCATCAGTCCCTGAGCAGAACCAGCCCTTTCTCAACGGTATTGCTTTTATAACAAGACTGATCACTTAGGGGGCTCCTGGGTGGCATAGCGTTTGAGCTTCTGCCTTCAGCTCAGGGTGTGATCCCGGCATTATGGGATCGAGCCCCACATCAGGCTCCTCTGCTATGAGCCTGCTTCTTCCTCTCCCACTCCCCCTGCTTGTGTTCCCGCTCTCGCTGGCTGTCTCTATCTCTGTCAAATAAATAAGTGAAGTCTAAAAAAAAAAAAAAATCAAACACATAGAAACAGAGAGCAGAGAGTGAATTTTTACCACGAGTTGTGNTGGCCCCGCCCCTGTAGGCAGCATTATTGCTCTATCCTCTGTCCACTAAAAATAGCATTGGTTTGTCGACTTACTTAAAATTTTTTCAACCTGGATAACAGAACCTCCCGCTGGATAATAGAAGCTCCCGAGAGACAAGTGCCTTCGTTCATCTTTACATCAGCGGGTACACAGAAAACACTTGAATAAATTAATGTAAAAATAGAGCCTTTGATTGAAAGTAATATTATCAGGACAGACAACTGAAATCAAGAAGGGACAGAAAGACGCTTTCAGGCAGGGGTGGTTAAACACCTGGCATTCATGGCCCACTTCGTCCCCCTCTTGCCTGGAGCTGACATTAGTTGTCAATCACGCCACTCTCTTCTGTCAGGTCTGAACTGGGCCTCAAAAATCTCCCCATTTTCTAGATAACCAAGAACTCAGTTGGACCGCCAGATGAAACTTCGTCCCACCCCAGCTACGGGGAATTAAAGCACTCGGCAGGCTACAGCAAAAGCTCTTGTTAAGTGGCTTTCTGCACACAATACCTCGACCCCAGACAAAAAGAAATGCTTTTAAAATGACAGGATTTAATCTGTGAAATGGCTTAATTCCATCAACAAAAAATATACAGCCTCCACACAAGAAGGACAAAGTACGTGAAACTGGCATTCTCCACTTGCTACAAAAGCAATACGGTATCATTTGTCTCCATGAAATTACCACTGGCTCCACTGGGTGACGTAACAGGAACAGCAACGTACCTGTTGAAGTTTATGAGGTATAGAAAAGCAGTCCTTGGTGCCGGTCCATTCCAGTGGATGGTGTAGCCCTTCTCCAGCATGATCACAGGCTGGTACTGAGGAAAGGCAGCCTTCTGGTTAATGCCCCTGAGCACCATAGGGTAGGAGGGATACTCGTCTCGCGCGATAGTCATCGTCAGATTCTGAGCGCTCCACGTCTGCACATAAACCTTCAACAAGCAATTAAGAATTAAAGGGGAGAAGACTCTTAACCACAGAGAGCACACTGGTGGTTACGGGGGCGGGGGGGGGGAGTGGAGGGCAGGGGGAGAGGGGCGAAATAGGGACTGGGGATTCAAGAGTACTCTTATCATGATGAGCACTGAGTCATGGGTAGAATTGTTGAATCACTATATCGTGCATCTAAAACTAATCGAACACTTCAGGTTAACTATACTGGAATTAAGAAAATTAAAAACTTAAGGGGCGCCTGGGTGGCTGAGTCAGTAAGCGTCTGCCTTCGGCTCAGGTCATGATCTCAGGGTCCTGGGATTGAGTCCCACTAGGGCTCCCTGCATAAAAATCTTTTTAAAAAATTAAAAACTTAATAAAAAAATTAAAAAGGAGGGAACGAAAGCTTAGGTAAGCTAAACAAACATTTCCAGCACAAAGTTCAGTGTCTCTCCTTCCAGAACAGAGGTTCTGTGATCGGAGCCAGACTAAATGAGTAGTCGCCAACTCCATCCTAAGTTATACTTAAAACGCAGGCGACTTAAACTGAAATGGTAAAAACAGACCAAGCACTCTGCTAGCCAAGATCTTCCTCACCCTTCCACAGCCGCAGGCCAGCTTATTCATCAGAATATAAAACCTTTGCGGCTTATATAGCTTGTCAAAGAAATACCTCAGTCTGAAGAACACACATACAAAGAATCCATAAATTAATGTGAAACTGATACCCTCCAGTCAAATCTGAAAGACTTTCCTCTAAAATAAGAGATGGAAAATGGAAATATCTTAAGAGTTTCGGCTTTCAGTTTTCCATGACCTACATCAGCCCGAGAAGTCATTTTTCATCCATTCAAAAAAAAAAGCTATAAACCACTTTGCAAAAACTGGAAAAATACATTAAACAGAGACGAATTTGAAAATCCTGAATTTAGTCCAGTGGCATTTGCGCCCCTTGCTGTGCCAAAACAAAACCTTCTCCAAATGCATCTTCCAAAGAACAAACCTTGGAACAATTCCCTAAAACAAATCATTATCCTGTAACAGAATTCTCCAGAAGGATTAAAACATTTGCAGAAGACTGCATTTAATCCACAATATTTCTCTATTTTTCTTCCTCTCATTTCTACAGTTTTGTCTATATTAGATTCCTCATGTATACAACCTGTGAGCCAGAAAAGCTCTTTAAGTCTCATTCATGTTTGACTATTTCAGTATAATAATACTTTTCTTTACAGACATCACTTAAAGATTTAAAAATAAAGATAGGAAACATATTTTGAGACTACCAGTTGTCATTTAAATATATTTAATTAGTCTGTAGTATATATTATAGTTACTACACATACATATTATACTTATTTTTAAAATATATTTCTATTTAACCCATATTTACTATATAGGTTATGTAAATACACAATATAGAATATTAAATATAAGTTGAAACAATAATGTAATTTTATTTTTTTAAAAAAGATTTTACTTATTTATTTGACAGAGAGAGAGACGGCCAGTGAGAGAGGGAACACAAGCAGGGGGAGTGGGAGAGGAAGAAGCAGGCTCCCAGCGGAGGAGCCTGATGCGGGGCTCGATCCCAGAATGCCAGGATCACGCCCTGAGCCCAAGGCAGATGCTTAATGACTGAGGCACCCAGGTACCCCAAAATAATAATGTAATTTTAAAACTAGGTTGTAATATAAAAAACAGATTATATGTAATAGGTTATATGTAATATACATATACGTATCAATCAATCCATTTCCTGCCTTCTTCCAAATCCAGGAAGAATAGGAAGTGACACATGTTAACTTTATTTTTTTTTTTAAGATTTTATTTATTTATTAGAGAGAGAGAGAGACAGAGAGAGCACGAATAGGGGGAGCAGCAGAGGCAGAGGGAAAAGCAGTCTCTCCACTGAGCAGGAGGCCCGATGGGACTCAATCCCAGGATCCTGGGATTGTAACTTGAGCTGAAGGCAGATGCTCAAACCGACAGAGCCACCCAGGTGCGCCAGTAATCTTGGTTCTCCTCATGTTTCCACCTTTCTTCCTCAGCCCCTTTAACCCTTGGGTTAGCAAAGAGCTAAAATATATTTACAAAGAGCCAATTATTATTCTATCTTGAGATCCAGGTGTTTCTACCTTTTGCCTGAAAACATATTGTCTTATACATTATCTAAGTAACAACAAATGGCCGCAAATCTGGGCTCCCAGCCCAAATCCCAAATTCTCAGGAGAAAATTTCTGACTTGTGGTCCTACCATTCCCCGAACCTCCTTGGAAGCATTAGATGACTTACTTCTTTCTTCATCCTCCAATAAAAATTGAATTACTGCTCTGCTTTGTAAGATAGGAGGATCAGGCTGACATTCTCAAATATATTTGAAATTCAAAGGGTGGATGGGCACATCTATAAGAATTTTCTATTTTTTTCATAAAGATTTTATTTATTTATTTAACAGAGATAGAGACAGCCAGCGAGAGAGGGAACACAAGCAGGGGGAGCGGGAGAGGAAGAAGCAGGCTCCCAGCGGAGGAGCCTGATGTGGGGCTCGATCCCAGAACGCCGGGATCACGTCCTGAGCCGAAGGCAGACGCTTAATGACTGCGCCACCCAGGCGCCCCAATAATTTTCTATTTCACTGGCGAGCACACACCACTTTCAGACAGACACACACCCATGAAATTTAACTAAAACTGTAGCTACAAAGAAGAGCTAAAAGCTCTTTGGTTTTGCTTTATTTTAACTCTAGAATGTCTACAGCATCCTAGGTTAACTTCGTTTTAGCAGGCAATTCTGATTAAGGATAAGATGAAAGCAAAAATAAATAACATTTCAAACCACATTCTTTTCTTCTCTACTCCAGTTAATTCTCCATTTTTTCCTTGACTTTCCCAGAACTTAAGCAAGAATAACATTTTTTTTCCCTTATGGGGATGAGAAATCCCACAACAAAGAAGCTAATACTCCTTTAAAATTAAGCCAGAAAACTCCCTCCCATCTTTATCCCTCTGCCTAATTCTCTAATTCAGTACAGAGAATGACCCCGAAAGCAAAGAATAAATCTCCTTCTCAGTGGGCACAGAGGTAGCATGGCAAGAAAACCAGGCCTAAGACTTAGGAAATATGGGTTCTCACCCCCAACTATATCCCACATATTTAACCAAGGACAAATCGTCCTACCACTCTTGGACCCACTTTTCCACTTGTTTAATTGCTTTGGAGCAGAACTTGAAATAAAATTGTATGAGTCCATGAACCCTCATAAATTTTTTTTCCCTTTTTATCCTAAAGAAAAACCATGCTTAGAAAGGATCAATCATGCTGAAGAGCAGGAAAGCCCTCCTCACGGAAGCGACGCTGTTAGGGGCTGGTTTGGAGTCAGGCCTCATATTGCACAATGGCCTACCTGGGCGTAGTTTCCGCTGCAGACCACCGCGTTCCATTTGGTAATGTTCACACAGCTCGGGTGACGGATCAGGTAGTTGTCAATTCTTCCCACGTAAGCATCCTTGTATCCTGTCACAGACCCATCAATGTCGTGGAATATGGAGTTCTTATCACCATCCAGCTCACAATCTTCAAACCAGGGGCCGGGCTTTCCAAAGAAGACATTCAAAGAGACCTGCCGGCAGTGAAAAACCAGGACGTCACAACACAGAGGCTCCTACCACCCTGGCCGGTGTCCCCTGCGAGGACCCCATGGCATATCCCTTACAACTGATTTAAGCTTAGAGCGGTTGCGAGTCACAGTTCATGGTCATCAACGATGGCACCCAAACAAAGTGTTCAATTAATTACGACATGGTTGGGCAAAAAAAAAAAAAAAAAAAAAGTTACAGAGCCTTATGGAGGTCAAGTAGCAAATGCTGAAAACATATTTGGTGTTTTCCTTTTTCTTCCATTTAAAAACAATTACCTGCTCTCCAGACAAAACTAACCTTGATAAGAGAATCAGAAGAGATGTGGGAAGGGGAAATATGCAGTCATGCATATTTGTTAAAAGTTATAAACTTTACACTTCAGGTGTGTACATTTCCCTGCCTGCAAATTATACCTCAATTAAATAAAAATCTATTATAAATTCTATCTTCTGAGCTAGTTCATCCTTTTATTTCACTCCAAATGCTTTAGTTGCTTGTTCATTTGACTCTCCCCCCACCACCACCAAAAAACAAGTATAGTTGCAAACTGAAACACCGTCCAAGCGTTGCCTTGGTATGCAGGGTGACTGCTGAACTCACTAGAATCTGCTGAAAAGTGTATGTTGCCTTCTCCTCAACATAGACCAAACCCAGCTCAGTGATTTTCATGTCAAGCAGAGTTAATTTAAGGCTTTGATTAAACACATACTACAGAGCTGCAAAGCAAGCTGCAGGTGACATGTTTATAGTCCTTAGCTGCTTCTTATTAGTGGTAAATTATTCACGCTACGCAAGCCTTGCAGATACACCTCTAAAATGCTTTCATGCACTCAGCACCCTCAGATGTTGTAAAATCAACTGAACATCTAAACGATAGGCAACTCAGAGAAAAATCAGTGATGTCTGGGACAAGTGGCTCTAAATTCCTAGTTGTAGCCTTTTTTTTTTTTTCATTTCCCTTGTACCTTCTATGGTTAAATTTAAGAAACGTTTAGGGCATATTTCCCACCTGTTCGGGGAGAACAAAACTGCCTTTACAAACTGTTCCCAGGGCATCAGCACCATCAGACCCCCAGGCTGATGACCACTACACTTGAACAGCACGAATGTTAGAACTTGGGAACCCCACAGCCAATGTAACACCCAATGAACTGTTTTTCAGAACGACTGTGTCAGCGGTCACTAGAACTCCATGTGTGGAAAGGTCTGTGTAGGAGGCAAGTGAACACCCAAACTCCACCCTGGAAAGCTGCTCCAAGGACCGCCCTATTTATTTATGTGGGAAGCTATCTGCCTAGTGTAGCCCTCCCTCTTCCCCCGGAGTCATAGGACCTAAAAGAGAACCAGCCAACCAAGTTGGCATCCCATTTTGCACCTGGGCTTCAATTTCATGCCTCATTCTAGAAAACCAGATATAGACTCTGGTCCTAGCCCATGTTCTATTTTAAACTAGGCAACTGCAGAGTCTGCCTATGGACTCTGAATGAATGAGAGAAATATGAGCCACTTCCCAGTTGCAGATGCCTGTGGGAGTGGTGAGCGATACCGCCTGAGACTCAACCTCCCTGTACCACGGTCATCTTGGAACAGGCAAGATGGCAGAGGGTCAGGTATGTCATCAGACTGTCCTATGTGCTCAGGGTCCAGAGAGCACTGATGAAACTACTAAGAAAACCATTTCTGTGGGCCACTGTACTGTAAGCAATTATTTCTGTCTTCTTTGCAGTCTTCATAAAAACCTTCCAACAGTGTGTATCTATATCTGTCTTATACAAGCCCAGTACTCCTCTTCTTTCCCATCCTTTTATCCTCTGGTTCCCCAGAAGAACAAGCCCCAGACAAATAAAATACCAGGCAGAACTCAACTCTCTTCATAGATTATTACAAATGAACTCCCCCAAATCCTATGTCCTGCTATTCCTCTGAAACTCTCCCACGTCATGTCATCACTTTAAGTCATGGTCCCTTCCGAGGCGTAACTTGAAGGTCAAAAATACCTCAAGTCACGTGGGACTTCTTTTCTCACCTTGAACCCAACGGGACAGCGTGGATGGAATGAGGAGTCTTTCTTGCATCTACTTCTCCTCCCAGTTATAAAGACTCAGTACAAATTCTTTGTGTTTTTGTCTTTGGGAATGTGCTATCCCCCCTCCTCCTGCCATGGTCACCACACAGGTCCCCTAAGGACATACTTACATGTGGACCAAACTTCACGAGGGAGATGTTATTCCTGGGAGTTATCTGCCAGGGATTCTTCACGAGGAAGCCAATAGCGCTGGTGTACCTATCTGGGGTGGGCACGTATTTTTTGAAAGTACACCTGGTTAGATGAATGGGCCCGTCATAAATCTGAAAGCCTCTAATAGGGAATGTCCTGTTGAGATACAAGATTTTGTTTAATGCACACGGGCCTCTCCCTGTAGCGGCACTTCACGCACACATTTGTTTTATAAACACTGTTGGATCTCCCGGACACGCTAAGCACAATTCTAGGAGCCAGGGGTACCAAGATAAGATCGCTGCTCAAATGAAACATATACTGCAGTGGGAGAGGCAAACAGGAAAAGAAAGGATAATTTCAGATAGTAAGTGTTGTGGGGGGACAGTGAGACACGGTACTACGACCAATGGGGGGTGAGAGACATGCTGTTTGGGACAGAATGGAGTCCTCTCTGAAGATGTGACTTTTGCTGCCTTGAATAACCCAGTTAAGACCTTTAATTTGGGAACTCATACACTTTCGTTTTGGTTCCAAAATCTCTGGCAGGAGAATAAAAGACAAATCTTGTGCTTTCACGGAGAGAACCTCCTCTCAAGCCACTAAATGACAGTAAAAGATGAAATGATACACTTAAAAGTATAAAAGTGTAAATCCTCAAGGTTTACTATGTCAAAGGGGCTGGCTGGAGTGAGAAATTCGGTTTCTTCATTTTCCTCCTTTCTGTTCAAACACAAGCTACTTAACTACTAATCATAGATCATTAATCATAATTAAGGTAAAAAACCCATAATATTCTGGATCCCTTAGGTGTCTAACCCTGTGAAATTCTTTAATGGAACTGCTGCGACTTTCTACAGCAACTTTAGTTTACAACTTGGCAGTGTTTTACAGTCGAAGTGTACATGCGAGCGAGGAAATGAAATAGCTTGGTTAAAAAAAATCTATGCATCCTGATGTATTTCTAAGGATAGATCCCAAAATGGTTCTCTCACACAGAAAAAGTTTTCAAGACACAGTAAAATTAAGACTGGATCCATCGACCAATGAGGAGTCTTTGTTTTGGAAAATCCTCCTTTGCAAAGAAGCAGGGAGCATTTTGAAATAAAACTGGAGGACGTAATGTATGTGACTGTAGAGTCAGTATTTTGCACACCTGAAACATAATACTGTAAGTCAATTGTACTTCAATCAAAAAAACAGAGAAAGAAAAGGAAAAAAAAAACAAAAACAAAAACAACCCAGAGGCTAACATTAAAAGAAAAACCAAAAGGGAGTTGGCCACCATCATCCCGCCACCATATGCCAACCAACACAGCCATTTCTCGTTACACATCAGAAAGACAGCTACAGCTGACTGTGACAGCCTCCACTTTCAGTAAGCTCCTCGTTTATAAAGCAGGATAATGACAGTACCTACCTCACGGGGCTTTGCAAGGATTAAGCAGAGAATAAAGTATTTAGAACAGGGCCTGACACGTCGTCAGCATTTAATAAATGTTAGCTATTAAAAATCCATGAAGTTTCTTTCCCAGTGGCTTCCACACAGTCTGGCTAACAGGAGTGCTACACAGAGCGTAGCTTATAATGGCATTCTAGATTTCCCAACGACAAGCACAGGGGCAGCGGAACCAAGCTCACTCTTTGCCAGAAGCTAGTAAAGCCCTTTGGCCAACCGGCACCGCTCCGGCCCTCCAAGCTAGCAGCCTGCTGGGCCCATCCCCCCGACCTGTCCTAGCCCAACGGCCACATACGGTGCACAACTTTAAGGGGACAGCTGCTTGATGAATTCTGGCAGGAGCTCTAACACGAGACCTTTAGAGCAGGAGTTTTTCCTCTATCTGTTTTTCTCACAAGGAAAATGAGGACAATTCCAAACTGTGTCTCAGAACTAAGGTATGGATTAATTAGTTAATAGCTCCCTAAAAGCTCTGAAGAATCTTTCTGGGGATAAGCACTATTTTAATGACTCTGTGATTACTTTGACAGAAAACATGCCAAGAGTCTCCTCCGTACAACTGAAACACTGGTAATTATATGGCCGTGGTTCGGGTTTGAGTCAGCTTTGGCATCTATCCACTCTTATTTTCTAGGACTCTTTTCAATAGGTTATTTCCTTTTTCCAGTGGCTATTTCTGCAAACCAACCTCACAAATTGAGGCAAAAGTGACCTCATGTCATAGTTTACAGTTTGGACAACTTTCTGTGGTTCAAGAAAATAAGAAAACAAAAAAATCAGCAGCTTACAGAAGGCCTCATGCAAGGAATGAAAAACTGAGATAGCTTCCTTCGTTAAACAATTGATAACAAAATCTATAAAGCATTTGACCGTTAAATGCTCCAGAATTCCAGAAGATAATATATACAACTGTAATAGCAACAGTACCAAAAATAATAATAGAGGTAATTAGATAAGGTGGGAAAAGTGTCACAGTGGGAACCAATCCACCCAGGATTACTATTAGAAATGTCCATAAGGGTTAGGTTTTCATTTCTCGTTCAAATGTAACAGTCTGCTGTTAAGCAATGCTTACCTGTTCCGAGGCAGGGTCCGGGGCTTCTGGTCTATTCCTCCAGTGCCCATATACTTGTTCTGACCACCTTGGAAGCCGTAATTCCTGCTCTCCCCAACAAAGAGAGACTCAGATACTTCCTGGCTGGAACCTTCATCACTTGGAAAGCTTCCATCGCTGTGAAAAGGAGTACAACCATTACCCTCCCCTCTCCAGGAGACTGAAATTGACCCTCAGATAAAGGCAAGTGATAGCTGGGGACACCTGGGAGGCTCAGTCTGTTGGGCATCTGCCTTCGGCTCAGGTCATGATCTCATGGTCCTGGGATCAAGTACCGCATCGGGCTCCCTGCTCAATGGGGAATCTGTTTCTCCTTCTCCCTCTGCCTGCCGCTCCCTCTGATGTGCTCTCTCACTCTCTCTCGCTAACAGATAAATAAATTAAATCTTTAAAAAAAAAAAAAGGCAAGCTATACCTGAAAAAGCTAAAAGTTTTCAGAGCAGCCAGGAGTTTTTTCAAATACAAAGTATCAAGTCATCAAAAAGTCCCTTTAAACTGTGAACCGTACCTCATAGAAATCAATACATGGTTTGCAGAGTAAACAAGATGAAACTGCATTTAGCAGAAACAATGGATTAGTTTAGTCTCCAGCAACAGCACTGCACACGGGAGAGTGAACTTGCCCCGAATGTAACAGTTCGAGGGCAAGCGTGTTTAAGACAGCAGCTAAAAGAACTGCTGTCCGGAGACAAATATGGCACATAAAAAGTTCAGGTCTTAAAGATCACTGCAAAGTTAGACCAGCATCTAAGAAAGAAGTTATTTAATATGTTCCCAACTGTTATTCCTTTCCTCTCAAGTGTTTTCTTCTTTTTTTTTTTTGAAGATTTTATTTATTTATTTGACAGAGAGAGAGAGAGTGAGGACGTGCACAAGCAGGGGGGAGGGGTGGAGATGGAGAAGTAGGCTCCCCGCTGAGCAAGGAGCCTGATGCCGGGATACCGGGATGTGGGGCTCGATCCCAGGACGCTGGGATCATGACCCGAGCCAAACGCAGACACTCAACTGACTGAGCCACCCAGGCACCCCTCAAGTGTTTCCTTCTAAGCAAAAAATTTGATGGGCCTACCTTTCTATGGAATTCCAGCTGTATTAACCTCCAACTTTGGTACGAATTCAATTAATTAAGAAAAATCTATTTTTGGCCCTCTAGTGGTATTGGGAAATGGGTGCTTTTTTTAATGCTGATATAATGATAAAACATTCCTATGTCCGATCAAACAAAAACAAAAACAAAAAACCCCCGGGGCTATTTTATCTTACAGCTTTAAAATAATCAAGGAAGTATTTTTAAAGTGACTACAAACCTGGCAAAGGTCAGTCCTATTCCGTTATCTGCAAATCTATAAGAGAAAAGAGAATAAAAGAACATTTAATTTACCACCTCATGTAACAAGAGGTAATTTCTCTCAGTATTCAAGTTTTAGGAAATCCAGAAGGTTCCAATGTTTACTCTCAAAGACCACAGAAAGCGTTTCAATTCCCAATAGCCAAAAGCACGGACTCCACAGTGACGGAGCCCAGTTCAAATCCTGGCTTTGCCGATTACTGGCTGCGTGACCCTGTGTGACCTTGGGCAAGGGACTCGACCTGGCTCTTCCTCAGTTTGCCCACCTAGAAGCTGAAGCACTAACATAACCCTCCTCATCGATACTCAAGGGCATTAAACATACTAATTAATCCCACCCTTTAGGGCAGTGCAAGGCACAGAGTAAAGCAGCCTATAGTCTGCACTATAATTGCTGCTTTAATAATTATTTTTGAAAACAATTAGATCTTGGTATCCTCCTCAAAATTCTCAACACGAATACCCAAGCTACTTCTACAGACTTAATACAGAACATTTTTTTGCACGATGAAAGTCAGAGGTGACAGTGAAATGCCAAGGAGCTAACATCTGTGCCAGCCAGAAAAAACATGTTTTTCTAGACTCTCGAACACCAATTCTTAGCTCAACGTACATCAAGACTTCTCCTAAAATTATACAAATGGGAAAAAAGTGAGAAGCTTACTGCCTCAAGTCATGTTAAGGCATAAGTCAACAGACTTATTAAGGTGGAATTCACAACTTTTGTTTTGAATGGCAGTGGAGAAGCATCAGGAAAACTTCTGAGTTTCCAAAAGGAAAGGAAAAAGATCCAGGTAGTTTCAAAATCTTTATTTAGCTCTCTGACATAGACCATGTTTGTTCTATGAAGTTAAATCCCCAGTTTCTGTTCAATCTCATCAAAAAACTCTCATGTCACCAGACAAGTTCAGTTCCAATAAAAGCAGCAGAATGAGACGATTCCAAACATTTGCAGTCTGTGAGCGAGAGCGCACTTCCTCAGAGCTCACCCTGTCTATTAGTAATAATAATATGATTCCAGGGGCGCCTGGCTGGCTCAGGCAGAAGAGTGTGCAACCCTTGATCTCAGAGTTGTGAGTTCAAGCCCCACGTTGAATGCAGAGATTACCAAAAATAAACTTAAAAAAAATAATAATAATAATAATAGAATTCCAGAAACTATCACTGTACTTTTAGTACACTGGCTTTTTTTTTAAATAGCCTTAAAAAATAAATACATTGAAAAATAAATAAATAAATTCATACATACATTGGTGTTATCAGATAATGACTTTGCAGAGAATACCTACGCTGAATTCTGAACGACAATGTCTCCCCCTCTGACCCAAGCTCCGTTGTCATTATTTTTAAAAGAAATGAGCCTGTCAATTAAAGCAGCAACGCGTGGCTTTTCAGGGTCTGCATCCTGATGAGGCCTAAACCTTGGGGTTTAAAAAAAAGAAAAAAAAAAAAAAAGAACTTTTTAAAAAAGCATTGGAAACCAACTATTTACAATTGTAAGCTTAAGTGTCAAAAGGCAGGATTTATATTTGACCAAAACAAACAAACAGAACCTTGAGGCACAACTTACAAATTCATTATTTGTATTCCAGATATTGAAAAAAATTTACATTCATTTACATAAGATTCCAGAGAACTGCTTTCATAACTTCTTAGTTGTTTTTTTTAAATCAATTTATATTATAGACTGGGATACTGCAGAATAGTCTGAGCACTAAAACCATTTTGAAACAAACAAACAAACAACAACAACAAAAAACCCTAAGACCAGGAAATCTGGTATGTTTTCACAAATTCTTAAGCTATGTGATACTAATATAAACATACTGAAGAAACTCGTCAGGTATTTCAACGTACGTATATGTGAACTAGAGTATTATTTGAGTTGTGTGCTGATGGGATGTTTTAGATACAGAGATAAAACTAGTATAAGATCTTAAACATGCCTAAATTCAAGACAGATTGTATTTAATTAACTTATTCATTACAGAGACTAAATCTTACCTTTTATTCTGTTCCTTTTAAAACAGTTAATAAAAAGGTCAAAAGTTGGTGTCAATACCATCCCCTATAACAGATCGAATTAATAATTCCACAAGGTCGCCTATTTTTTTTTTTTTTAAAGATCATTTCTATCTTAATCTTACACAGCTTGGTAGGGGGGACAATGAGAGAGCTTTTCGAAAACCAATTCAGCAGTTTGAGATTTTCAAACATGCATTCAGGAAATACCATTTGCTCAAATGCCACTACCTCGGTTGCTGGCACACAGTAGGTGCTGCGATAGGAGAAGCAGCCAGAGAACAGCAAGTGCAAAGTCCTTGGTCATGGCTGAGCTTGGTACATTCAGAGAACAAGCAAGTTGGCTGGAGAGTAAAAAGCTTGGGGCAGGGGCACCTGGGTGGCTCAGCTGGTTAAGCATCTGCCTCCGGCTCAGGTCATGATCCCAGGATCCTGAGATTGAGCCCCGAATGAAGCTCCCTGCTCAGTGGGGAGTATGCTTCTCCTTCTGCCTGTAGCTCGCCCTGCTTGTGCGTGCTCTCTCTCTCAAATAAATAAATAAAATCTTTAAAAATAGAAAAACGAAAAAGCATGAGGCAGAGGATAGACAGCCGAGCATGTACCAGTCAAGGACATGGTTCTTTATTCTAAATACAGTGGGAAAAACAGAGCACAGAATACTGGCTGTAAGGACCTGGGGGGAGCAGGGTACAGGCAGGTGATGGCCAAAGGGTATGAAGTTTTACTTATGCAAGATAAATAAATTATAATTTTTTTTGAGAGAGAGAGAGAGAACATGTGTGCATGTGCCTAGGCTAGAAGGGGCAGAGGGAGAGAGAGAATCTGAAACAGGTTCCACGCTCAGCGAGACCCCCACACAGGGCTCAATCTCATGACCCTGAGCTGAAATCAAAAGTCAACTCAACCAACTGAGCCACCCAGGTGCCCCTGTGCAAAATAAATAAATTCTAGAGATCTACCGTACAGCATGGTGCCCATAGCTAATAATCCCCTATTGTGCACTTAACATTTGCTAAGAGAGTAGATCTTAGGGTAAATACTCTTACCACAGATACATAAAAAATATTCCTAAATTTTTTAAATGATAAAGGAAGTGGGGGAAAACTTTGGGAGGTGATGGCTGTGTCTATGACCCTGATGGTGGTGATGGTTTCATGGGTGTATACCTATCTCCAATGCCCCGAGTTGTATACATTAAATATGCACAGTTACATGGTAATCATACCTCAGTAAAGCAGGTGGATAAACAGACAGACAGACAGACAGACGTGATGGTAAATCTTCAGAAGCAGGGAAGCAGGGAGTGATACAACTAGATTTCACCTTTTTTTTTAAACTGGTCACTAGCTGCTACTTGGTGAAAGGACTGGCGACAACGGACCACAGGAGACCAGTCTGGCAAGTGTTACATCCACCCTTTGACTGTGTATATGACCCTTACACTAAATAGCTCTGGGCTAAGAGGTGAAAAGTCTGACTCTAGGCCATCACCCACCCTCTGGCATTGCGGATGCTGGCAGACAGCTTCATAGTCATTACATAATATTAGGCAGATGGAAGAGTTCTGGAAAGAAAACTAAACAATTTTCAAAAAGCCGGGGGGAAAAAAAAGTATCCTAATGAAACATTGCTGCCGCCATCTTGTCTTTTCTGAAATTCCTATCCATATACATCAGTTGTTGGCCACTTGCTTGGATACTCTTTATTTTCAACCTCTTTCCCACTTGATGTGTAGATGATAGTTAGTTAACTTTCCCAATTTTTCTCATCCTCATCCATGGGCTTTCAGCATGATTTCCAACCTCCCTTAATTGTCCTCGGCTTTAAATAATAGTTGGTTTTCATGCTCTTTCGTTCCATTGGATGAAATGTCCCAATCTCAAACCAAGATTTTTCCTGCGTTACAATTTCCCATCTTTGGATGCCTGTCGTTTCTCATCTTGAAGACACAAGGAAAGGCTCATCTGATTAATTGTTGAGTCAACTTCCCCTTTGTTGAACAGACTAAATATCTTTTGGATCCCATGAGCCTGATGTTTAATTCATGGGCTGGCTTATTACTCATTGTGTTAGAGTTTTATCATTTTTACTCATGTCTGGACTGCATGAATGCATGTGGGCATAGTGTACACGTTAGTTTATACAAAATTAAATGTATACACCAGCTGCCAAATGTCTTGTTACTCATCTTCTATAATCAGTTCTTTTCAATAACAACTTCCAAATGGAGTCTAATTCCTAATATGTATGCATTTAGAAACTGGCAAGAGAAATAATGAAGAGCAGAGAAAAAACTACCATCATCATAGTATCATATACACATACCCGGTAAAGAACTTCTCAGGCCATGATGGATAAATTGTTTTATTGTCAAGTCTAATTAATTCTAATTAATTCAGAATTCTCATGAACTCTGAAATATATATTCTCATCCATCCACTCATACACACACATCATTTTTTAGGGCAGGGAAGAGTCAACTGTGGTGTGTTTAAGGACCTTTCTGTTAACACTAAGCAAAGTACACACTATTAGTTCTACCAGTTAAAATAAACTCTTAAAAAGCACCAGTGTCCTGCTAGCAAAGATCTCTTTGTTTTGCCAGTTAATATTCTCTTCTTGGTTCATCGTTGGTTGTCATCTCTATGCTCCTTTTCCTTTTTAAAGTTTATCTCTTCTTTTCCCATTTCATATCTCACTCAGCTGTTAGGTATCTGGCAACTTGTGTTTTATTTAAATAATGCCCATAGTTTCTTGGCTTCTCAAATGCCATCTGATCATTGCCTGAAGATATTTCAGGCTCAACTTGACCTTTAAAGAATCCTGATGAGTAATTTTACTAACTGTACTTTGCCCAGTTTTCTCCTGACCTCATGCTTTATTACTGTGTTGCAAGAATCCTGCCTCGCACTTAAATGCACTCACCAACCTACAGTGTGGCTCTTATCTTATTCCCTTGTGAACAACAGGGCCTGGCATCTTTTTCTTAAATGTCTATCAACAGAGTCTCTTAAATCTAGCACCCTTTCAAAACCGGACGTCGGTCAGTCAACTTGAAGTATTGGAAAATAACACACACGCAGTTTCTGCTGAACAGGACTTTAAGTTGCTATCTCTTTTCCAGAAACTCTTATTTCCACTGGAGACACGTTATTGATTTTGGCTCTTATTTAGCATGTACGAGAATTTTGTGGAAATGTTCTCCCTATTCCAACCACATTCTGTGGTTATAAAGGAGAGCAACACAGAGCCCAGCGACGATGGGACTCTCTGACTACAGACAACTGAACCAAACTAGCTTGCTCATCAAGTTCAAGACCTTTCCCTGTGAAATACATTCAACGCAATGTTCCATTCTGACCACTAACAATACATTCTACATGCCTTGGTTTTCAGGAATGACACAAAACATCTTAGCTCGTTTTTTCAATGAATCATGTTCTACTTCAGGCCAAACGTAGGCCTGTTTTCAACATCTCTCTCTCCTTTTTTCTTTCTCTTTCTGCACCTCTCTCTAACATCAATTTACAACTGTGAAAAAAATGGAGAAAGTTCTGATTTCGTTGGCATCTCAGTAAGATTTTATTTTTTTTTTTTTTAAAGATTTTATTTATTTATTTGACAGAGATAGAGACAGCCAGCGAGAGAGGGAACACAAGCAGGGGGAGTGGGAGAGGAAGAAGCAGGCTCATAGCTGAGGAGCCTGATGTGGGGCTCGATCCCATAATGCCGGGATCACACCCTGAGCTGAAGGCAGACGCTTAACCGCTGTACCACCCAGGCGCCCCCTCAGTAAGATTTTAAAACCAACCAACCAACCACAGGACGTAGAACAGCAGAAAAAAATGTTTTTCCCTATACCCTTCTGTAAACCTTGAAAACTTCAGTGTAAACGTGTTAGTGGAGAAGAGAGCACAATGGCTTAACTCAGGAAGTTTTGCTTTAGCAAGATATGGCCAGAGTGTAGGGTCAAAGGACGAGCTCTACCTTGCACTGTTATCCAAACAGAGGTATTCCCTTGGGTCTGCCGCACTGGCGTTGGTTGTTTTGACACCTTTGTCAATAAATAAGCCAGCCTGGAAAATATAATAATGGACCGAAATGAGTATGAATCCCAAGTTAGAGCTACATATATATAAGGATTCATGAAAATTAGCTGTAGCTTCTCACATCCACCAAAACGAGGGGAAAGGAACAAACAGCAAAGGTTTTATGAAAACAATTACTTTTCTGGATATTTTACTTCATATAATTTTATTTAATCAGTCATTCCACAAGTATTGATTTAGTGCCTACCTTATGGGAGGCGCCAAGCATGCTACATGAACAAGAAAGCCATGGTCTCTGCTGTTGCTGACACAGAAGCTAGCAGGAAGACGTGCAATTCAATAAACAATTACAATCCAGTATGAGAAGCATACGATGAAGGAAGTAGACGACGCTTTAGCAACACAGAAGACAGGCACCCAACGTGATCTTTCTCATAGGTGGGAGACACAGGACGCAGGGGAGGTCCCCGCAAAGCAGTGACCTCCTGAAGCTGAACCAGGAAGGTTGGGGAGAACATAACCACACTAAAGAATGGGTTGGGATGAAGGGTGGGGACTGCGAGGGAAGCAGCTGAAGAGCCCAGAGGAAAGGACTCAAGGAAATCGTTGGTACAAAAAGACTGGAGATGAGGGAGAGCGTGACCCATCTGAGAAGAAAGTCTCAGATGGACTCCCAGGAAATGGATGGAGGGAGGAGGAAAGGCAAGGAAGAAGGCTAAAGAGAAGCAAATGGCAGACAACGTAGAGTTGATACATTAGCGTCAATTCAATGGGGCTTTTAATAAAGGCAATGTAATTAACTGCATGTTAAGAAGGAAAGCTCTAGCCAAGAGGACGGATAATGGATTAGAAAGGGATAAAAATGGGGTAACTGCGTTATGGGTATTAAGGAGGGCACTTGATGCGATGAGTACTGGGTGTTATATGCAACTGATGAATCACTAAATTCTACCTCTGAAACAAATAATACATTCTATGTTAATTATAAATAAATAAATAAATAAATAAATAAATAAATAAATAAGGGACAAAAAGAGCACTAAGAGATAAGGTAGGACATGACCTCGATAATCCAGAAGGAAAATTAAGATGACCTAGATTTGTGGCAGTCGTTAGCGGGGGGAAATGGATAGAGTGAGACTTCTTTACGAGGCACGATTTGCTTTAGTAATTAACACAATGTCCAAGGTGAGGGAAAGGGAGTGAGAGAGATTCATTTGTTTTTAAGTTTGGGAAATTGGGTGGCCAGTGGTTTCACTTAGTAGAACAGAGATATGGGAATGGGTCTGAGGATAAAAATAAGGATTTTTAATTTTGAACACATTTTACTTATGTGTCCGAGCCATCCAAATGGTACTCGGTTGGCGGTCATACAGACGATGACTGACCTGTACTAGATACAGATTTGGGGAGCGTAAGCAACAGAAACAGAAGGGTCAGTGTTGCTGTATTTATGACTGATCCAAAGATGGCAGGTTACTCTCAGAGGACTCCCAGGGTTGGGTTTGCCTTGGCTATAAAAGTATTATTCTGGATAGTCAGTTCCAAATTAAACAAATTAAAACCTAATCATCCACTCATTATTTAGATCTCATATTCTTATAATTAATAGATTTCTACATGTCCTCATGGCATTTGACATTAAAAAATTAATTAGAATGAGATGTTTTTTTATACCACTATAATTAGAAAATTTTGAGGATTTCCACTTTGAAATGGTACTCTCAACAATGATACGCCTTAATCAGCTACTCCGCTCACAAAAAAAAAAAAATTTTGACTAAGGTGTTCTTGCTCTCTCAAGTCTTCAAGTGATTCCACTCTTCAAATTATAGCACACTTAGGTTTCTAAAGCATCCTCTCAGTACCAGAAATGGGTAGTATTAATTGAACTTTAATGTGGAGCACATCAGGGTAGGCACTGTATCACAGAAATGAAAATATCAAAGGGCCTTGTGAGCACAAAATGAGGCAAACAGAGTTACTCTGTCTCTCAAGGGTGGGGATGAAAGCTAAATATCGTGGAAACTGGACTTCCTAAGTGGCCTTCTGTTTACTTGATCTGTATCATTTTAAGTTAGGTCAAATATCATAAACAATATTTTACTACATAATTAGTATTAAACACCCAAGAGGACTCTACTGACACTGTGAACTGAGAGGAGAAAGTATGCTTCTTACCTAATGTGTACATCCCTAAAACATGATATTAACGACTGGAAAGAAGGTGGGAGGGAGGGAGGGAGGGAGGGAAGGAATGAGGGAGGGGACAAGGGCACAGGAATCAAATCCATCATTATAATTATTCAGATTGTATGCACACACGTTGTGTCGGTGGCTATGCCTGTGCGTGTATAAATGGGATACTAAACACAACCCTGAATGTGGAAGGGTTATGGGTCTGTTTTTTGAATCACAAATTACTTTTTCTGATGACAAGTTTTACCGAAAACTGACATTTCTCACTTGCATTTCTCAGCATTCCATCCTTCACCCTGGAAATCACATGAACTGATTTTGTTAAAACCTAGGAACCTACCTTAAAACTTGAATGGACTCTGTTGTTATAAAATATTCCCAATGGAGTGAGTTCTGGTTTTGCTAAGAGCTGCAATCCACTGGATTCCCCCGTAGGTTCCTTGTGGAATAAATACCATATTCCAGCATCCTGTCATTGAAAGGGCAAGATCATTAAAAGCCTTACTTTATGAAGCCACTCTAGGATACACGCTCAATAAACTAAGTGC
Source organism: Ailuropoda melanoleuca (assembly GCF_002007445.2). Taxonomy (NCBI): domain Eukaryota; kingdom Metazoa; phylum Chordata; class Mammalia; order Carnivora; family Ursidae; genus Ailuropoda; species Ailuropoda melanoleuca. The sequence continues at coordinate 26,762,209 of NC_048234.1, forward strand.
TTTGTAAGCAAAATGAATCTTTTCAACACTAATTTTTCACTATCTTGGGCTCATAGTTGACTAGGAAAGTTGTGCACTCACCTAGCACGCTCAAATCCATTATAATCAGGCTTTAAAAAAACAAATTAAATTCTGCTTGCAGTACCGGATAGAAGTAATTGCTGATACCAAAACTCATTTTCAAAATATACTTCTCCCATCATTATCTACTTTCAACAGTTATGCAGAATGAGAACCGAACAAGCCTTCCTTCCTTCCATGTGACCAGGACACCATGGCCTTTTAGCAATATGAGTGTTTTTCTGTTTACCTCCAAACCTGATCAATAGATGAGTCATACTCATTAAACAACCATCCGCCAACACGCAGAGCTCACTGACTTCTTTCAAACAACTCCAATGCCCTTCCTGTCCCGAGGCAAATTTTTGCCAAAGAAAAAAAACCACCACACGCATGAATCAGGATGCTGTCTCAGTCTGGATCCTGTCTGTTCACTTTCAGTATTACTGACCTTAACAGGAGTAGCAGACCAGTTTTCATAATGTCTGACACTCAAAATGAGATATAAAAATCAAAACTAGTGGTCTTAATCCCCACGACAAGTGTTTTATGTTACATTTTAATTAAAAACCAGCCTGGATGCAAAGAACGAGTTCATGCAATAGAACTTTGACTGAATAGGTTGTTCATACTTTAACATAAAGTCCAAAACTATGCTATAGAGTCACGTGCAGCAAACATTTGTTTAGTGACCGCTCTGTGCCAGGTGTAGGGTAAGGCTATTCTCAAAGAATTCAGTCTCATGGGAAATAGAGAACTAAAATATATGTATTAGGTATCACATTCATTGTAACAAAGTTTTTCAGAAGCACAGAGAGATGAATTGTGGGAAGCAAACATAGCTATCCACCAAAATGAGTGCAATATTAACATTTTTCCACGATAAAAGCTTTGAGATGGGTCTTCATAAAACAAACTACCCTGAAAAAACGTCTTTGCCTCCTCTACTCTTCGAGGCACAAAACAGAGCATAGAAGACCTGGAGGCCCCATACCACAGCCCTAAAAGCTGAGGGTAGAGCAAACCCTCCCAGGACGCAATGGAGTCGGGGTGGGGGGGGATCAAGGGGGTAGCAGCTGTTTCCTGTTAAACACTGTGGTGTCAAAACAGGTAAAGGGAGCTTTGTAAAAGGCAGTGGAAACGTACAAGAAGAAAGAGTTTGATTTATTTTGGGAGGAAAGCCCTTGCCAAAACATGAGTTTTACTGGAACAGTTTTTCTAGAAAGAAAAGAAAGAACTCACAGAATGAAAAGGAAGAAGAACGAATATAAGATGGGAAACGAGAGACCCTCTTTCTTCGTGTCTCACATGAGCCCCAGGAAGGGTTTCTGGCAACCTCGTCTTACATTTTTTCATGAGCCATTTGCAATTTGCTTTCATCTTCAACCCATGACTTCTGAAACAAGCTGAAAGGAACCTCTGCTCTGACTATTCATTTGAAATGTAACACAGATCAGAAGATGATCCCCAGGTAAGGCTGCGTATCAAACCCGAGGCCATCTTGGCCCCAAAACTCATCTTCTAATTAGAAACTCTCAGCACAAACTTGATAGAGGCTCAACAAACATTTCATGAAAAATGGAAGGATGGAAACCTGAAATGATTAGATGTCCAGGTTAAGTAAGAATTTTATGTTTTATGTTTTTAAGGAAAATCACAGAAGTGAATTCCACCATCACCCAGTGATGCCCATATTCTAGTTATCTGGAAGAAATACTCCCTTCCGCTACTCTTTCACTTAGTCCTGGGAAATAATGCCAGGTACCTCTTTCCTTTTAAACATTTTAATAGCCAAAATACACAAATATGAATAGTTAGGTGTTGCTGCAAAGCTCATATTTCTGTCCTAAGCTTCGCAGCACAGACATAATCATAATACTATAATGTCTTCAAGATTCACTCTTCCATTATAAATTAACAGTTTTAAATCACACTCAATTATAAATGTAAATCTCTCCCAAGTTTCTCCAGGAGACATTTCTGCCATCCCAGAATAGTTCATTTATTCTCTTAAGTTATTCTTGTATGTGTGCATGTCTCTGAAATAATTCAAGGCACACAGTTAATTTAAGGCACTGAGTTTAGCTGTTTTACCAAGGAGATGAAGCCCCCTGAGTGTGTATGAGCCCTTCAGCGCACAAAAGGAAGTATGCTTTGACTAGTGTGACTGCTGTCACAATGTTCTACAGAACAATCCATTCCCATAAAAAAAAGCTAAGGCTTTCTTTGTTCATCAAAACTGAAAACTGAAATGATCAGGCACTTGGCCACGCGTGACTTAGCTACGAGAAGCCAGAAAGATTGCATGGGATCCACTAAAATGCACTCTGCAGGTCCGATAACTCGACACATCAGCCCACCTCTCTTCCTCCATTTGGCATCTGTCTTTCCACACTCATAAATACCAACTGGCATGAATGACGCAGAAGAAACAAAAGAACCATCTCAACCATATCCTGCTTTCAATGAAATAAGCAGTTTCAGAAAACACCGCTATGCTCAAGCTAGATTGTCACACATGACCTCACATCCCTGTAAACCGGAATACTTCTAGACGTGAATACCAAACAACTGAAAGCATTTACTATTACTTACCTGCGAGCCTGCAGCTGCATTACTAATCAGGTTATTGTTGGGATGAGCAATCCAGAAAGTTGAAACAGCCCTGCAAAGCATTTTTTAAAAGTGACTTAAACATCAGTCATGCAAAAATCCTGCCCACTAAAAAACTTCCCCCAGAACACCTTCCCCCAAAGTCAAAGGCCTTGAGCATCACTCATGAGTCTCTCTCTCTCTCTCTCTGCCAGTTACTCACATGCAGTCCGTGGCGGGCACAGGGACATAAGTGCCAAACACTTTGTCTCGCATGGTGGTGCACATGGAGTTATTCCTGTCAGTGGGGAGGAGGGTGCCGGGTTTGGTGAGGAGGCCCAGATTGTGGAACAAAGTATTTCTCTGCTCGACACCGTCTTCCAAAAAGAAACAATGACCCAGTGTGTCAAATCCGATTGTGTCTTTAATCTGCAGAAACACAAGTGTGTAATGTCATTGGTAACATGGTTGATCAGGGTTTAAGTGACAAATGCTATCCATATAGCACGCTCAGTACAGACGCAAAGGGAAGTTTTCATCTTAACTGAAGGGGCAAACCCAAATGCCAGGTGTTACCGATCTCTTAATAGAGAAAAACACCAGAATTTTCAGTCAAAGGAGGACAGAGTAAGGCATGCACTACAAGCGTTTATATCAAACGGAGAGGTTGTGACAATGAAGGAGAGTAACTATGCGTCAGCGTAGTGACAGGCTACGTACCAGCAGACCGTTGGTCCCGTGCACAGTGATGCAGCGGGAGAAGCTGTGATGAACAGATAAGCCATCCACAAATGTCGCGTGTCTGTACCCCCCCTTGTAATCCACGTCTCCACACAGGTGAAAATGAACAGGATACCGCCCCAGCTGCTGCTGACCCATGTGTTTCAATTCCACGTAAGAAAGATGGACGGAAGTGAAATTCTTCCTTATCTGGAGGACGAGATAACCGAAATCAAACCAATACACTTTGGAATATTCAAGTAGCAAAAAATATGGTTCTAATAGAAAATGTCTAAAGGAGAGTGCATATTAAAGTATTTCTTTTCTTTGGCACCCTGCTTTCCTGGATCTCCAGTTACTAATTTAGCAAATGCTTCTTTTTTTCTTCTTCTAAGTAATCTCTATGCCCAAGGTGGGACTCGAACTCACGAGAGCAGAAGTCACATGCTCTACTGACTGAACCAGCCGGGCGCCCCAGCAAATGTTTCTTAACATAAGTGAGTACTTCAAGGAGCCATAAAAAACAGCCTCTAATTAGGAATAAAAGGAAATGTAACGAGGAAAGCTACAGAAATGATTTCTATATATGTACCGTGTTTTGGTTTGTTCAAATATTTTGGTCATTTCCAGTCTTGCCTTGTTCTTTCATTTCTATAACCTCCACCACAGTTAGAAAAATAGTTATTTGTAAATCTTCCCTCAATGTTTCAGCACATAATATTATTTACTTCAGTTCTTTCTAAAAATTTATCTGTGATCCACAATTTCAGCGCTCTATTTTTAAACACTGGGCTTTTAATCACGCTACTAAAAACAAAGGAATAACACGGACCAACGTTTCAGAACACAGTGTAACAGAAATGCTGCTAACAGCCGAAACCTACTCAAGGGCAAAAAAACTGATTTTAAAACACATGTAGCCAAAACTCAGCCCAGAAGTCCAATCACGTCCAATTAGAATGCAGTGCAAGGCTTCCCATATGGTAAGTGCTCAATAGTTTCACAGAAGAAAAATCTGCATACAAAAAATATTTTTACAGAAAGATATTTTGTACGTGCATATTACTACTGCTTACCCTTTCATAATATCAAGGGTTTTTTTTTGTTGTTGTTGTTGTTTTAAAGATTTTATTCATTTATTTGACAGAGAGACAGCCAGCGAGAGAGGGAACACAGGCAGGCGGAGTGGGAGAGGAAGAAGCAGGCTCCTAGTGGAGGAGCCTGATGCGGGGCTCGATCCCAGGACTCCGGGATCACGCCCTGAGCTGAAGGCAGATGCTTAACGACTGAGCCACCCAGGCGCCCCCATAATATCAAGTTTTAAAAAGACTCATTTGATCCTTTCAGAGACTACATGCTTGAGACAAAATGGTTTAACTACAGGTCGAGGTCAACCAAATGAAGATATAACTTTCTCTTTCAAATTATGCAAAATCTCTTCACCGTCACTGAAGAGAAAACTAAAATACGATTTCTTTTTAATATCACATAGATCTCATTCGAAAACTTGGAAGTTTTGGGGCTCCTGGGTGGCTCAGTTGGTTAAGTGTGTCCCTTCAGCTTTGATCCCAGGATCGAGCCCCACATTGGGCTCCCTGCTCAGTGGGGAGTCTGCTTCTCCCTCTCTCTCTGCTCCTCCCTGCCCTGTTCATTCTCTCTATTAAAGAAAAAAAAACTTGACAGTGTTCGCAAACGTGTATTTAGCAACCGAGGAACTCATTAAATCTTTTGCCTACCATGACATGTCCCCCAAAGGTATCATAATCAAAGAATTGGCACTGGTTTCCAGCATAGCATGAGTCTTCCATTTCTCCTCGGATTACAATGTTCCGGGTGAGAATCCCGACCTCTGCTCGCATGTCTACACCATCGGTGATCTCACCCATGTGCAGGAACTGAGGGGCTTCTGATTGACGTGGGCAAGAGACAAAAAATACTTTAAAAAAGAACACATGAAACATACCAAAAAGACAGTCCTCTTTATTCTGCAACTCCAAGATAACAAAATTTATTGTCTGCTTCCATTCCGTAATACCTCAGAATCACAGAATACAAGGAAGCAAGGATTTTAAATATTTACTCTATCCCCATTCACTCAATGTCAAAACCACACACAGACAGGGAGCTTAATCCTCTCCTGAATGGCACCAATATTCTGGAATCTACCTAAGTATCACCCCCTGCCCGTCTCTCTCTCTCTCATTCTCTCAGGTTCCTGTCGTTATGCTCCTGTTCTAATCCCCTGAGGGCACATGAAGAACCAAAGGCATGGTGAGTCCAGAAGAATGAATGTTTTTGTAGATGTTGATAATGGGGTATGACGTTGTTTTTGCTTTTACTTCAAAGCTAAAGTAACATGCATTTAAATGCTAACAGTACAAACATTACCATATTTCCTTTCCTATTTCTTCTTATTTTAATATTTGTATGCATTCTTTTAAATTTGCACCTTTTTGGAAGTCTAGAAACACTTTAATAATGAGCTTTTCTCTGATGTTATTACATAAACTCAGGAAGGAAAAATACAAATAAATCAAGCAGTTGAGACCATGGGAGACTCATTATCATGTAGACTTGTTAACAAGAGTGAGAATTTCCAAACAAAATTAATGCCAGATGGTAACATAGTTTTTTGGGTTTTGTTTTCTGCTTATGCTCTATATTATCAAGAAGGAAAAGTACAACACTGAATGAAACACAGAGAGAAAGTGCCGAGTGAGCCAATCGTCCTATTTTTTTTTTTAAGCAAAACCTCTTTCCCTTAAACTACAAAGCTCTAAATTGCCCACGAATGTGTGCTTATTAAACAGTTACTGTAAACTCTTTGGTTTTATATCATAAATGTATATAATCTTGAGTACAGAAGGGAGATGACATAATAAATGAAATGCATAATGGCAACATATAAATGTGCTTTGCCTATTACCTGGCTCAGGGTAAGTACCTGGTAAACGTCAGCCACTCTTCCTAAACACAGCTTACAGTACGGACCTCACTGCACCCTGCCTTCCCTCAAAAAACATACGATTCAAGCTTCTGACAAAAAATATAGTCTATGAAAATGCCTTTCTGGTTCTATTTTAAATATTAGTGAGATCCGTTTTTTTGCCAAGGAAGTAGGCACTCAAAAATCATGAGATTTTTTTTTTTAAATTAAGAAGAAAGCCTTCTATTTAAACACGAATCAGTTGATAATTGAGATTATTATTATTATTTGATAGCAGAAAATTAATAAGAAAGAAGTTGGATAGGATCTTAAAAAAAAAATCAATCCATCTAGTATGTCTCTTTTTTTTTTTTTTAAACAAAGAAATAGCACAAAAACACTGATTCGCCTGTTACGTATCATTCACAGCAACACTACGGCTCACTAACTACTCTTACTCACATCCTCTGGGGTGTAGTGTTGAACGCACCCCACTAAGATCTTCAACATCCAGATGATGATGGTGATGGTGATGATGAGGGCCCTGGCTTTGGGGTGGGGTGGGGGGACGGGGGATACTGCAGGAACCAAATGCCGAGAAGCATGCTGAGCAGTCCGATACCTTTGACTTTGACCTGGAAGCGGTTGCACTCAGGACAGGGGAGGAGAGTGAACTCTTCCGCTTGGTACATAGAATAGTCTGTGCTTGCAACCACGATCTGGTCTCCAGGTTTCCAACTACTAACATCATCCAGCAGATGAAGATTCACTCCATCCACAACCTCCACCCGGAAACCTGAAAGAGAAACACCTAAACCAAAAAGCAAGAAAAAAATGGTGCATTAGTAGGCATTTTTCCCCCCTAAAATCAACCAACTCACTGACTCACAAAATTTGAGATAGACAGAAGTCAGTATATTTTTACCAACACTAACCATGTGCCTGTCATTCTGCAGATACTGATGATAAAAAGATGAACATGGACAGCCCTGACCGCCAGGGTCGAGAGCCCCATGTTCCCCTAACACGGGACAGGAAGCGTCACACGCCAGCAACTATTCTTTTATAATTCTGAAGAAGGCTCTCGATCCCCAAATCTCTGGCTGTACTTCAACTCAGTGCTAAAACTATAATACTGCTTCCAAGCAGTCCTAAAATGTCGGAAGAACTTATCCTACATAAGGAGACGCTGCCAAACACAGAACAGGTCTGTAATAAATGATCAGTGCTTCAGTGTGATCCGGACACAGGATGAGAGACAGAACATCAGCACATTATATAATCTTAAGAACAAAAGTTTGCCTTAGGCAATCTCTCATTTCTGGGCCTTTATTCATCCTTTATTCTTTAGCTACAATGTCCTTCCACTCTTGATCCACCAACCAAAATACTATCCCCATCTTATGAAGATCAGGCAAATCTTTTTTTTTTTTAAGTTGATTTAAGTAATCTTCCCCCAACGTGGGGCTTGAACTCACGACACTAAGGTCAAGAGCCACATGCTCTATCAACTGAGCCAGCCAGGCGGCCCAAGATCAGGCAAATCTTTAAAGACTTCCCCAGCATCCTTCTCATTCTAGTGTTCCCTCTGGTATTATTCATGCCCGTCCAATGGGAGAATAGCTCACTTCCCTGGAAGGTACATTCATGAAGGCAGCAGAGTGGGTCTACCCGTATATTTGTGCCTCTATTCCGTCATGCAAACACACAGATGTCTGGTGAAGGGATAAGCACTGCCACTATGATCTGCAATGTCACCCAGAGGCCACAAGATAGTGTCCCTGTCCAACTCCACTCCTTCCCTGTGATAACCCCAACTCTACAGTCTATGCGACCTAGGGACTACTGATCACTCATCTCTCCCAAAGCCTTCTTTTGAAACTAGAAGTTGGCTCCCAACTGGGCAGACAAAAACTATAAAGCTGATCCAACATCTCCTTCACTTACTCTTTTACGTGCAACCATGTGTAGAAACATTTCCCGCTTCTAAAACATCCGTGATAGAATCGGTCACAAGCCAAAAGCTGACTCAATGCAACTGTATACACAACAAATGGAAGTCACTTCATAAGATCGCTGGAGAAGGAAAAACACCGCATCTCAAAGGTACTTATTTCCTTGTATCTATACTCATGACCATCCTTCTGATTAACCGGCACACTACTCTGGGGTGACTTTAAGATATCGATCGACACAAAGGGCCACTGGCAGGAGTGAAGAAACACATTGACTCAAGTTAGGGAAACAAAAAGAGGGAAATTCGGGCAAGGCACAAGGAATGCTACAGATACCCTGACAATCCTGAGCCAACTCTCCTGAAAAAACCTAACCTGAGTGAGTCGTGGATTCTGTTCCTTGAGATGCCAACCTACTATGCGTTTGTTTTCACAAAGGGCCAAAAAGTAAAGTAGCTTCTTTTGTATATATTTCTTGCATCCAGATACTAAAGCCTATGACGGGATTTGGCCTAAATAACATTAATAATAATGACTCTAATAACAACAGCTAATAGTTGCTAGGACTTCACATGCATAAATAAATAAACTTTTCGGGGTGCCTGGGTGGCTCAGTCAGTTAAGTATCTGCTTTCAGCTCAGGTCATGATCCCAGGGTCCTGGGATGGAGCCCCACATCGGGCTCCCTGCTCAGCTGGGAGTCGTCTTCTTCCTCTCCCTCTGCACCCCCCTGCCCTCCACTTGTGCTCTCTTTCAAATAAATAAATAAAATCTTTTTAAAAATTAATTAATTTAATACATAAATAACTTTTCATCAAAACAACTGTGAGAGACAGAAACCACTATGCGCACCAGAGATGAAGAAACCAGAAGTCAGGGAGTTTGAAGAACAGCCGGAAAATGGTAGACCCCACAACTGAATATTAATTGAACTCCAGAGCCCAGTGTCCTAACTTGGTCATTATTCTGCCTTCCCAAGAATCAGAAGCACAGGGGCACCTGGGTGGCTCAGTTGTTAAGTGTCTGCCTTCGGCTCAGGGCGTGATCCCAGCGTTCTGGGATCGAGCCCCATATCAGGCTCCTCCGCTGGGAGCCTGCTCCTTCCTCTCCCACTCCCCCTGCTTGTGTTCCCTCTCTCGCTGGCTGTCTCTATCTCTGTCAGATAAATAAATAAAATCTTTAAAAAAATAAAAATAAAAATAAAAAAATAAAAATAAAAATAAAAAAGAAGTGCAGAAGGTTAGACCGGGAAGATCTGTGTTGTTCACAAAGTCCTCACTTTTTCCTAGCTTCAGAAGAAAATCCTGCCTAAGACTTCCTCCCATTAACACTAGTGAATTGGAAATATGAAAGGAAATAAGCTCACCCTCCTTGCTTCCCGGAGAGATTTTCCACCTCTTCCAGAAAGTAAGCGTCATTGAGAACTCGGGACCCAGTATCCTACGATAGCTAGAAGCGACCCTCTTCCAGAAATGAGTAGTCATTGGTAATGTGGAAATGGAAACAAAAATTTCCACAGAGGAAATGTTGACCTGAGGTTTGTCAGTAATTATCCTCTGCATGAACTCTTACTGGAAGCACTTCCACTAAGCTCTTCGTGCAGGACCAAATTCTTGCAAAGAAATGCTTGTCATCCGCCTTTGCCTTTTGCCAGAGGCAACCATGATGGGGTAGAAAACAGTGGTCTTGGAGGCAGAAAGCTGACCTTCCTCGTCCACAGTAGGTACCGTCTCCTCAGCCCAAACCAGAAGGCTGCTTAGAAGCAACACGTGAAAGTCTCTGTGACATAGGAGGAACTCTACTTACCTGCNCATAGCGGAGGAGCCTGATGTGGGGCTCGATCCCATAATGCCGGGATCACGCCCTGAGCCGAAGGCAGACGCTCAACTGCTGTGCCACCCAGGCGCCCCATTACCTGCTTATTTTAAAGCAGAAGACTTTCTCTCTGTAACTGCAATGCTACAAAATATACCATTATACCCCAAGTCATGTTTGGATCATCATTAAAACAGCTAACACCGAAGGCTTCCTAGGCACGTGGTGCGAAAAACTTCATAGTCTTCCCCCTGGCTACCTGAAGCAGCCCTCTGTGGTAGTTTCTCTCATTGTTCCCATTTTTCAGATGAGGAAACTGAGCATTAGGAAGGTAAAGTCACATGCCCCCCAGCATATAGTAAGTGAAAGAGCTGGGCTGTCTCCAGAATTCCATCTTAGGAAACATACTGCCACCCTGCCGCTCAAAACCGAGGTCTGAGCCCTAAAATCAACCTTTCTGGGTAATAAGGCACTGCTCGATTACTCATTTCACAATAATTTTGGTATAATTTTTGCTTGCAAAAGAAAAGGTAGTGGGCAAGCACAGACAGGAGGCTGCCTATTCATACCTGGCATCAAAAAACCTGGCAGGAAAGTAGGTGAGTAAACATCGTTAAAGAAACAAGTCAGAGGTGCCCTAAACCCGGGACTGGGCATTATTTGAACAAATTACGGTTCTTCTGAAAGGTAAGTGAGAATAAAAATTACGTTGAAGAAAATGTTAAAGACCTAAGGTAACCGTATAAAATGTTACTTAAAGCGAGAGAAACAGGTTAAAACAAAATGAACACTAGGGGAGAAAACACATTTAAGATAAAAATGACGAGATTATTTACACAAAAACAATTCTCTCTGAATGATAGGGTTAGAGTTTAATTTTTACTTTGGACTTTTCTGAGTTTTCTGATTCGTTTAGAAGATAAACGCATTAGCTGGATCATCAAGGAAAAATTGCTAAGAAAATGAGACGTCTGTTTTTATGGCATGTGTGCAAAAGCAGTATTTGCTCCATGTCTACATAAAAAGATGATCCAAAGTACAAAAGCATACTCACTGTCACAGAGCATAACCGAAGGCAGCTCATCCTATCACATGTAGACTGGTTCAAATGGCACCAAATCCAGGAAGCAAATCCATCTCTAATAGTTAACCACACTTTACGACTCGAAAATCAAGAACAAAGTCCAGTTGGGAGTGACCAAACCAGAACAGAGCATTCTCCAATCCAGCAAGAACTCTTTGAGTCGAAGGGATTGACTATAGCAGGGAAACTATTGGTTTCATCTTCAACCAGTTGAGAAATCTGATCAGACTGTCCTTTGAATGCAACACCACCTAAAAACCACAGCCTTTCACAGTACTTACCAATGTCTTAGAGGAGTCTAAACCGTACTTGCTTACCTTCAATCCATTCACTATAAGCTGTCACGGCGAACTTCTGACCATCCACAGTATAAAATTCTCTTTGGGCAAGAGCCTTCCCTCCACTGCTATGATTTTCATAGTTTCTCACGGATTCATTGCAAGAAGTACTTCCCCCATCGATGACACCAACCAAAGCCCACGCTTGCCTAGAAGGGAAAAGAACATGTGCCTTATTTGTCAAGGTACCAACCCAGATCCCTGACACAGATGTTATGTCAGGTGCTGCTTAATGCTTGAATTTCATTTTTATCAATCCCTCTATCTCTTTTTCCATGAGGCTGCAAGTCCAAACCTTGACCAAAATAACCGACGTCACAGAAGGAAATGCATCTGGATTTTAAATCCTTGTTTGTCCAGCTCTGTAACAAGTGAAACACCGATGGCTAGGACTAAAATGAATCACTGTCTTCCTTCCACCATACACACCCCTATTATTCACCTATCATTCTGGCCACAAACCTATTTATTTCCCTTCTTTTAAAATGAGTAAGGCAGGGGCGCCTGGGTGGCTCAGTCGTGAGCGTCTGCCTTTGGCTCAGGGCCTGATCCCCAGGGTACTGGGATCGAGCCCCAGGTCAGGCTCCCCCGCTGGGAGCCTGCTTCTTCCTCTCCCACTCCCCCTGCTTGTGTTCCCTCTCTCGCTGGCTGTCTCTCTCTTGTCAAATAAATAAATAAAATCTTTAAAAAATATAAATAAATAAAAATTAAAAAAATAAAATGAGTAAGGCACGCACCCCAATGTTTACAGCAGCATTATCTACAATAGCCAAAATATGGAAANAGGTGGGGGAATGGATGAAACAGGTGATAGAGATTAAGGAGTGCACCTATCACGGTAAGCACAGGGCGTTACATGGAAGCATTCAATCACTATATTGTACACCTGAAACTAATATTAAGTTGTATGTTAACTAACTGGAAATCTAAATAAGAACTTTAAAAGGAGAGAAAAGAATCATAAATAAAAATAAAATGAGGATTGCCTGCTCTCTTTTGAACTCTCAGCAATGTTCTCAAATCCGGCTGCATCACAGAATGACATGGGGAGCTTTAGGAAGCCACCCACACTCAGACCCAGCCCAGACTGATGCCACCATCGTCTCTCCAGGTGGGGCATGGCATTAGTATGTTTTCAAAGTTCACCAGATGATTTGAATGTGCAGCCACACTTGAGAACCACTGAGTTAGAGAGTGGTTCTCAGACATTGGTCCAGCCACATTGCTGGGCCCCACCCTCTGATTGCTTGAGGTGGGGCCAGAGTATGTGCATTTCTAATGAGCACCCAGGTGATGCTGATGCTACTAGTCTGGGGACCACACTGAGTTAGATGTCAGAGGTTAGAGCAGCAGTGATCACCCCCGACTGCATATCAAACACCTGTGGGTTCTACCCTTCAGAGACTCTTATGTAAAAATTTCCAGGGGGGCCCTGGGCATGGGATTTTTAAAAATCTCAGGAGTGCAAAGCTGAGACCCACTGGGTTACTGGTTTCTTAACAACCTTAAATCAAAGTTGTATAATCACTATCCAACAGGTTTAAAATTTTACATGCCCTATATCTATTTGTTGAAAGCAACTGTGTTTGAAAATGCCCTTTAATTTCATTTTATTTCTGTAATAAACATCCCAGGGACTTGCTCAAACTTGTGGCCAAAATAAAAAAAGAACGAAGACAAAAAGCCAAAAAAAATTTGCCTTAAGATTCCTGGTTTAAAACCCAGAAATAAAAATGTCAATTTCATATATATATATATATATCTCAAATGTAATCTATGCCAGACAGATGGCGGGATGTTCACAGATACAAGTTAACCAAAGCATGCCTATATCCTTATAAATTCCACACCTGCCCCTGCGTGGATTAGCTACTCTTCAGCTGACTATGCTTTATAACTCTATTTATATTCCTCAATACAGCACAAAGAATCAAATGCCAAAAGTCTCCACTTATTATCTCCTATGTGAGAGGAAAGGAGAAGAAATATCAGAGGCTTCCTTTATTTACCACAGCTGCCTCGGCAACTATAGAACAATGTTCTATTCTCCTGACATTATCTCCAAAACACTCCGACTTCCCTCCTCCACTTGAGGAAAATTTCACTGCACCAGAACAGTATCTTCAAAGGCGTATGTTTATGTACATTGGAGATAACGTCAAAGCAATGGAACATTGGCAAAGGATCACAACTCAAATTCCTGTCAAATCAGCAGCACTGTTTTAAAGGGAATTTAGAAACCAGGAGGAAAGGAACCCAAATAAGTCAAACAAGGATCACACGAATCCAGAAAAACAATGGAGTAAAGAGACAAGAGTTGTCCTCCTGGCATATCCTGGATAATGAAACGAAGTAGGTATCTAACTTTGAAAAGATGTTTCCACTTCTAGGTCTATACATTACAGACTATGGACACATGGGTTTTAAGAGATGGATGAAAGAACATTTGGAGAAGCCCTTTTTGTAAGAGAGGTCCGAACTAGAAGAGATGTCCAGCAGTGAATACACTGGGGTAGAGCCGTACAAGAGAAAATGAACAGCAATGAAAACAAACCAGCACTACACGCACCAACCTACACGACCCTCAGTGAACACAGAGCTGAGCAAAGAAGCCAGATACAAAATAGGATATACTGTCTGCTCCCGTTGATACAAAGTCCAGAAACAGGCAAACCTGAACTTTCACGTTCAGCGCTTATCTTCGGTGAGCAGAGGGAGTGATCAGTGAAACAGAGGGGACAGCACGGGAGCTTTCGGGCCACTGGCAATGATCTCTGTCTTGACCTGGATGGTGGCTATCCAGGTGTCGTGTTGTGATAAGTCATTAAACCCTGCATTCTTGTTTTTAGCACTTTTCTGCGTGTGTTATTATATTTAATCCTCATTTTTCAGGAACCCACCTCCAAGTTTTGGCACCTGCTATTCCCTATCTGGAAAGCCCTCCCTCTCCAACTGCCTACAGAGCATGCCCCTGAAGTGCCCTCAGGTTTCTCTCCTTTGGGAAGCCTCCACAGACGGCCCAGGCCAATTTGGGGGCTCCCTCTATTTGCACTCCCATCCCAGCCTGGAAGCAAGGGTCTCACTGTATGCTCCTCCTTAAGAGTGTTTATCCACTGGATTAAACAAGGGCTCTGAGGTCGTGTTCTGCCATCTCAGCACCTAGGCGTACCCAGCCCTCAACACCTCCTCAATATCCCCGGGGTGAAGAAAAGGCATTTTAAGAACATTACTGACACTCTTCTTCATTAACTTTGTCTTCTTAACTTTCTCTAGAATTTCCACAGGTACCCGTCCATCCCAACAACCAATCGAAGGAAAATAATAACCAGATCCGTCCACCAACTAAGGAAAAAATAACTAGACCCTCTCAACATGTGAGTTTTAACACCTTCTTCCTTTCACAGCAGACATTCCCTGGCTTTAGGAAGAACAGTCAGCAGAATGAGAACTTCTCTTTTCTGAATTACTTGTGCAGCCAGCTACTCCCCCCAGCTTCAGGGCTGCAGGAGGAAAGCCTGGTGAGCGAGCGTAGGAGGGCCGGGCGTGCCGGGCAGCGCAGTGACTCCTACTGTGCGCGCGAACTTCCGAGCCCTCCGGCTGCTCGCTTTCAGACCTACACCAATCAGACACGCAGATGCAAATCAGCACGCAGAGGACTCCAAAAAAGGGAAAGAAAGGGGCAGCGCCCCTCCCTCAGGCTTTTCAGAGAACTTTGACACGTGCGCGCGCAGAATCAAGTAGCCTGGGTTTCAAACAGGCTGCCCAAGGTAATGAAAGAGGGAAGTAAACTGCCCTGGAGCAGCCTGGCTGTTTCCCAGCAGCACATCTCTCTTCTTCACTTTCCAGAGCCTGACGCTCCGGTTCAAAGTGCTTCATAAACCAAAGCCAGGACAAGAGCGTTTTGTAACCAGCATCCTGCTCCCCCATCCCGGTCCACGTTTCAAGGCAAGAGTGGTCATTCTGACACCCCGAATCCAGGCTATGGTGCATTCTGTCCCTTTCTGCAGGCCCTTCTCCTGTCACACAGACACAGACTCCAACGCGTAGCTGGGAAGGAAGGTAAAAGGTCAGCCCACCTGTAGCCCAGTCCTTGGATCAGCTTACTTCCCAACCGGTCCTGGATCATTTGTATGGTTCCTTGTAAGAGGCTCTTGGCCGCCGAGTCTCCAACGGCTATGGCAACAATCCGGCCTGGATCCTGTATTCTCAGAAACTCCTGCAGCCGTCTACTCTCATTGTGGTATTCATGGGTATCAAACCTGGCACTTTCCAAAATTTTGGCCGTGTCTTGGTCAATGATTCTCACGTTGAGGCCCCTAGAAAAGTCCTTTTCAAAGGCGTAGGACCCAAAGGTCAAGCCAGAGGAATGCAGAGTTCTCGCCAACAACGTCCATGAGACCTTCTGTGCCCCGTGTATCTCCAGTGTCCCACCAGCTTCCACACCAATAAATTTTTTGCCAAATGTTGGCATACTTTCACCTTCATCTGACTTGCCATACAAGGCAATTGTCGCTTTGGATTTATAGCGGCATTTTTCTGCTCCAATATGAAGCGCCCCACCATCCTTGATCAGGATGTAACGAGTCCTCAAAGTAATATTTCTGGATCCATCTTTATCATCCCCAAATACAAGCAATCCTGCAAGGAACAACACTAGTATCAGCCACCTTCTGAAACATCTCTCTGGGATATAGAAAAATAGAGTTTACCTTAAGTGGGGGTGGGGAAGAAAAGACTCTTCTGCAATGAACTGGGGGAAAAATTATTAGGAGTCTGCTTAGAAAATTAAGCCTGTTTTCAAAATAGTTAAGGTAGAAATGGATAGTTCATGTCTCAACACACTAGAAATGCCCCGGGGCATGAATTTCAATCCATTCATTTTAGGACCAAATTATTTTTAGAAAAATATCTAAGAGCCAACAAATCATTTTTACATGTTAACCCATGTTAATTCTCTCATCACTCTCCGTGGCTGTAACAAAGATTTAGCTATGAGAGATCAGCTTCTGGAACTGTTTCCTTCCCTATCACTCAGAGGTCTTGACTTGAATGATTTCTAAGGGCCTTTTAGCTCTTGAATTCTATGGTTCTATCTTAGGAACTCCTCATGCCCCATGGATAGACCGACACCACATTCTAAAGGCTAAGAACAGTTTTCTATATAAAGACCACCAAATGCTCCCCCCATAGGAACGAGCAACCTTGCAGCTCCCATAGGCAGGGACCATTCCTTACCTCCATCCTGAATGACTATAGAATTCACCGTGGCATCTGAGGTCAGACGGAACATATCTCCCTCCTTGATAACAACTTGCTTCGCAGAATCTTGTCCTGGATCCCAGTTCCTGAGACGTGGGTTTTGATCTGGGCAATTCTCTATTAAAAAAAGAAAAAAAAAAGCAACATCAGCATCCCATCAATGCAATAAAATGCAAGAATGCCTTTAGCCAGAGCCAAGTACTATAATCATTTACAGCAATCTGCAAGTGATGGGCAGACCTGTGTTTAAGTTCCTGCCCTAAGGATGGAAATCTCATCCCATTCCACCCAGCAGATATGTCCAATCCTTTACTTCAATGCATAAAAAAGGATGCTCTACAAAACTAAGTTGTTACCACCTAGTTCAGATCAAACTCCACAAGATAAACACGGAGTCCCCCTGCATCATCTACTCTGAAAATAAATTAACAGCAAGAGGCAAAACTGTGAACTGTCTTTGGACCCACATTAGGAAGCGGTTTTAGAAAAAAAATATATATTCACAACATACTAGTAAATTAAAAATGGGAACTGCTGAGTAATAGGTATGTCAGCTCTTCCCAGGTTCCTTCCTGTGCACAGTGAATCATAAAGTAGGCGACAGAAGCACCTCTATCACTCCACAGACGACAACTGATAAATGTCAGCTATGTGCAGATACGCACACTTTCCCAGTGAAACTGCAAGATGCAAACAGCCAAAGGCATGACTTCTCATTTTTCAGAGATGAGGAAACTACAGATCAGGGAAGCCAAATCCAAGATTACTCAGCGAGTTGAGAGATATGCAAGTTCCCTCTTAAGAAATGAGGTTTACTGGACGTGTGCTGTTCCTTTACTAGAATTAGGATTTGCCCCTTGAGTAGATGATGAAGGAAACGTGAAAGTATTCTGCATTGCTACAGCTATGTAATGCATGAGACCTGCTAGAATTTAGGGGGCAGGGGACAGGAATGACACTGGTTTTGATCAACTCATGACCAAGTATTTATGGAGGATCCATTTGCTCACTTTGTCCTAGATACTATAAAATTTATAAAGCATAGAATGAACTCACAGTCTGCACAGCTTGCGAGAAAAGCCGCCAGGTAGGAAATAATTAAACACTGAACAATATGGTAGTTGCGTGATGCGCAAATGAGCTCAGAGAAAGGAAGGGTAGGCTGGAGCACCTAGGCAGTTTCAACAGATCAGAAGGACACGAGACCTGGCCCTTCAAAGGGTAGATAGTACTTCAATAAGAAGAGCATGGGGGCGCCTGGATGGCTCAATAGGTTAAGTGTCTGACTCTTGATTTCGCCTCAGGTCATAATCTCAGGGTCATGAGATCAAGCCCTGTGTCGAGCTCCGTGCTGGACATGGAGCTTGCTTAAGATTCTCTCTCTCCCTCTCCCTCTGCCCTTCTCCCAGCCCCCTCTCCAAAAAAAAAAAAAGAAGAAGAACATGAAGGTGAGTGATGCAAGTACCCCTCACTATGTAAGTCTGTTGTTTGCTCAGTTAGAAGGGCAAGGGGCAGCCCATGATGAAATTCAGCCAAGGCAGGGATAGGCAAGGTGTGCTTGGGAATCATATGAAGGTAGGAGGTACATGTTGGGAAATCACAGGAAGGAAAGTGGAGAGGCTGAGTGCAGCACAAAGATATTAATTTTTACAGAAAGAAAATTCTGATTCCTCATTTTGAATTGCGTAACCCTTAACGCCAGCGTCTCATTTCTAAGCATTCATGTTGCCCTAGGCTCATACTTTCTCTTTGAGGTGATGGTAACTACTGCAGTTCAAATCAGCCTCACTGGTTAAGTCCTTGGCAATTATCTCATAGAATTTTTCTCAAAGCAGTTTCATAATCACCGATACATAATTCAGATAAGTCAGTGATCATCACTATTAGACTAGAAATAACCCTTAAATGTTTCTTTCCATTGAAGGAACAAGAAATCTCTTGAATGTGTTCTGACTTAATACTAAGGATTTCTTCAGCTTCTCTTCAACCTCCCTCTCTTTCCATAAAACATTGAGCAGGAATTCTCCATGAGGGGCGCCTGGGTGGCACAGCGCTTAAGCGTCTGCCTTCGGCTCAGGGAGTGATCCCGGCGTTATGGGATCGAGCCCCACATCAGGCTCCTCCGCTATGAGCCTGCTTCTTCCTCTCCCACTCTCCCTGCTTTTGTTCCCTCTCTCGCTGGCTGTCTCTATCTCTGTCAAATAAATGAATAAAATCTTTAGAAAAAAAAAAAAAAGGAATTCTCCATGATGTTATATCACAAGCAAATGGATGCCCCATATAACAAGCACTATATGCCCAGCTACTGAGAAGGAAATCCAGTCTTTTGACATGTAGTGCCTACCGAATGGTTATATAATTTCGCTTGGTTTTTGTTTTGTTGTTGTTGTTGTTTTGTTTTTTTAGAGAGGAAGAGAGAGACTCTTCAGCAAGCTCCATGCCCAGTGTAGAGCCCCACACAGGGCTCGATCTCACAACACTGAGATTGTGACCTGAGCCAAAATCAAGAGTCAGACGCTTAATTGACTAGGCACCCAGGTGCCCCAATTCCTCTTGTTTTAATTATTTCCCAGGAGAGCATGCTTCCCTAGGAACCATCACCAGAAACTCTAGTCTAGTTCTTCCCAGTAAAGTACACTTAATGAGAAAATACATGGTCTGCAGAAAGCACTGATGAACAGCTCCGCAGCCCTGCCTTCCCGGCTGCCCACAGCTAGGCTGCGGGTTCATTATCAAGATTATGTAACAGCAATAACCACAATGAGGCTGACCCTGAAGGATGTCAGCATACCACATATTTCCAACAAAGTTCTACACTTAAACTGCCAAAATGTGAAACTAAAGAATGTTGATTCAAAGGAACCACATCAGTGATTCACTGTTTTAGATGGAAAATGAAAACATCAATTAAAGCCACAGATTTCAGCTTTGATCTTCCCCCCAGATCTGACATCTCTTTACTGCAGATTACTTGGGAAGAATGAACCAACTGCAATGAACATCGTTATTTTGCTGGAGAAAAGGGGATAGGAAATCAATGTGAAGAGCCAATAGAAAGCAACGTGACAAATTCCTTCTGTGGTCTACTGGCCGGGTCAACAAAGATGTT
The DNA here is from genome assembly GCF_002007445.2 of Ailuropoda melanoleuca. Classification (NCBI taxonomy): domain Eukaryota; kingdom Metazoa; phylum Chordata; class Mammalia; order Carnivora; family Ursidae; genus Ailuropoda; species Ailuropoda melanoleuca. The sequence goes on from NC_048234.1 coordinate 26,782,067, forward strand.
GATATAAACATCTCTCTTACTTCAGGTCTATTCTCTTAGAAGCATTGACACAACCTCCCCCAGAACTTTAAAGTCTAAGAAACCCCTAAAGCACCCATGGAAACGAAATAAAATAGTATCTGTAAGTCTTACAAAGGATAACATGCTTCTCAGATGTTCTATCCATTTAAGGAGGCATCTAATTGGACAAAAATCTGCCGTAGAGAGTAAAAGAAAAAAAAAATTGCAGACAAAAATGATGCCCAATCCAGGGTGTTACGGTCTACTTCTCCTTCAACAGCCTGAGCCCTCTGATTTTCAGACTGGTGGATGGGACTCTATCATGAGGCCATTCTTTGTTGATACTAGATTAAGGCTGACCGACGATGAATTTCTTCAAAACCATTTTAGGTATTGATACATTACCAATTTGGAAAGCAAAGGCCATTTCAGAAATGAAAACCTGCCCACATGATATTTAACTATGAGTGATTTTTAGAGAAATGTATCAGATCTTAAAGCTCCTAATGGATGTTTTCCTTTGAGAATACACATTGTTCCTCAAAAGTACTTGAAGCTTCTCTTTTAGAATAGTCTCCCAGTCAGTTTCAAGCCACAGAACACAAATCTTAGTATTTTCACTCATTAAAAAAAAAAAAAAAAATCAAATGTAGTTTTATCACTACATTTAGTAATTTTCTTAATATATACTATTTTTTCACTTTTCATTTTAAGTAGGCTCCACACCCAACATGGGGCTCGAACTCACAATCATGAAATCAAGTCACATACACTCTATGGCCTGAGCCAGCCAGGTACCCCTATAATTCAGTACTTTTTATCAGTAAAAACGTTTGGCACTCAGAAAACCATACCTACCATGAAGGATAAAATTGTGCTACCGCAAGAATTCAGTAGACTCTTAAAATGAACACTTTGAAAGGAAATGCTCCAGGAACATCTTGAGTGCTGGGACAAAGCAGCAAAGTGGAAAGAAGAGCAATCCTTCGATTATATCATTTCCACTGGATTCCTTTAACAATTGCTTTAATAAGCAGTTATGCCTCCTATTCTTTAATTATATATGAATTAGCTAGAGCCAAGTTAACACAAGTTTTCCTTTTTAGTTCTATTCTACTATTTCCTTCCCTCCTTCTCCTGGACCATGTGCTTTGTATGCGTGCATGCCCACACGTGCATACAGGCGCCACTTACCATCTGGAGCATATTTTGAGGAGATCCCTAAAATGACCGCGAGTGCAACAAAAAATGAGAAACTAGTGATAGCAAAGCAAATGAAAGTATTTTTGTGCCGCTTCTGCTTTCGGCTTTCTCTCTGGGCTTGCTGCTCTTCAGGCGAGAAAGCAAAGCTGGCCCGGGCTTCCTGTCTGATGGAGGTCAATTTGGCTGAAGCTTGGCTCTTTGGAGGAGGAGGGGGCCGCAGGGGCACAACCTTCCCTGGAACATAGCCGGATGAGCGATGGCTGTTTCCATTCTGAGGCTGAAGGAAAGCAGGGGAGTGTCCCCTGGAATCAGTGGCATGCATGATACACTGTCACTGTCAAAAGAAAAAAATCAAGGTTCAGAAACATTGAGAGTTATAATGGTTTTTTTTTTTAAGATTTATTTATTTGAGAGAGCGCACAGATGAGCGAGCAGGGGGAGGGACGGAGGGAGAGGGAGAGAATCCTCAAGCAGACTCCCTGCTGAGCGCAGAGCCTGACGTGGGGCTCGATCCCAGGACCCTGAGATTATGACCTGACCTAAAACCAAGAGCTGGCTGCCCAACCGACTGAGCCACCCAGGTGCCCCTGTAATGGCTTTGTGACGTGGTTTTATTGTGATCAAATCACGTAGCAGAAAACTCACCACTTTAACCATTTTTAAAGTGCACAGTCCCGTGGCATTCAGTACCTTCAAGATTTTGCACAACTGTCACCACCACCCATCTCCAGGACATTTCATCATCCCAAACAGAAATTCTGTAGCCAACAGGCAAGAATTCCCCATTCCTCCCTCCCCACAGTCCCTGGTAACCACTGTAATGACTCTAAAATACCAAGTCAGCGCACACCTCTGACAGAATCACTAACTGTCTTCTAATGTCAATAACCCTGGCTACACCTCTGAATCACCCGCTGACAGGAGTGCCCCGTGCCACACCCCGAACAACGAAGTCAGGATCCAAGCATCTCCATCTTTTTTTTTTTTTTATAATTTTTTTTTTAAGATTTTTTATTTTACTTATGTGACAGAGAGACAGCCAGCGAGAGAGGGAACACAGCAGGGGAGAGGGAGAGGAAGAAGCAGGCTCCCAGCCGAGGAGCCTGACGTGGGACTCGATCCCGAAACGCCGGGATCACGCCCTGAGCCGAAGGCAGTCGCTTTAACGACTGCGCCACCCAGGCGCCCCCAAGCATCTCCATCTTTTAAATGCTCTCCCCGCCACCAAGTGATTCTAACAAGCATCTTGGCTGAGAGCCACTCTCCTAACACAATTGTTCTCAATTTTCATTGTGCCTAAGAATCACCAGGGATATTTGTTAAAAATGTAGATTCCTGGGCTCTCTACGCCAGGGATTCCAGCCCCACTGGTGCAAAGAGGACCACGGATTTTACATCGTTAACACATACCTGGTGGGACACTGAAGCAAGTGGTCACACTTTTTGCGAATCATGACTCTAAGCTCTTCAAACTGAAGTTAAAGTCCATGCATCCTACGAGGACCCCAAGTTGGCTTGTTCCAATAGACAAGCTGTTTTGTCGAGGTGTTCGATTTCCCTACTAGATTTATCTTTCAGTGAAGCAACTTAAGCATTTGTACCTGTGTTATCCTTTAATTATAGACTAATTCATAGATTATGAATTCATTTAGTGAGAAAACCTAAAGTCTACATTCTCTGGTTAAAAAAGAGACAACAGGCCCAAAATGTGCTAAGGCCATGTCACCAAACTGAGACTTAACACCTAACCTAAATGAGGTCTCAGGCTCTCTCAGGAATGTAACCTTTAACCAGTCTGGAATTACCTGGTAAGCACTAGTAAAACAATCTGCCTGACAGACCCCTGCCTTCCCCAAAGGAAAGTGACCTCGCCTGAAACAATCCACTCTTTGCTAGAAACTTCTTTTTCTGCCCCCTCTGCCTATAAAAGCCTTCCATTTTGCACAGCTCCTTGGAGCCCTTTGCTATCTGCTAACGTGAGATGCTGCCTGATTCATGGATCATAAAGTGAAGCCAATTAGATCTTCCAACTCACTCAACTGAATGCTGTTTTTTAACAATCTCCTTAAATCCTCAAATTTTGTTTAAAAATAGGCATTCAGGGGCGCCTGGGTGGCACAGTGGTTAAGTGTCTGCCTTCGGCTCAGGGCGTGATCCCAGCGTTATGGGATCGAGCCCCACATCAGGCTCCTCCGCTACGAGCCTGCTTCTTCCTCTCCCACTCCCCCTGCTTGTGTTCCCTCTCTCGCTGGCTGTCTCTATCTCTGTCAAGGAAATAAATAAAAAATAAAATCTTTAAAAAAAAATAGGCATTCAAATATTATGGTTAGAATAATTTTTTAAAAAAATCTAACTCAGGGGCGCCTGGGTGGCACAGCGGTTAAGCGTCTGCCTTCGGCTCAGGGCGTGATCCCGACGCTATGGGATCGAGCCCCACGTCAGGCTCCTCCACTGTGAGCCTGCTTCTTCCTCTCCCACTCCCCCTGCTTGTGTTCCCTCTCTCACTGGCTGTCTCTATCTCTGTCAAATAAATAAATAAAAATCTTTAAAAAAAAAAAAAAAAAAAATCTAACTCAGAGTCCTTATTGCCAGGCACTGTTCTAAACCTCTCACGTGTATCAGTCATCTAATATATTTAATACAACAAATCTCAGTAGCTCCCATGGTCCCCCATTTTACACATGGGAAAAACTGAGGCCTAGAAAGGTTCATTAGCTAGTATATGGGAAAACCAGGATTCAAACCCAGGGTGCTAGAGTTCAGGCTCTTAACCATTATACTAACCATATACTAACCATATACTAACCATTATACTAATGGTTACTAATCACTACAAATGATTCTTACCTAAGAGAAGCTGATACACACATAAAACGAGGTCAGGCCCTTTTTATTCTTTATAGTAAGTACTTGTAAGTTCCTGAGTAACGAGTAAAGTTTTGAATGCAACCCTATTCTGTTACTCTGCAGAGTCAAAGAAAGAATGCAGGGAAGCAAGAAATGCCATGCTTATATCATGTTCTTTTTGCAAGGACCATGGATAAACGTGTTCAGTGGCTTCAGAAACACGATGTTCAACCACTTCCATTACTTCCCTTCCTTAATAACTGGAGCATCTCAGAGTCACCTGTTCATTCAGTACCCTTGTATCTAATCCCCTCATCTTCTGCCAAAACAATGAATAAGATCCGCATCATAACGGTCCCCCAAATTGCTCTAAAACACAGCAAATCCATGAAACACAAAATGTGGTCATTAGAAAAGCCATCAATAAGCATTCCCAGGACCCAAACGACCTGGAAATTAATGGGAACAGAAAGGGAATCTAATCAGGAGTTGATGCTGATTTTACATGGGGCAAAGAACATTCTCAGAATCAGTGTGTCTGTCAAAAACACTTGGTTAGTGGGGTTTGATTTCTGAACAAAAGTAATTATTTAGAAGAAGCTTAAGCTCCGTGACAAAGGGAAGAGAACACGATTCAAGGTGCTATTGAAGAGATTGCTGCATGTGCCACACAGCAGAGCGAAATAATGGAGACATCCTGCTGGAACAAATGAGAAAGTATAACAAAGACCCCTTTATGATCCTTTATTAACAAAGAAAGGGCTAAACTAGATATTCTTGAGTGCCTGGCTCACCAGGGTGGGAGGAGAATCTTGGCTCTAATCTGCTCTGAAAGGGAGTGGGAAGCTTTTGTTCGAGGCAGCAATCATCTGATACTTCATTGTTTCGGGGTGAGAAAGGTTGTTATTACTTAACAGGCTGGAGGGCCCTTTTGTGGGAGATGATGCATCCCCAGATGTACCCACAATATAATAACAGGCAGTAAGAGGCTAAATGAAGCCACCAACCCACTGGGAATAATTTGTGTCTTCACATTCACAAAATGATATCCTAACACGGAAAACTCAGATGCTGTCTGCCACAAACTAAAATGGTCAATAAATGAAAAATAACTGTGGCTGTGTTTTCCCCATAATTCTTTTGTAAAACCAAATATATATATATACACTTTTTAATTTTTATTATTTTTTTTAAGTAAACTCCACACCCAACATGGGGCTTGAACTCATGACCCCCCGAGATCAAGAGTTGCATGCTCTACCAACTGAGCCACCCAGGTGCTCCAAAACTAAATATATTTATGTTCATATTCTGAGCCCATAAGCTCCACTTTACTGGAAAACGTGTAAATGCATAAGCAACAAATACAATCATTCTTTTCCTAAGAAGTAAACACACTGTTGAAAACTACCTTAAAACTACAACCAGGGACGTCTGGCTGGCTCAGTCAGAAGAACATGCGATGTTTGACCTCAGGGTCATGAGTTCAAGCCCCATGTTGGCTGTAGACATTACTTAAATAAATAAATAAGCATTTAAAACATTACAACTAAAAGAATCATTTTATGCAGATTTCTCTTTCAATTTATCATGATTTTTAAAGATACAAGATACAAATACACTGCTTTAGAATTTCATTTGATATTTGTGAGTTTAGGAGCGGTATTATGAATCAATTACTTAAAAATATAATGACTGCTAGTTATAGATTTAAATTATTTGTAGGAAGAACTGACATCTCACTCATTCAATTGTGAGCTCCTGCGGTCACTAGAGAATCGTGGTAAGCACCAGGGAGGACAGACAAAAGATTTGCAGCATCCAAGAAATTCCTAAATTCAATTTTAAACACTTTCTCGAAGGCAGAGTGGAACTGACCAAGGAAATACAGTTGACCCTTGATTTGGGGGGTGGTTAGGGGCACTGATCCCTGCCTCCCCTGCCCAAGCAGTCAAAAATCCATGTATAACTTTTGACTCTCCAAAAATTTAACTAATAATAGCTTACTGTTGGCTGGAAGCCTTACTGATGACATAAAAGTTGATTACCACACACTCTGTATGTTATATGTAGTATACACTGTATTCTTACAATAAAGGAAGCTAGAGAAAAGAAAATGCTATTAAGAAAACCACAGGCAACAGAAAATAACATGTACAGCACTGGGCTAGTGTGAGTTTGGGGTTCTGAGAACAAAGAGGCACCTAACAGAAGAATGCATGAAGAATTCCCTCTGGCTTTCCAGACTTCAAGGTGAGTATGAGCTGTCATTTTAAAGTTTTTATGACAGACCAGTGTTTTTACTCAATACACTAATAATTTGCTCATATTACATGTCGTTTTTAAGAGGGCTGTCTTTCTAGTGTAGGAACACAGCACTCTACAGAAGGAACATGTTAGCATTTTATGATGTATTTGAACAGCTATTACGGCCTAAGCTAAATCCCTAAACACAGACAGATAATCCAAAACAGCGGAAAACCAAGTCATTCGTGTTGAGTTTGGAAATGCACTCCGTGAAGGTTCTGAAGCATAACTTTTGGTATGTGAAAGAATTATCTCATATGTATTTACCAGATGGTAAAAAGGCTTACCTGAAAGGCTTAGCAGCAATTAATTAATTACAAAGTAAAATCAGTGAGTAAAAAAATATCATTATGTCATACTTCATACTATCATATGAATAAATAAATATCATGCCATTAAAGATCTTCCCAGGGAATTTAGGCAAACATTTAAAGTACATAATACAAGAAATTACTAAGAATATGAAACCATATCAACTTGAAAGATATAAATGCAAACACTAAAAAAGGGAAAGCATTCAAAACCTATTACTTTTGTCTAAAAAAAAAAAACTCACAAAAAAAACACCTTTAAAACTTGCTGTTATTTTAAATAGAATTCTTCTGTTGGATAAAAAGAGTGTATAACCTCGGGGCTCCTGGGTGGCTCAGCCGTTAAGCAGCTGCCTTCGGCTCAGGTCATGATCCCAGGGTCCTGGGATCGAGCCCCACATCACATTGGGCTCCCTGCTCGGTGGGAAGCCAGCTTCTCCCTCTCATACTTCCCTTGCTTGTGTTCCCTCTCTTGCTGTCTCTGTCAAATAAATAAATAAAATATTGTTTTTAAAAAGTGTATAACCTCAAACAGTAACTCGAGATGGGAAGGGTCTGTGCATTTGGCAAGAGCACTCAATTAAAAGGAGTAATCACAGAAAATAATTTATTTTGGAATTTCAATAACGTTAAAGGAGATCCGATTGGCGAGAGTTTCTTGGGCCTATAAAAAAAGAGCATGACTTTAAGAAAACTGAGATATGCTCATTTAAAGTCGTCAAACACCATGCTATCCTATCCCATCCATGAAGCCCTGTCATCTCAGGGTTCTACAAGAAGTTCCTTGGTTGTTCTTCCCTGCACTCTGTCTAAAACTCTTTTTGGGGGGCTCCTATCCTGGCTGGCTCAGTTGGTAGAGCCTCTAACTCTTGATCTTGGGGTCATGAGTTCAAGCCCCACACTGAGTGTAGAGATTACTAAAAACAAATTTTTAAAATAAAACTCTTGTTGGACCATCTTGCTTTCTGCCTTATGTTTCAGTTAACATGTGGACTTGTCCATCCAAGCCCTGCAGGTGACTATGAGCTTCTTGAGGACAGGGACTAGTCTTACGTATCTTAGTATTCTCACAGGACCTTACACACAGTAGGTCCTCACTAGGTGCTTGTTGAACTTAGATCACACCCTACCTCTAGAGACCGACCACACACACACACACACACACACACAGAGGTTAGAATTTCCCACTCAATCTTTCTTCAACATCCTTGAGGCTCTGGGAAATTCGTCTTGTCTGCCTCTATCTGTTGCCCTGATTTGGGAAAAACTAAGGACATTTACTACTTCAAGCAAAAAACCCAAAGCATTAATTTTTACAAAATGCAGTCCTAGCGTGCAATCGAGCAGGTGACTAAAGATATTATTACCAACTGCAAACAGGAATTCTAAAGATAAAAAGCGGCAAACTAGACAAGCTCAACCTTTCACAATATTTTGTAATACTTGCAGCAAAACAGTAGGAAATGCAGTAGGCACATAGGAAAAAGGACGGTGTTCCATCCCACTTCATATCATGCAGAGAGCCGATAAGTGCTATGATCTGGGGCGCCTGGCTGGCTCAGTCAGTAGAGTGTGCCACTCTTGATCAGCAGGTCGTGAGTTCGAGCCCCACACTGGGCACAGAGCTTACTTTGAAAACAATGTTGGGATCAAAGGAAAAATCTTCTCAATACAGACATAGCGGTAATTCAAAGCCAGTAAGTGCTCTTTAAAAGGGCTGAGTTTTCACGTTCTTTCTACTGCCCAGATGCTAACATTGAAGACAAACCGCCTACTACACATGCTTATTATTCACACAGTGGTTGAGGACGCTTGCCCTCGAGGCTGTATATTCATTCCCCCAAACCACACAGCCTCTCCAACGCAGTGGAGGGGGGCTCTCCTAGCCCACTGTCAAGCCATGCGTACTAACCCCATCCTATCGAAAACCCAATGAAAATGCACTACTTTCAACTCATTTAAAGTCTTTTAAACCCTACCTACACTTGCTATGCGAACTTATTTTTGAATGGAAAATTCAGGGTTACAGGAACAGTCAAGATGCTGGCATCACCTCAAGTTTACTCTTCTTTGATCAAGCACATAATTCTTGAAACAGTATCTAGTCTAAAGGTCGATTTTGCAAATTATAGTTGAGTTTCGGAACAACTGGCCAAAATCTGGCTGAGGAAACTTCCTTTTATCAAGATCTTCGTTGGTCTTTACCACACACCCACTGGTATGCTCTCGGTCACAACAAAAAGTAACACACGCCAGGAACAAGAGGTGTTCGTGAATTATCTTGAAAATAAATGATAGATGTTTGTAATTATTAGTAATTATGACCTAATTAAAATTTTAACCAGCTCCTAATGGCCTTGAACTTCCAATGAACGGTTCCAAGTTCCAATCTCCCATTTTTAAGAGAAAGATAACCTCAAGGAATCAAGTATAGGGTGTTGGGGGAGGGTGTAGTTATAGATTCAGATTATGTCTACAGTTGATTAACAATGAGCTCAGCACTTTAATCATATAAAGCTGTTCTGTAAGAAATAAGCTTAGAAAAACCGACTTTTTGCCCTTTAGTTTCTCAAAATGTCAAATAAATACTTAAGTGCGATCAATATTTTCATGAAGATTACGTATTTAAATACATATCATAAAGATTTTTCAAAAACAGTGGTTTATGGGCGCCTGGGTGGCTTAGTTATTAAGCATCTGCCTTCAGCTCAGGGTGTGATCCCGGCATTCTCGGATCGAGCCCCACATCAGGCTCCTCCGCTAGAAGCCTGCTTCTTCCTCTCCCACTCTCCCTGCTTGTGTTCCCTCTCTCGTTGGCTGTCTCTGTCAAATAAATAAATAAAATCTTTAAAAAAAAAAAAAAAGGCTGAAAAGTTTCTGGGGGAACATCCTTCTACACATAGTTTAGGGGAATATCTTTGAATGCATATCCTATTCCCAGAGCATATAGGATAAAATACATTTTTAAACAATAATCCTTGCAACAGAATTCAATAGAAATGCTAGGTCTGTACTTATAGCTATTTGGGAGAAAACAGACAGATGGTGGAGGAAAATTAAGTTCAGTTCCATTCAGAGATCAGCTTGGTTTGTGCAAGCATACACCTGAAGAATCCAAAGCCCTGAGACCTCCAAACAGAACAGTGCTCTCAGACAAACCTGTTCTCCATCATTACCTTGCACAGGAAGGCCTTTTGTCTCTTCTTTTCAACTCTCCAAACCAAGGTGAGTCACTATCACCTGCAGTTGCCTGACGTGTCCCCAAGAAATACGACACTTGGCATGGTTAGTTTATTTACATTCATTCTGGTTTACTTTTACTAAGCTGATCATGCCCAGGCCAATGTTCAGAGGCAGAGGGGAAGCACCAACCCTCCATTAAAAACCTCTCCCTATGCGGGGAAAGGATACGGGCTGACAAATCTTCATTTTTATTCTCCTACCTTCTTTTTCCACTTGGTCAATTTAGACACATATGATGAATGATATTCCCCAAAGCTGAGCAACTATTACGTATAAACACCAATACACCCACACTTCTAGTCTAGTCCCATGCGTCATTGTTCACAGTACCTCCTCCCTCAGAAGGAAACCACTCTCCCAGTACATACTAACTCTGTGAAAATATAATAGGGAGAAATGACAAGGAAATTTTCAAACCTATAATCTCCTAAAAAGACTAAATTGACTAAAAATTATTTTTTGTCGCTAAGCATTTGAGTCAGAATAAGTATTATTTAAAACCAGAAGACATTGGGTTTTTTTCCTGCTGAGATACTCACTTTTTGTTAAGCTCTACTGTTATTAAGCTCTTTGCCAGAAAACCATAGTCAGGAAATAATAAATCCCCGGAAAACAAAAATTAACTAAAAATACTAAGAGTTGGGTTATGTGGAAAAAAACAAGCAACAAATGAATGCTGAGTTTATGGGACTGCAGTGAAGGAATTCAGATTAGCAAATCGGCTACAATTTCACTAAAGTGGATATATCCTCGAAAATTAGGTTGGAATCCCCTGTTAAATATGGATTCCTCTGAACAAAGAGTCTTTATCCATAATATCTGGTGCACAAAGTAATCCAAGTGAACACTTTCCCATCTTAAATTTATATAGGCGACTTTTAAGAAATGTTTTTAGTTCATTCTTATAGTCCTCTCATTTATGCAAGGGACAGGAGACAGATGTCTGATTTTCCTGACACCAAACATACTCATTAATCCTGTCTTTTTCAAATCTGTTAAGCATCTCCCTGAAAAGCAGTGCTTGACCCCAAAGCCAAGATGGCGGACAGAGCGAAAAGGCTGAAGAACATTACCATGGGCAACAAAAGACAAGCAAAAGAAAAAAGGAAACAGACCCACAGACCAACAGGAGAGAAAGGCTGACAATGAAGAATTTCTAACACTCCTGACCCAGTCAAAAATAAATTTCAAAAAAGCAAAGTAGATAGACCCCTGGGTGGAAGGAAAGAACTGAAGGATAAACAAAATTGAAGGCAGAACAATCTTCAACTTGAAAACGGGAGAAAAGAGAGGGTGGGTTGTTTTACCTACCAGTCCTCTGGTCTTCACTCCTATTTCCTTTTCCCATTATTTCTCAGCTTCTTTTTTCTCCTTAATTCTCTCTATTGAAAAGCTGCCCTCTTTTCTCTCCTCCTTCCCAATGCTCCTTAGACCATCCCCCTCCGCCCTTGTTCCCCCCAGGCTGGGAGGACACAGGCTCCCAACCTGCTGACAGTGACGGATGGCTGCCAGAGAGGCACACAATGCCCAATGCAGGCGTGTCATCAGCCTTGCAGCTGGCCTTCGAAAGAAAGAACCAAAGCCAACGTCTGACCTGAGGGAGGCTGATTTAATTAAGGTTACAGCAAAGGGCAGAGCCCGCCTGTGGGCTGCATTCTCTGCCGAGCACCAAGGACAAAGTCTGAAAATACTTCTCAAGAAGAAAGAGCCAAGAAAGTTACGTTGGTTAAAATACTGAAAGTAGGAAAAAAAGAAAAGGCAACAGAGATTTGCCTGATAAAGAAGCAGAGACGCATCAAAAGTCCACGATCTCCTGAGATACAGACATCAAAACGCAATGACAGTAGAAAGTGGGTAACGAGGCGGTTTGGACATGCCTTCCAAACTAGGAAATATTCCAGATGAAGAATGAGATGCTCAGATTGAAGTGATCTGGGGCCACTCAATCCAGCATCAAAGCGAAGTTTCTATTAATGGCAGGGCCGGGACTGGAATCCAAATGTACTATTTCTTTTACCTACAACACACAGCCTATTTTTAATACAATTCTCACCACTGAGAGTAAAGGCCTGCCCGACAGGGAACACATTTAGGCTGGAACATCTCTTAAGAGACTCTGCTAGATGATGGGGACCCAACGGTGTACAAACAAATCTCTACCTTCAAGGAGCTCAGAGCTCAGTGTTGGGGGGTCAGGAGAGGACCCAAGTTAACAAGTAAGTACAGTGCATGTCAGGGTAAAGACCCTGGGCTGGTGGGTGTGAAGATCGATCACCTGAGTTTATTAGAGCTCTATGAATGGAATGGAGTTACATTTTTAAAAGCCCTAGCAAACTGACTTACCCAAATGCATGCCACCAGACCACGACCGATAGCTTCCTTTGTGTGTAGAAACTAAAAGTTACCACAGAACTCAGCCCCTAACACGACAACACACTGTCCAACAATGACCAGTATGGGAGGAAAACAACAGAAGTTTCTTGAATTCTCTGGAAGGCTGGCAGGCACAGCATCACCTGCAGATGCGTCCCTGGTCAAAATAAAAACAGTCCTAGTGCCTGATCTCCTGGGGTGTCTGAAACCGAGGCTTCTGGAAGGGACCATATTACACCTCCTCCCATCTCGAAGTCCAGCAAAGTCAGCAGGGAGGACCAACGAATGAGCAATTACTCAGCATTAGAGGGTGCGTGGCCTCTGCATAGCTGAGCAGGGACAGAATACCGCCAGCGGCAGTGGGACAGGTAAACAGGGCCTGCATGATGAGCTCAAGGGCCTTAAGCACAAAGAGGGAGCAAGAAGAAATACTTGAAGTTAGCCAAGCTCAGACCACAGAGTAACTCAGCAGAGGGGGAAAGTTATCCATGAGCTAGCTGACCACACATTGTGAAGCGTGACCATATGGAGAGGACAGGCAGTGTCTAAACCAGCACAAGCACTCGGGAAAGCAGCTATTAATATTCATCAAAAGACGTCATTAATGTGCGGAAAAGACGATTCATCTTCCATTTGGCCTTTTCAGCTCTATCTCTACACACAGCCCACTTGCTACCAAACTGCTAGCTTCTCAATATTACTAGCACTTTGTTTCTATCTGAGCATGTCCTAGGGTGGCTGGGGAAGGGCTGTCATCAAGTACCCATTGCACGATTAAAGCCACATCTCCGGCATTAAAGAAATAGAATTTTTTGAATCCTCACACGAAGTGGATTTTATAGAGGTGACACTGGTGGTAGTAAAAACCAGTATGTTTTTTTACCACAATAAGAAAAAAAAAAAAAAGACTCATTTTTCTCATTCCTTCTGAAACAGGAATCAGGCATTTGTCCTTGTGCTCAACTTAATCTTTCCACTCCCTAAAATGTTAATAATTAATTTTCCAACCTCACTGTATGCGGGGAAAAAAACTCTTCATTCTACAGGGAAGTGAGTCACCATCAGTGAGGACCATTATAAGAACAGAAGATAGGCAGTACCCAAGTGCGAGCCAACAATTAGGCAGGAGCCCCCAAATCAATAATAATTTCACTCCTCAGAGAGACTTCATAATTAGATATGACCAAAACATCTGACTTGTGGTGGATATTCATATGTTTTAAGATATTTATATCAAACTCAGAGTCAATGAGGACAATTCTTCTCTCCGTGGCTTAACATGGATCGTCTTAAATTGCAATCCTTTCAGGCAACAAAGTTCCAATCACACTTCTATGCAGTGTTAACACCATTTTAAAAACTATATTAAAGCTAAGACTGCTACAAGCTCTCTGAGGCAAACTTTTCATAATATAAAGCGTCCAAGTGCTGTCAACCTTTTACTTACCGTCCAAACGAAAGTGGAGCCCTGATAAAGTAAATATCAAAGGTTGATCACTTGTGCCCATGTAATGAAAATAAATGTCACGTTCCAAATCTGGCTACAAGGTTAGACTAATACTAACGATTTCAAGGCAGATTTGCCTAATCGATGAAAAGACAGATTTGATGGGAGACAGCAGTTCCGTGTTTTAAGCCATATGCAGCGTCCCAAGCTGTGCCATTTTTTTAAAGAGGCATTTTCATAAGGATCCTATGCTTCCTTCATCTTGGTACTGCTCATAGCAACCAGCACAGAGCCTTGCACATCTTAGGAATGCAGTAAAATATTTGCTGAACGTAGTTCCTGACAACCAACATTAATGGCTTCCCAAAGCAAGTACAGGGAAAACAAAGGGCCATGCCAACGTATTTCTAATACACTTGCATCCTATGATTCACAACACAAATCTGAATAATGTTTCCAGGAACTTGTTTTTAAAAAATGTGCACTTCTACAATATTTCACATTTGTGTACTATTCGTGAAAAATGCAAGTAAAGCTAACATTATTTTTACACTTAGTTCCCTATTTGCCAGAAATTTCTTACAAGTAACATCACCCCACTGTGTACATCATATCATGTGTGTCATGTGTAAATCCTCCCAGACATAAAAGGTGGAGTGTCTGCTTTAAACTTGGGTGCAATGGGTTTCTAAGCCCAAATGCAAATTATTTCCCCATTAAAACATTAAAATAACTAAATTGCTAACAAAACCAAACAGGAACAAATTAGAGTATATTAGAGGGGGAAAAAATGCTGACTGGAAATAAGGACAAAGGGGCTCTTGTCCCTGCTCAGCCATTAATTTACTATATGACCTTTTTACCTAATTAGTTAGCCTCTCTGGGTCTCAACTTCCTCATTTTAATATTACTTTTAAAGCCCTTTCAACTACATGCTAAGATTCAACATGTCCTGAAAACTGATTTACATTCGTACTGCCCCCCCTCCTCCCCAAATCACATTGAACGTGCTAGTTCAAATATGTGAGTATGGATTTCTATCGAAGGCAATTTATTAAAATGTCAGATGAGCTTAAGTCCATTTCAAGCAGAGAATCAGGCAAGTAGATTAAAACAAATAGTGCTTGTAGATTCAAGTTTCACCTAGATAGCAACTGTTCTTACTGGGGGAACAGCCTTTTCCTTTAACAGCATCCTTGAAAATTGTACCTCTTTACAAATGGAGAAAACTAGTCAGGGCCATTGCTAGGGTCTCAAAAATGCAGCTGCATGGCTTTTCCTTCCTTTTCCCTTTTCCATATTCATCTTGTGAGGGGAGAGGAGAGCAGAAGGGCTAGCTTGATTGGGAGACAGGGGAGAAGAACGTGGCAGTTTCAGGACAGACCTAGACAAGCCCCTCTCAATTGAGGTACTGTACGAGTCAGCCCATCCTTCTAATTAGTGCTCACAACCCAAACGCAATGAAAAGATTTCCTGTGGCTGTGATGGGAAGAGGCCTGGGCACGTTGAGGAATGCCCTATGACAATAACCAACATAACCATCTGAAAAACTGCGCTCAAGCTGAGATTCAGAACGCTCCGGAAAGGGTCAACAAAACAGAAATCTGTCACTGAGACCAGTTAGACTAAGTTATGATCTGGAGCTTAAAAAATTCTGAAAAGAACATATTCTGGAAGTACCTTTTGATACCAAACAGCACTAACCTATACGGTACTCTCTTATACACGCAGCAAATTAAATCAAAGTTAATCCACAAAGAATTCAACAAATTATTCTTTTTTTTTTTTAAAGATTTTATTTATTTATTTGAGAGAGATAGAGACAGCCAGTGAGAGAAGGAACACAAGCAGGGGGAGTGGGAGAGGAAGAAGCAGGCTCATAGCGGAGGAGCCTGATGTGGGGCTCGATCCCATAACGCTGGGATCACGCCCTGAGCCAAAGGCAGGCGCTTAACCGCTGTGCCACCCAGGCGCCCCTCAACAAATTATTCTTAAACCAATTTTACAGATGAACAAACAACATGTGAAGAATTGGGGGATCCGGCCAGCAGCAAATGGTTAGCAAATGTCAGAGCCTCGTTTTAAACTCCATTCTGACTTCAAGTACTCCAATCTTTACATTTCAAAATGGTAGCACTGACGCCCATGTTCAGTCCCTATTATTTTTGTCTGATTTAGAAAATTTTATTTTTCACTAAATTGCTTCCTTGCCCCCCCCACCGCCCCCGCCAACTCCCAATCTGGTCCTCCTCTGGCTTCTTAAAGCTTTCTATGCATCATGCTCCGAACACTCATACACACTGACTGGGCCTTCTCCAATTGTTCCTTTCCTTTTCCCCCAGCCTGGGCTCATTCCTTTCAACAGCAGAGACTGCCTCATCTTTTACAGATGGAAGCCACCGCACACATTAGCTTTGGCTCCCTGTGACTTCCAAGTTTGAACCATTCCATCCAACTCCCTCTCCCCACCGACAAGCACACGGTGGGGATTCAGATTGCTTCCCAAGTGCCTGACACTCGATAGGTGAATAAGAATTGTTAGTTGAATGCATGNCGGTGGGTGGGTGGGTGGGTAGATGATGCAAGATCCTATTTTATAGCACTTTACAAAGTACACATTTACAGCCAGTATCCCATGGGAATCTAAAACTGTGCACTTAATAATAATCATTTCAGGGCGCCTGTGTCGCTCAGTTGGTTGGGAGTCTGCCTTTGGCTCGGGTCATGATCCCAGGATCCTGGGATCAAGTCCCATATCGGGCTCCCTGCTCTGCAGGTGGCCTGCTTCTCCCTCTCCCTCTGCCTGCAGCTCTCCCTGCTTGTGTGCTCTCTCTTGCTCTGTCAAATAAATAAAATCTTTTAAAATAATAATAATAATCATCATGTCAGTGTTCTCTTTCTGCACTGCGGCTCATCACAGCATTCTCAAATTCAGAACCGGGCAAGAGGTGCAGAGCTGGTTAGTAGCCTTTCAACTTCTGAAATGGCCCACCACTACTTTCCTTTCTAAGTCTGTCTTCTCGCCGCTCCCAAGGTAGCTTGGGAATAGGCTAGACTAGGTTCATTAGAACATGAAGGAGGTGTTGTCCCATTCTGGTTTCCTATTGTGAAATCTGAGACTTCGGAAAATCTGTAGGTTACAGGTTAGATCAACAAAGAGCCTGGACTCAAACAAATTCGCTGTGACCAAGAAAACCTAAACAAGCACAAGGGAGGAATGTACTAATTGGACCTCCCTGTCCACACACGCCTAGGCTTCCTGCACAGGCTGTTAAAGCAGAACAGGGAGGTGAGGACTCAAAATTCACTTCTAACCTTAATTTTCTGAGCTTAAACACACATTCATCAGATAAAACAGGATCAGGTGGAATAACTGAAAGCCAGAAGCAGACTTCCAGTTCCACCCCACACACTCTGACCCGGTAGTGCAGGTACGGAGAAAGTGAGGGGAGTGACTTTAAGGTAAAGGACCCAACACCAGAAGGTACTACCCAGTGTCAACTAAGCACAAGTACCCACCGCACTTTCTTCTGCTTTGCCAAGAAATGCAAACCCAAAAGAGCCCTTGAATAGCTAATCAAAGGCACATAACCAGAGCATGATGCCCAGACCAGTTCTGAAAATAGCAAGCTTCCTTCAAAGGTCAAAGATTTAAGAGCTCCTTTTTGCCCACCAAAGAACCCTAAGGCTAAATACTTGAAATGCATTTTTAACACAGAGCCACTTCCAACAGGTAGGTCTGGCTGCCCAGAGGGCTGAGGCCCCTCAGCTCAGGTGAAATCTCCCTCTATCCCACTGCCTCTAAATTCTCATTTTGTCCTAGTAAGGGCTCCCGAAAACAACACGTGCACACCCTCAACACATGCAATTATGCAACAACCCATCACATTGTCACACTGAAACCAGGAGAGTGGACACAAGCCAGTAAGTGGCTCCTGTGCGGAATGAAAGTTCTTAAAATTACTAAGCACTCCATCATTAACCCCGACTGTTGTTGAAATATCAAAGTCTGTTTTCCTAACCTTAGGCAGAGAATTTAAATGAGTGGTTTCCGCTCCCTCAGCAGAGAGCATCCAGGGACATGGGGACCTTGGTTTTACTGCAAAGGATGTAGCAACTGGCATTAACTACTAACTCTGGGATCCCCACAGAACGGGATCCCCTCCTTTGCCAAGACCTCCCAACTCTGCAAAGTAAAGCTGGGAGTGGGGTCCAGTGCTGAGACTACCCCAGCCGTAAAGAAAGCTGCAAGCATTTAACCCCCCCCTTACTTTTACCAACACAAAGCGGGGTAAGGTTTGAGGGGTTGGTTCACCAACCCAGGGGAATAAAGAGACAAAGGTCACCCCAAACGCATCCGCGCGCGCACCGACGCCGAGACTCTGCAATGCACATTCTACCAACCTTTCACCGCGGTCGGCTTCCTGTGGGGTTTACACCCCCCACCCCAACACTCTCGGGAAAGTTTGAGGCTGTTCACACCGACTTTCAAAGGTCCATTGTTTCCTTCCCCGTAAACGTAATGAAAAGAGAGACGGAGAGAAAGGAATCAAGACGCGGTTCCCCAGACCCTTTCTTAGGGAGAGGATTTACTCCGGGGGAGTCCGGTTACTCCGGATCCGGAGAGGAGAGAGACCGGGAACGGCGGAGCGCGGGGGGAGGGCGGGAGGATGTTTTCCATTTCAGCAGAAATGCCTAAATGCCAGGCCGCCGGGAGCCGGGACTGTGCGCGGGGCCGCCGGCGGCGACCTCGCAGTTGCCCCCGCTGGCAGCTGGGGAGGCGGGGCGCGGCGGGGGGAACCCCTCCGCGACTTACCTTCCCCTCCCCCACTTAGCGTCGGCTACTTCAGGTGCCTACACCGCAGTCCAAAGAGACGGAGCCGAGCTCCTAGCGTCCCTGTGTCCGGATCTTCTCTCCATGGCCAGAGAGCCCCTGGAGCCCCGCGCCTGCTGCCGCCGCGGCCGCCGCTGCTTTTATGCAACTGGCAGCCGCAGCCTCTGCCTGGAGGTGAAACGCTCTCCTCCCGGGAATGACGCGCACTTCCCTCCGCCTCCGCCTCCTCCTCCTCCAGCCCCGAGCCTCGGGGGCAGGGGCCTCGGCTCGCTCGCTCCTGGAGCAGCCGCTCGGCTTTCTCCGCTCTTTCCCCTCCGGGAGCAAGAGAACCTCAGCCCTGGCGGCGCGCTCCCCAGCGTCCCCGCGACGATGGCAGGAGGCGGCAGCGCGGGGCAGAGTGGGGGGTCCTGGGAGTCGCGCTTGTCCCTGGTCGGCGGGCGCCGCGCCTCGCTACGGTCGCGCTCAGCCTCCGCCGGCCAGACAAGCCGCCCGGCTCTGCTGGGCCGAGGGCTGCCGATTGGGCGGGCGGGCGGACGAGACGGAGGAGGCGGGGGGAGAGGAGGAGCCTGCGGCCGGAGGAGGCGGTGACCGCGCTGGGCTCCTCCCGCCACCCGGCTCCGCGGGAGCTCGGGACCCCAGCGCTCAGCGCCTGCCGCCGCGGAGCCCGGGAAACGCACCCCCCCGGCTGCGGCTGCAAACTCCTACCCGGCCAGCTTGAACCTGAGCCGGCGCCCCCAGCACCTCGCGGACGAGCCTGACAATAAGCCTGCATCACCCCCCAGCCGAACCTGACAATTGACCCCCCATCACCCCCGGCCGAACGTGACAATGAGCCCCCATCACTCCCGACCAAGCCTGACAATGAGCCCCCATTACTCCCTGGTGGAGCCTGCTCTCCCCCATCCTGTTCTGGCTAAGCCAGACACTGCGCCCCCATCGCCTCCCGGCTGAGCCTGACTGCGCCCCAACACCCCACAGCTGAGCTGGACACTGCGCCTTCACCGCTCCCGCCAGAGCCAGACTCTGAGCCGAGCCATCCCCAAAGGGACTTCCATAACTCGCGAAAAAGTTCTGTGCGTCGGGCCAGCGCACCACGGCCGCCCCCACCTGGCCAACCGCGGGCGCTGGATTCTCAGCCCTTTCCGAAGAAACAGCCCGCTCTCGGACTCGGGACAGCTCCTCTGGCAGCGCAGAGCGGGCCCGGCACCCGACTCTCCAGCCAGAATAAATATAACTATGTTTCCCCACGCCCCCTGCCCGCGTCACTCTGGACTGGCTGCCGCTTGCAGGGGTGGCTCTGAGCAAGCCCGCCCACCCCGATGCCTATGGACCTCTCTGCCGACTCCCGCACCCGGGCTGGAGTAGCCCAGCCGCCACCACCCCGTCCCTCGCTGGACCTGCTCCCACCGAGGAAAAGCCTTGGCTCCCGCCGAGGGCGCGGCCGGGGCTTCATCAGTCAGACCCACGAGGTCCTCAGCTAGTGCAGCTAGTGACAGCACCAGGACTGCCAAATCCAGGCAGTCGTCATCCTCTGTTTAAACCGGAATTGGAAGTTGTCCCGAAAGGGAACTCTTTCAGTGAATACTGTACAGATAGGGGTGTTCATTTTTCAGGGGTGCTCTTCCTCCCCCTCCCCTGCCTTTTAATAAAACCTTAGTCATGTAACAATGACACACCCAGCAGGCGGGAAAGGGAATTCCCTATTTCCACGAGTCTGGTGCAGGAGTTTGTAGAAATCAAAAAATTTCCAAATCTTGGCTGATGATAAGAGTCCCCTGGGGAGCTTTGAAAAATTCGGATTCCCAAACTTCACACAACCTACTGAATCACAGGTGCCTGGAGTATGTAAATTTGAGAAACGGTGCTACATCCCAGAATTAATTAAGACCTTGGAAAGATGCCTGCACAATAGCAACATGGCCCAGTGCTGAGAATTTAATGAAACTACCCAACTTGGGGAGCCACTGTCCCTCTGGGAGAGGGAGGAAGGTTCTTGGAGTGAGGCAGATGCAGGTGCCTTCAGCTGGGGTCCTGATCTCCCGGCCCTGGGATGGAGCCCCATGTGGGGCTTCGCCAGCAAGGGCAGTCTGCTTCTCCTTCTCCCTCTGCCTCTCCTGCCTGCTCCTTCTCGCTCTCAAATAAATAAATAAAATCTTAAAAAAAAAAAAAAAAGAAAAGAAAAAGAAAAAGACAGATGGTTTTGAATGACAAATGGGAAGGGACAATGGACTATTTTAGTGATCAAAGGTGAAATGTTTAGGACCATGCCCTATAAAGACAGGATAGGAAATGTGTCACCCTGTGACCCTAATCACTAGAACCCAGAAGTGTTGCTTTATACGGAAACAGGGTCTTTGCAGATGGGATTAAATTAAAGATCGTGAGTTGGGGAGATGATCCTGGGTTTTCAGGGTGGGCCCTAAGTGCCATCGCATGTATCCGTACAAAAGGGAGGCAGTCGGAAGACAATGTGAGCACGCAAGCAGAGGCAGCCACAGGAACAGAGTGGCGGCAGAAGCCAGAAGGGGCGAGGAAGGATTCTATCCTAGAGCCTCCAGAGGGAGGGGGGTCCTGCCCACTTGGTGATTTCAGACTTCCAGACTCCAGGAGCATGAGAGAATACATTTCTGCTGTTTTACAGCAAGTTTACAGTGTTACAGGAGCCATGGAAAACACATGCATCCTCTGGCCTGCGCAGTGCCAACTTTACATTAAAATGCCCATTTTCTGAATCTTTACTAAGTTCCAGGCACTTTGCTTGGAGTTTGAATATGTAATCTAGTTTAATTCTCCCAAAAATTGTTATTCCAACTGCAGACACAAGGACGCTGGGACTCAGAAAGTCTAGAGAGCCTGCCATAGCAAGAGCCTATTGGAATCAAGTCTGCCAACCACTCAAAGATTAAAAATAACAATTAAAAACTCACATAAACTATTTTAATCAAAGTTTTGGGTTTAAAGAGGTCTTACTTCCATAGCCTATACCTATGGCCAAAATCAAAAGAAATGGACAGGGATATATGGGGATATTGTGCCTGGAGGGCGGGGTGGGCAGGGGGTGTAGGAGACTCCATACCTTCTGCTCATTATTGTTGTGAACCTAAAACTGCTCTAAATAAAGCCTTTTGCAGGTGCCTGGCTGGCTCAGTCAGTAGAGTATGCAACTCTTGATCTCAGGGTTGTAAGTTCAACCCCCATGTTGGGTGTAAGGATTACTTAAAAATAAAATCTTAAAGACTTTTTTAATAAAAAAATAAAGTTTATCAACACAGAAGGGGGCATTGAATCTTTGTGTGGCTGACCTTTGAGAATTTTATAAACTTATCTTCTTGGGTATTTATCAGGAAACATAAAAAATCAAAGGTTCTTAAAATAAGGCAGATGGTTTTGAAAATACAGACAGTCCCCAGCTTCCGATGGTTTGACTTAATTGTTCAGCTTTATGATGGTGCAAATGTGAAATGCATTCAGTAGAAACTATACTTCAAATTTCAAATTTGGATCTTTTCCTGGTCCAGCCAGATGTGGTATGAGACTCTTTCGTGATGCCTGGCAGAGACAGGGAGCCCATAGCTCCCGGTCAGCCCAGCGATCACGGGGGTCAACAACCGATACACTCACAACCATTCTGTACCCAGACAACCATTCTGTTTTTCACTTTCAGCACAGTATTCAATACATTACAGGAGATATTCAACACTTCATTATAAAATAGGCTTTGTGTTAGATGATTTGGCCCAACTGTAAGGTAATGTGGGTGCTCTGAGCACGTTTAAGCTGAGCTAGGCTAAGCTATCATGTTCGGTAGGTTAGGTGTCCTAAATGCATTTTTGACATGATATTTTCAGCGTATCATGGGTTTACCCACGTGAGCTGAGGACGTTCTGTAATGTGAATGGAAGTTACACTGGACACAATCTGAGAGGCCACAGACTTCTCTGGTCAATGGAATTAATGTTGTTACAGACTGCATTCCCAGGGAAGCAGGCTCTGAGACTGAGTGGCAAGATGTTCATTAAAAAATGTCCATGAGGTCAACACCTTTGCAACAGGAAGCAGGATGGGACAGAGGGAAAAGTTGAGCTGCCATGTGAACCCAGCAACGGGCTCAGCCAACCTCCCCTGGAGGCACAGGAGCCAGCATGGCCCTACTGATGCCAGACCTTTACATAGCCCCTAGATGCCGGACCTTTACATAGCCCCCTGAACTAGTCATTGGATGTGGTACATCCTGGCAAGTGGCATGACCTTGGACAAGGCAGCTCAGCAGCCCAGGCAGACCCAGGCAATCCTGGAGAGGGCTGGCTATGGATAACCCTCAGAACTGGTCCTCCCTTGAAGGCAGATCTGGTAGTCTAGTACAAGTATGTAGTCACCTACTCCCTCACTGTTTTTCTGTCCTTTCCAGATGAGGAGGGAAAGCCCCAGGGTGAGTGAGATGCTCACATGATGCCTTGTTGTTTGTTGTCCTGGTGGTGGCAGTGCTCACAGTCTTGAGGCAGAATAGCACCTTGGCTAAGAGTGGAGGCCCTTCGGTCACACTGCCTGGGTTAGAACCATCCCTGCAGGATAACTTCGGACAAGATGCCCAGCCTCTCTGTGCCTATGTCTTCATTTCAAAATGGGAATGAAAAACAGAATGGTTGTCTGGGTGGCTCAGTCAGTTAAGCATCTGCCTTCAGCTCAGGTCATGATCTCAGGGTCCTGGGATTGAGTCCCTCACTGGGCTCCCTGCTCAGTGGGGAGTCTCCTTCTCCCACTACTTCCCCCTCTGCTGCTCCCCCCACTTGCATGCTCACACTCTCTCCCTCAAATAAATAAAATCTTTAAAAAAATGGGAATGGGGCAACTGGTTGGCTCAGTGAATAGAGCATGTGACTCTTGATCTTGGAGTTGTAAGTTCGAGCCCCACATTTGGCATAGAGCTTACTTTGAATGGATGAATGAATGAATAAATGAATGAATGATAGTACCTAGTCCATGCAGTTGTTATGAGGACTATGATAATGCTATAAAGGGCGTAGCCACACACTTCATAAGCACTCAGTGCCTCCGGCCCTCTCTTCTTTAGCCTTCCATGATTGGCTAAATTAGAATCTTGTATCAGGTTACACTCACAATGACTTTTTTGGTGGGGATTGGAAACTGAGTGCCCTAAGATCCAGGCTGGAGGTCAAGGCCATGAAAACATTCAGTGAACACGATCTAAAGGAAGCTGGAACTTTCTTTTTAATGGTGAGGAACAATGGCCACACTCCGAACATGCCTTATTCTTTCAGCCTCTCTGGCTCTGTACACACATCCTTTCCCCATCTCTCTGAAATGCCAGTTCTCCTGGCTGGCCCATCCCTTCCCACACTTACCACTGTCCCTTTACCTCCTGAAAACTAGATCAAATGTGACCCTCTTTGTGAATATTCTAGGGTCAGTCAGGGCCTCCCCTCAGCTCCGATGGCTCTGTACACACATCTGTTACACCCTACCAGCACCACGTCATGATGGTTAAGTACTTCTTATCCCCAGCCATCCCCATCCTGCCTGCTTCCTTGCAGCTGGTAGACTGGACACCTGAAGAATCAGATTCAAGATGGAGCCTCATTTTTTAAATAAATAAATTTATTTATTTATTTATTTATTTTAGTAATCTCTACACCCAACATAGGACTCGAACTCACCACCCTGAGATCAAGATCGCATGTTCTTCTGACTGAGCCAGTCAGGCACCCAATCCTCATTCGTTTTTAAATCGTAAGGGTCTAGGGCAGTATTGACGACAAAGGAGTCCACAGAGCCCTTCAGTAGAGGGGAGAAGATCAAACACCATGACCTGAAAAGAACTTGTACACCTCAGCGTTCAGTGTTTTAATGCCCCTCCTTGCTTCCTACGCTCCAGCTCCAAAGCCTTTGCAGGCAGAACCCCCCTTGACTACCAGCCACCCTTCCCCTCTGTTTCCGCCCACCACCACCAGGCTATTAGAAATTAATTCCTACAAACAGTGTTTCATTCTATGAGGGTCTGAACACATCGTTTTGAAATCTCGTTATTCTGTTCATCCTTGTTCCCGGCTATATTTGGTGTTTGGGTGTGGAAATGATTCTCCAGGTGACTAATGCTTCTCCAGGAAGGTGTTGATATGCTGTTTGCCATCCTCACCTTAATTAAAAGTCTTAGAAGAATTTTCCCCCATTGACCGAATGCAATAACATTACGGAATGTTAGTGTGACCTTTCTCCACTGGGGTCCAGCTGAGTGTCTACAAAACCATCTTTTCTTTCTTTATATCCTTGCATCCAGCTAACCTCATTCTCACACTTCATCAGCTTGTCATGAAGACTGTATGTTTCCAGTTAAACTCTCTGGATCCTTGCTTTAAAGTATGATGTAAGCAATTCTGATACAGCTAAAACTCTGACACAGTCTTTTCAGAGAGAGAAGAAATATTTATTTATTTATCAGCCTCCTAGATCTGTTGGGTAAGTAGGAATGAAACCTCTTGTCTTTTTCTCATCTGAAAACACAGTCTTCTACTCTTAAAAAGTGATATTCCATTCTGATTCCTATGCAATATATATAAAATATGCACAAAATCAATTTAAGTTATATACTATCTCTATATAAGTGGTTTTGCTTTGTTGTTGGTGAACCAATATCTAGAATGTCTTTCACAACCAAAGACACTGTCCCTGAGAAGGGAAGTAAGTTGTCTGAGGTCACTCAGCTAGAATAAAGTTGCTCCTGTAACGTATTTTGTATGAAGATTTTCTTTTACCACGTCTAAGGTATATGCAGTATTTTCACCATTATCTTATAGGTTTGCTCTATGAGGATTAGATGATAAATGTAAACTGAAGAAATACACATGAGAAATGTATTATCTTTTTGTCAAATTCACAAATGGATGTGTACTGAGAGATTTTAAGTAACAAATTAGCACAAGAATTGAGAAAGTTGATTATGCATAAACTACATAATTTAAAACAATACCAACATTCTGGGGCACCTGGCCAGCTCAGTGTGTGGAGCATGTGACTCTTGATCTAGGGGTTGTAAGTTCAAGGCCCATGTTGGGCATACCGCCTACTAAAAAATAAAAATTAAAAAAAAAATTTTTTAAATAAGATAAATAATACCGGCATCCCGAAGTCATGCATTATCTCCTGGGTTTTATCCCTTCCTTCCTGTTCCTCCCTTCCAGGCTACCAGCAAAGAAGCATAAGCCCACTGTACCCTGAAAGATTAAGAATCCTGTGTATTCATCAAAGAAGCAGAATTAGAAAGGAGAAGCAAAATTAGGAGCACCTTACCTCATAAATTCATAGCTGTCAAATTCCCGAAAGTATATTGTATAAAAGCTCCCTGCAGGGACACCTCAGTGGCTCAGATGGTCAAGCGTCCAGCTCTGGATCTCAGCTCAAGTCTTGATCTCAAGGTCAGGAGTTCAGACCCCAGATTAAGCTCCATGCAAAAAAAAAAAAAAAAAGCTCTGAATTTCCCATAGTTACAATTAAAAACTAACATACAATAAAAAAAAAATAGATCCCTATAGTCTCAGGGCCATCTGGATGACAAAAGTTCAGGAAACTTGAAGTCACCAATGATTTGAAAGTCTGCAGTGAACAACTTGTTAGAAGTTACTCTCAGTCTACCGCAATTCTACAAATCTCTTCTGCGATATGTCCTCTCTAAAGAAATGAATGTGAGGGGCGCCTGGGTGGCTCAGTCGTTAAGCATCTGCCTTCGGCTCAGGGCCTGATCCCGGCGTTCTGGGATCGAGCCCCGCATCAGGCTCCTCCACTGGGAGCCTGCTTCTTCCTCTCCCACTCCCCCTGCTTGCGTTTGTTCCCTCTCTCACTGGCTGTATCTCTCTCTCTCAAATGAATAAATAAAACCTTAAAAAAATAAAAATAAAATAAAAATAAAGAAATGAACATGAAACTATTTTGAAAGACAATCAAGATTACTTGAGACAAAGGACAAAGACCGTATGATTCCACTTACATGAGGCACCTAGAGTAATCAAATTCACAAAGACAGAAAGTAGAATGGTGGTTGCCAGGGGCTAGAGGAAAGAGGCATTGTTCATCTTTAGTAGATACAGAGTTTCAGTTTGGGAAGATGAAAAAGTTGCAAAGATGATTGGTGGTGGTGGTTGTACAATAGGAATATGTTTAATACCACTGAAACTGACACTTAAAAATGGTAAATTTTATGTTGCCACAGTAAAAAGATTACACCTTGAAATATTATAAACTAACAAAGGTCATCAAATATTTCCCAAGTTTCTGAGAGTACGATGGAGAAATGACAAAAGTAGAAAAATCTGATTTTATGTTCCATTTGGATGTAAGAAATTACTACAACTTTAAATGGAGGCATTGTTTTCAGAAAACTGTTAAAATGCACTACTAAGGTGGGGGGATGCTGGATGGCTCAGTTGGTGGAGGATGTGGCTCTCGATCTTGGGGTCATGAGTTCAAGCCTCACGTTGGGTGTAGAGATTAGTCTAAAAATTAATAAATAAATAAAAATGTACTATAAGTGCTTAAAATTGGAGAGAGGAATTTCAGCCCTTTCCATGATCACATCAACACAGGTTTTCTTGTGTAAATGAGCTGAATACAGCTTAGGAAACTCAGAGCTCAGTTATTTATTCAACAAATATTTATTGTTGGCCAATGTGCCAAACACTGACAGATTCTGGCAGTAAGACAATTCGGTCAATGCACTTCTGTAGGAGTTCCTCTCTCTCATCAAAGGAAATTGACAAGTAAACCAGTAAGCAAATGATAATACGGATTGTGATAAATTCTCTAAAGGACATAAAGAGAATTATGAATGATGAGTGGGACAGAAGACATTGATGGCCCTCAATAACCCATGCTCCCAGTATCCATGCTCTTGTGAGGTCCCCTCCCACACTAGCTCTGGACTTGGCCATGTGACTTGCTTTGGCCAATGCAACAATGGTGGAGTGATGTAAGCAGAAGCTTCAAAAGCATTTGCACAAGTTTTGGGGGTTGAGGTGGGGGAGGGAGTATTTAAGATCACATAGTCAGGGAATACAAAGACAGTGGTAGTTAAGATCTAAAGGATGTTAACTCTGAGAACAAAAATTTGAAAAGAAAAATACATTACAGGGGCCCCTGGGTGGCTCAGTCGTTAAGCCTCTGCCTTCAGCTCAGAGCATGATCTCAGAGTCCTAGGATCGAGCCCCACATCAGGCTCCTCAGTTGGGAGCCTGCTTCTTCCTCCCCACCCCCCTGCTTGTGTTCCCTCTCTCACTGGCTGTCTCTCTCTCTGTCAAATAAATAAATAAAATCTTTAAAAAAAGAGGGAGAGAGAGAAATGTGATCTACATGAGAGGTATATGTATTTATGACTTTGATAAATAATTGTCAGTCTTTCGTAGAGGCTATGCCCGTGTATTTTCCCAAGATCAATCATGAGAATCTCTCTCACCAACAGCATACATCAGCACATATGTAGATAAATAGATATAAATACAGACATAGGTATAGATATGCACCCATCTTTGCCATAGGAAAAAATACCATCCCTTTGGCATGTATTTGTCTAATCACAATCAAGGATGAGGGTCCTTTCACATATACAAGAGTCATCTGTAGCTCCTCTTCTGTGACTTGTCTATTCATACCCTTTGCTCGTTTTTCTACTGGGCTGTTGTCCTTGTCATTGATTTGTAAAAGCTCTATATAGGTTAAGGAAATTACCCCTTTGTTTGTGATTTGAGTTGAACGTATGATTTCCCAGGTAAGCAGACTGATGTAGGGTGGTAAATAGCTAGAAAGTAAACTATACCAAGACAACTGCACTTAAATGAAAAAACATGTTTGTACGCTACAGCTTGAACCAGTGTAAGAAACTAACAAGGGACGTGCTGAGGAAAGAAAACTAGTATCTGCGGGCAAGAACCACACAATGAGGGACAGAGAGAAGCAGCACGTGGGAAGAGGGGGCTGAAGAGAGGGGGCGCTGCTGTCAGAGGAGAGGAAGCCCCCTCTAAGGCCAGACTGTGAACCTGAGAGACTGAATTTCAAACTGCAGGAAATTATTTAAAGCAGTGGGTGATACCACAGGTCAAAGATCAGCCTCTAAGTTCAGTCGGTAAGCTCCTGTTTACCTTCTGAACCGTTCAAGTCTTGTTCCTTTCTCTGCCTCACTGATACAAAAATGGCTACCAATGAGAGACACATAACAAGCAAGTCTCCTAGAGCCACACTGTTGCAGATCAACTCTCAGCAATAGCACCTACTTGCGTGTGCCTTTGGGTGACTTACTTCAGCTCTCTGGGCCTCCGTTTCCTTATCTGTAAAATGGGACTAATCGTAGTACACACCCCTACAGAGTTATTATGACAGTATATGAGTTGATAAATGTGAAGCGTTTAGAAGAGCACCTGGTACATATATGCATTCGGTTAAAGTTATTTAATGTTATTGGGGCACCTGGGTGGCTCAGTCAGTTAAATGTCTGACTGAATTTCAGCTCAAGTCATGATCCCAGGGTTGTGGGATCGAGCCCTGCCTCAGGCTCCATGCTCAATTCAGAGTCTGCTTGTCTCTCTCCCTCTGCTCCTCCCCCACTCATGCTCTCTCTCAAATAAACAAATAAAAATCTTTAAAAAATAAAAATAAATTTATTTAATGTTATTATTTTTTTAAGATTTTATTTATTTGACAGAGAGAGAGAGCACAAGCAAGGGGAGTGGCAGAGGGAGAGGGAGAAGAGACTCCCTGCTGAGCCGGGAGCCCGATGTGGGGCTCAATCCCAGGACCCTGAGATCATGACCTGAACAGAAGGCAGACGCTTAACCGGAAGGCAGATGCTTAACCGACTGAGCCACTGCGGTGCCCCTTAATGTTGTTAATATACACTAATACACACACACACTTAGTGTATTTCAGACAAGTAACACAGTCTCTGAGGTTTTCAACCACTGTTGTGTACAATTTTCCTCATTTCACAGTAGCAAAACTGAGGCTCAGGAAAGTATATAAGACCCACTTTTCTCATCACCTTTGGGTCACCTCCCAATATTAAAGAAAATAGTATCTTTACAAGGAAAGCTTGTAGAAAAAAAAAATCTTACACAGGCAGCCAGAAACTATCTTCAAGTATAGGAAGGGTTATCATGAGGACCAGAAATTAATGTTGTTCTGTTGCTCAGGGGGCAGAAGCGCTACCAATAAGTAGAAAAATCAAGGGATGCAGAATTTGGTTCAACCTTATGAAGAAGTTGCTGTTTATACTTTCCAATGTAGCTCCATTTCCCAGCTCAGTGCTTGGCAACAGCTCTCAGCTCCCAATAAATATTTGTTGAATGAATGAATGAATGAATGAATGAATGAATAGCTTTCCACAATGGCACAGATGGCCTCAGAAGCACTCCATCCTGACATGTGTAAGAAGAGGCTACCGTGAAGCACCTGATGGAGGGCTACGAGAAATGACTGACATACAATTATGCTGAGTCTTCAGGAAGAAGCATCATCTAGAGAATATGCAGTAAGAGAAGTTCTTCCCAGAACCACTAAGGGACTGAATTCTGGCTTTAAAAGTTTCTGTACTATAGGTGAAAGTAACTTCAAAGGGGACTCTCGTCAAATGTTTCTCATTGTTTTTGTGGGACACAGGTGTCCAGAGGCAAGACCACTCTACTGACATTCTAAACGTAAAATCAAGCAAAGGAAAAAAAAGCTGTAAGCGGCACGCCATGGCAAGAGGGCAAAAAAAAAAAGAAGAAGGAACGGATGGTTCAAAAGGGCATGGCAACATATAAAGTATTAACATAAATTAATGATAATTCCTACCATTTGAGGATTTATGATGTGCCAACCACTGTGAGAAACCGAAGTCTCCATGGAAAAATGAGTTATCTTCCAATTTTTGAAGGTACTGGAGCCCGAGAGGACCAAGTTCAAATTCTGACTGGAACATTTAATCACTGACTCTAGGCAAGCTTCCCAAATCCTCTGGTCTTCAATTCTGTCACATGTAAATCAACAAAATTGGAGATAAATAATTCCACAGAGATAGAACACACTAGATGCAAAATGGCTCCCACAGGACCCGATATATTCTGGCACTGCCCCCAGTCGGTAAAATAGAAGGAGCTGCCTATGATAGCTGAAACTGACCGACGGTTCAATGGCTTGCTGCATAAGCTGGGGAGTTCTCCATCTCTGGAGGTGCTTATGCAGAGGCTACCCAGCTACGCGCAAACAGCAACAGTTACATAATGCTTCCGACGCGCCAGGAACTGCTGTGTGTGATTATAGATTTTTATGAATTCTGCTAATCCTCCCAACCCTATGAGGTAGGTACTACTGTTAGCCACATTTTTACAGATGAGGGAACTGAGGAGCCGCTAAGTGGTTTGTGTGACATGATAACCACTAAAAGGTGCCAGAAATGTCAACCCAGAAGTCCTGCTCTTAACCACTCCATTAACTGCCTGTAAGCAATAGTGTAAAGGACATTTCGCTTTTAGTGGTTGCGTGCTGGAGTCCATGAGCTTGACGTCCCTTGCAGCACAGAGATCCCACGGCCCCTAAAGTCTGCCTCGTGTGACCAGCTAAAGGGCTTCGACCACGACAGACAGTAGAGCTCAGTTTCACAGGAGAAGCAGTAGATGGCCGCACGAGGGGTGGCCCCAGGCGCAGAGCGTCCCACGTTCCAAACAGCGCCCCTCGGACAGGGGCTGCTCAGACCCACAGAACACCTGGCAGGTCAAGGCCAGGCAGCGAAGCGAAGGCGTTTCCCGGAGCCAGACCCTAGGTGTCACCAGTGCGACAGCACCGCCGCTCATCCGCCCGTCCTGTGCACTTGGGTTGCCACAGGAAATAACACTGTCAGCAGCGCGGAGCTGGGGCGCTGACGCACGGAGGGCGGAAAGGGCGTGGGTGCGAGAGCCGAGGGTCCGGCTGTTTGTGCCAGCAGCGCCCTGCAGCCCCGAGCCGTGCTCCGCCCGCCGCCGCTCGCTTCCTTGCCCCGCAGCCGCTCAGAGGGGGAGCGGGGAACCCACCGCCCAGAGTTCCAACTTTGGTTTTAAAGGTTATTACCGTGGATTTAGGCTTGGGGTTTGGACTTTGAGGGGAAAGGGGAACAGAGAATGAACGGGTCATAACAGAACTTTTCTTCCTTTGTCCCCCCTGCCTTGAACTGCATTTAAAGTCTCATGCTAGCTCAATCTGCTGGAGAAAATAATAAAGCCGGGCTGACTGACACGTGCGTATTCGTGAAGAGAATGCTTTCACAAGCTCTGTCTTGTTTGACCCTCCTAAGAGACAGGACAAGGGTGATCATCCCCATTATACAGATGAGAACAGTGAGGCTCAAGGAGATGGTAAACTACTCAAAACGGTACTCACTTTGTATCCAAGAGATAAAAACATCCCTGGTTTTTTTAATTAAATACTTCTGTATGATGAGCCCATGTAATCTATAAAGACTCGGCACTATTCAAACTCCTTATTCATCATCTCCCCCCCACCCCCCACCCCTGCTCTCCATTATATTTACTGGTCACAAGAGGAAAAAAGTTACAACCCAGAGAAAGGAAGTAGTCAGTTTTAGATGAAAAGAGAATTAAAATACACACTAAGTGCAATCTATGGTCCTTGATGGGATCCTGATTTGAATGAATCAATGACAGGCACATTTGGGATCAAATGCGAAATTTTGAATATAGACTAGGCATTAGGTAACATTAAGGAATTATTGTTAATCTTGGCAGGGATGATGATTGTATTGTACTTATAAAGAAAACTGTTCTTGTTTTTAGAGCTTCCCCATGACATCTTTAAAATATGTTATCGGGACGCCCTGGTGGCTCAGTAGGTTAAGTGTCTGCCTTCGGCTCAGGTCATGATCCCAGGGTTTTGGGATTGAGTCCCACAAGGGAATCCTTGTTCAGCAGGGAGCCTGCTTCTCTTTCTGCCTGCCACTCCCCCTGTTTGTGCTCTCTCTCTGACAAATCATAAATAAAATCTAAAAAAATAAAATATGTTAGCAAAAAACTAATACATAGATGAAATATGTTAGCAAAAAGTAATAATAAAGCATATGTGACAATATGCTGACAATTGTTAACTCTAGGTTATGGATATACATATAGGTGTTTATTTTACTATTCTATTTTTCTTGAGGTTTAAGTTTTTCATAGTAAGTTAAAAAAAACTGCTGAGAAAAACAGTGACTCATTCTTCCTTTTACAGTTAAGCGTCTTTGTCTTTTTAATTTTTTTTGTATTTTGACATTTTCCTTGACTGCCTTTCAGTGTATAGAAAATTTGATGGGTGGGGCGCCTGGCTGGCTCAGTTGGAGGAGTGAGTGACTCTTGATCTCAAGGTCATAAGTTCGAGCCCCACATCAGGGATAGAGATTACTTAAATAAATAAACTTAAAAAGAAAATTTGGTGTGAAACATAAATGCAGGAAGAGACTTCATCTTACACTTGACTAAAATTTTACAGCTACAATTGTCTTTGATCACACCCTGCAGATTACAAACAGGAGCCTAATACATAGAATGTGAAAAAGTTCCTCTTAAAAGAAAAGAAAATGGTGCCCTGACAGATTTTTTTTTCCCTTTTGCTTTTCATTTTGAAACCATCCAAACTTACAGGAGTTGCAAGAATGGTATAAGGACTCCCGTGGACCCTTCACCCTGATGCATCAATTGTTAACACATTGCCATGTTTGCTCACCACTCTCTCTTTCTATCTACACAGTTGAATGTATTTTTTCTGGACCATTTGAAAATAAATGGCAGTCATTCCCTTTTACCCCTAAATACTTCAGCGTGTATCTCATGGGACCGGGGACTTTTTTACATAACAACACAATTAAATTCAGGAATTTTTAGCATATACAGTCCCTATTCAAACTTTGCCAACTGGCCCAACAATGTCCTTTAAAGTATTTTACCCCAATCCAGAATTCAGGATCAAGCCTTTGATCATGTATTGCGTTTGGCTGGTGCCTCTCTTTAGTTCCTCTTAATCTAGAACAGCCGGCTAGCCTTCCTCTGTCTTTCATGACACGAACAATGAAGAGTATAGTCCACTTGTTGTGTATAATTTCCCTTAATTTAGGCAGAAAACCTATTAACGCTCTTTATAATTCCAAGAATTTTACCAATTCGTCCCCTCTCTTCTTCAAGACCTAGAATTACATTTACAGGAGAAAAGAAAAATTGAACTGTTAAACCTCGAAAGTATATATAAAGAACTTTATTCTCCCAGAGAGGATACAGAGAGGCCTCACTGATGAATGAAATTAGTTAAATAAATTTACAACAATATCAGGTTTAAACTAGGTGAAAAGATTAACTGGTGACTAATAATTTAGCAATAAAACATACTACTAACGGAATCTCTAGTGATCTCTAAAAATTTGGGTTTCTTTTATTTTAATTATAATTATTATTTTTTACTTTAAAAAAGGGGCACCTGGGTGGCTCAGCTGGTTAAGTGTCTGCCTTCAGTTTGGGTCATGATCCCAGGAAACTGGGATCAAGCATCAGGCTCCCTGCTCAGCAGAGAATGTGCTTCTTCCTCCCTCCGCCTCTCCCCCTGCTCGTGCTCTCTCTCTCTCTCTCTCAAGTAAATAAATAAAATCTTTAAATACATACATACACACATACATACATACCAAACAGGGGTGCCCAGCTGGCTCAGTTGGTGGGGCATGTGACTCTTGATCTCAGGGTCATGAGTTCAAGCACCAGGTTGGGCATGAAGGCTACTTTAAAAAACAAAACAAAACAAAAAACAGCAGACAAAAGCCTTAAAAAATTGCATACATCTTTTTTTATCTGGGTCGTGTAAGGTATGTTTATACAAAAATAAGAAAATCAAACTACAGCTTAAGATATCTTCACAATGTGGATTCTGAGATAGAAGGAACCTTAGAGATTATCCAAGCAACTGATATTTTACAGAAAAACAAAACAAAACACCAAAACCCAGACTGTATCCTACAGAAATATTCAGACAAGTGCATATGGGCATTTGTACAAGGATGTTTCCCCAATACTGTTTATAATAATGGGGGGAGGGAGTGATCCCAATACCCATCAATGGGAGGGTTTTTCTTTCATTAGGCAAATTTTTCATAAGTTATTTCTAAAAATTTGGGGGGGAGGGTTGCCTGGCTGGCTCAGTCAGTAGAGGATGTGACACCTGATGTCAGGGTCAATGAGTTCAAGCCCCAAGTTTGGCGTGCAGCCTACTTAAAAAAATAATAAAAATAAATTTTTAAAAATAATTTTTATTATGAGGATTTTAAAAGTTGTTTTTGTCAATATATGAGACTCTCTATAGCCATAAAATAATAACACAAATGTATATTTAATAAAACATGCCCATTATATATGAAATGGCAAAGCAAACTCCAAAATATCATCTTCAGTATAATCCACCCTTTTCTAACTAAATGCATATAGGTGTGTGTGGGAACTGAAAAAAATGAAAATAAACATACCAAAATATCACTAGTGATGGATGGCCTCCAGGCAAGACTAGAATTGATTTCAATTGATTATTTTATCTTTAGTAAAGTGTGAATTTTATATCAATCATTACTTCATTAAACAGGAAAAATAAAGTTACTTTCATTCCAAGAAGAAACAAGTATCTTCTTCTCATTTTCACTTTGACCAGTGAATATTAACCATGTCCCAAAGCACGTGGAACAATGCTATGGAATCATTACTGGGTGGAGACATTATTCTTAATATCCAAGATTAGAATTGCACTAAAGATAACATGGAAGAAAGACATATCAACAGTGTATTTGAAAGTGGCATTATGTCACTGGGATCAGAAAGCAAAAAAAAAAAAGAAAGAAAGAAAAGAAAAGAAAAGAAACCAGAGTATGTCTCACTCATTTGACAATGACATGCTGTGGGAAATTTTTTGGATGGATGGATGGATGGATGGATGGATGGATGGATGGATGGAGAAATGGACTGACGGGTAGGTGAATGGATGGGTGGATGGATAGATGGACAGATGGGTGGATGGACAGATGTGTGGATGGATGAATGGGCAGAAGGATGGACGGACGGTCGGATGGATGGGTGGATGGACAGGTGGATGAAAAGATGGATGGACGAACAGACTTCAATATGTGTGAATGTGCATGGCATACCATTCCATAAAGAACTGGAGGCAGCTGGGAAGAGAGTTGAACAGCTAGGTTGATCTAGGTTTTCATTCTTTAGTATTTATAGTCAACTTTCCCAGTGACTGTACTTTTTTCAGGTTATTACACCCTTCTAAGGAAGAGAAGGGAGAAGTTCAGCCTCTGCTACTCCTCCAATCTCTGCCCTATAAATAGCAACAAGGAGTGGATGAAAGCATGGGGAAGAGTGATAACCACCACTATTTGATGAATTCTTAACCTCTGGAAGAGATTTCTGTGTAATCCAGAAATATGTACACCCAATTCTGGCTCTATTTCCGGAGATTCTTGATGTCCCTGAATCCCACCCATTACTTTCACTGAGACTCACCATGTCCGTGTTAAGAACTCTCAGGTTAAACTGCAGCAAGAGAGGACTGGACCTGGCAATGACAGGCAGAACAGACCATAAAAGCTTTAGAGATCAAGCCCTTGTATTTCTATTTGACATAGGGGATCTTGCTACCTTGAATGGAGCTGCAGCAAACAGGCACTTAAAATTAGAACAGAAAGGGATGGAAGTTAGTATATTTTTCTGGTTAATACTTTAAGTTAAAACAATGCCTTTCAAAACAAATAATTCACCACAGTTCCAAGTGGTGAATTAACGACAAGAGTCCATGATTCCTCACAAAGAAAAAGAAAGACAGACAACTGAGCATGCATTTATTTATTAAACAAATCTATATTGAGTTTCCACTGTATGCCAGGCTTTGTTCCAGGAGCTGGAGACGTACCAAGGAACAAACAAAGCCTGCCACGTGGAACGTGCTTTCTTGTTGAGGTGGGGGAGGAAGACAATAAACAAGTAAACAAGCAATTATATGATATAATGTCACAATGTAATAAGTGCCAGAAAGAAAAATACCGTAGGGGAAAGAGAAAAAGAGCAATGGGAAGGTTTTATGACAGAGGAGAGTTAGGGAAGGCTTGGCTGAGAAAAAGACACTTGAACAGATGCCAGAATGGAGTGAAGGAGCAAGCCATGTAAGCATCTGGGGGAAGAGTTTTCCAGGAAAACAGAACAGGAAATGCAAAAGCCCTGGAGAGGGAATGTGCTCCATGTGTTAGAAACAGCTAGGAGGCCACTGCGGTTGGAGGGAGGTGAATGGGGAGATGGTGGAGCTAAGTCCAGGAGGTAAGCTGGTGTCAAACCACGTAAAGGCTTGGCAGCCACAGGAGAGGCTTTGAATTGTCTTCTAAGAGCTGTGAGAAGCCACCAGAAGGAGGCTTTCAGAAGGGCAGTATCATGATCTGACATATTTTATAATGGGTCATTGGAGCTGCTATGTGGGAAAGAGGCAGAAGGAGGGTGAGAGCAGAGAAGAAACAAGAGAATGCTTATTTTTCCCTTTCCACATGGTATTGGTGATTTTTGGTGGCCCAGGGAAAGAGAACAGAGATATAATAAAAATTATTGGATCAAACTGAATACTTCAGACCAGTTCATTCAACCAGAATGTCACCAACATCCGGCTGATGGGCCCTGGAAATGAGACAGCAGTCTCCCACCTAATGTTAGCTGTGATATTGTGGTTTATAATAATATATATTTGGTCTTTGTCCCAATTTCTTGCACAGAGCTTCTAAAACCCTTGGAATTTCCTTAAGTGATGAGAGCAACAAGAGTGTCTTTGGTTGTATTAATAAGGCATCTTTAAGACTGAACCTAAGGATGGGGACTGGTTACCCAGGGAACCAACCATATGACTAGAGGGTTGGAACTTTCAGCCCCATCCATCCCCCGATCTCTGGGGAAAGGAGAGGGGTTGGAGGTTGAATCAATCTCCAATGGTCAGTAATTTAATCAATCATTCCTATGTAATGAAGCCTCCATGAATACCCAAAAGGACAGGGTTCAGAGACCTTCCAGGTTGGTGAACACATGGAGATTCAGGGAGAGTGGCTTGCTCTAGAGAGAGCACGAAAGCTCCACATCTTCCCTTGCCCCGTACCTTGCCCTCTGCATCTCTGGCCTCTAGCTGCTCCTAAGTTATATTCTGTTTTAATAAACCAGTAATCTAGTAAGTAAAATGTTTCCTTGAGCTGTGTGATCCCCTCTAGCAAATTAATCAAACCTAAGTGGAGGGTCTTGGGAACCTCCAATCTAGCTGGCCAGTCTGACGCCTAGGTGACAAGCTGACTTGTGATTGGTATCTGATGTGGGGAGGTGGTAGGCAGTCTTGTAGGACTGAGCCTTTAACCTGTGGAATATGATACTATTTCCAGGTAGATAGCGTCAGAATTGATTTGAATTGTAGGACACCCTGCTGGTATCTGAAAGTTGCTTGGTGGTGTGTGAGGCTGCCGATGTGGCCCATACCTCCTTGTTAATTGTATCCTAGCATCTAAAGGATTTAGGGATTCGGTCTCCATCATATTTCCATTAATTCACCAGTCTGGCACCTGCAGAATGAATCTGGTAGGACAAACTGAGTAGTAGTCTGATCACAGCTGCCAGGCCAGATGTAGTATCTTAGGTAGAGATTAACATGGCCTCAGGCACATAGACTGTAGACCTGTCAAGAGACATCCCTCGACACAGTGTTTCTGTTGGACACTGGTAACCAGCAACATCAGTTGTAAGCACCGATGATAATCTAGCTTAACTTCTGAGACAAGCCTCAACCCTGGAGGTCTAAACCAATAATACCCCACTCTGAAAAGGTAATCGAGATAACAGTTGAAGTCTCTTTCTTCCTCCAGTCTGGAAGAGTGTCAAGATGTCTTTCCATAAGCCATCAAAGAGAACGAAATATTGCCATTTGCAACAACATGGATAGAACTAGAGGTATTACGCTAAGCGAAATAAGTCAGTCAGAGAAAGACAAATACCATATGATTTCACTCATATGTGGAATTTAAGAAACAAGACAGATGAACATAGGGGAAAGGAAGGAAAAATAAAATAAGATGAAAACTGAGAGGGAGACAAGCCACAAGAGACTCTGAACTCTAGGGAACAAACTGAGGCTTGGAGGAGAGGTGGGTGGGGGGATGGGCTAAATGGGGGATGGGCATTAAGGAGGGCACTTGATATAATAAGCACTGGGTGTTGTATGCAACTGGTGAATCACTAAATTTCATCCTTGAAACTAATAATACAATATATGTTAACTAAATTGAATTTAAATAAGGAATTTAAAAAAATCTTTCCATAGATCAAGCTTGCATTCTTGATTTTTTTTTTACATTTTATTAATTTATTAGGGAGAGAGAGCATGTGAGAGTGAGAGACAGAGACAGAGAGAGACAGAGCAGGAGCAGGGGCAGAGGGAGAGAGAGGGGGAGAAGCAGACTCCCCCCTAAGCAGGGAGCCTGATGCGGGGCTCAATCCCAAGACCCTGGGATCATGACCTGAGCTGAAGGCAGATGCTTAACAACTGAGCCACCCAGGCACCCCTACAGTTGATCATTTTTATACCACTTTTATAAGTATTCCTGTTCACATTCTACTTCAGCTTTGAATGCGGTTACCAAGTGTCTAACCCTTAAATTTCTGGATAGTATTGCCCTCTCTGGCCAAAGCAGCACTTTCCCTAGAAAGCCATACTCCAGCAATGACACTTGTGCCAAAGTGTATAGCATCTGTACAATATCATACAGGCCAGCTGTAAATATCTCAGAGAACAATCACTGTTCTTAAGTACTCTGAAATTTTTTCCATGTAAATTATTGTAAACCATTTCAATGACTGGGACAATGGAAGTCGATTTTGATTCTGCAGACGTGTTCTTTTCTATCCCAGTCCGAAAAGGACCAGAAACAGCTTGAATTCGCATGTAATAGACAACACTATACATTTACAGTTTTCCCTCTGCGTTATATTAGCTCTCCTTCTTTCTGTCACAATACAGCCCAAAGAGATCTAGATCATCTTGACAGCGCACGGAACATCCCGTTAATCTATGACTCTGGCAACACTGTGCTGATAACATCAGAGGCCTTGGTAAGACACGTGCTCCAGAGGCTGAGAGGCTTGCCGCATCTGTATCTGAAGGGATATTTTATCTTGTATCTTCTACTGTGAAGAAGGAAACACAGTGCCTTCTGGGCCTCTCTAGGTTCCAAAGGCAGCATATTACACAGCTAGAGGTAAGTCTTTGACCCATATACTGGGTGACACAAAAGGCTGCCAGGCTTGAGTGAGGCCTGGAGCAGGAAACAGGTCTGCATCAAGTCCACACTACGGTGCTAGCAACCCTGCCACGAGGCCACGGACTCCGTCAGACCCTATGGTGTCAAAGATACAGTGTGGCGTTCACAGCAAGTCCCAGTGAGAATCCCAGCACAGGCCATCCTCCCCAGGTAGTGTCTCTGAGCTGGTCCTCAAGCTGTGCCTTCAACAGCTTGTTCCGACACTCCCTCAGTCAGCAAGGCAGCTTCTGGGGGCGTGGTGTGTGATAGGGCCGTGATTGCAGACCCACTCCCACATTTCCTGTGCTGTAAAGTGAGCCCCAGTCCCTGGACTGATGCCACGTTACATGGGATCCCACACCAGTGAATGAAACACTTCGTAAGCCCTCATGGAGTGGTTCTGACTGAGGCTCAGAATGCAGAGAAAGGCAAACCCAGGCTCAGGAGATGTGTCTATTCCTGAGAATAAACTGCTGGGCCTTCCAGGATAAAAGGAACCCATTATACTCAACGTCTTCCCTAAGGTCTGTTGCTAGCAGCTGGACATTCATCAGTGGCAGTCTTGGTAAGTGGAAATCAGTAATGCTTGTTCCCTGCATAGTCTCTGTCCCCGCTACCATGGACACTTGATTCATGTGTCTATCATGCTAGTGATGAGATAGCCATTGACAGGGGCTGGCCATCAGTCAACTGACCAGGTCATTTTGTCTACTTGGTTGTTTACTGCCTCTTCTGTAGATGCTCTCTGAGAGATGTTAACATTTGAGAGGTTTCATGCCTACTCCTGTATTTCTATTCATATGCCCCTATGCCAGACCTCCTTGTCTGCAGCCTTCCAATCTCCTTTTTCCTTCCAGAACCCTGGTCAACTGGCCAGGCCATCTGCCACTGCCCATGAGTTTTCATATATATTCTAACCTCAGGCTACATCTCTCCCGCACAAAGTATACCACTCAAAGCTCTATCCACTGGGAGGACTCTCCCTTGCCATTGTCTTTTAAGGCTCTATCCACTGGGAGGACTCTCCCCTGCCATTGTCTTTTAAGGCTGCTGAGAAGGCTGCTGAGAAGGCTGTAGAAAAGATACC
Organism: Ailuropoda melanoleuca; assembly: GCF_002007445.2. NCBI lineage: Eukaryota > Metazoa > Chordata > Mammalia > Carnivora > Ursidae > Ailuropoda > Ailuropoda melanoleuca. Next base: position 26,823,065 of record NC_048234.1, read on the forward strand.
GTTCATTTTTAGCTTGCACTCACATGTAGGGTGGACCCATCTGCCAAACAAAATTGACTTTTTTCATTTTTGGTTGGTCATGCAGAATGGCCATACAGCCATGAGTGTGAGCTCTGGAGGGTCACTGGGGTAACTGGTGGAGGGACCATGGCGGGGGAGAGGGGGTATCTGGGATCCTGCTCATGCAGCTTACTTGTACCCTCTGGTCCTGCCTATTCTCAATTCTGGATGTAGCACCTTCATTTTATGATGGATTGCTCCTAGGACCCCCTTATTTATGACTTGGTTGATCCACTCCAGTTCATGATGAGAAGTTTTACTGCATGATCACTTGGTAACCAATTGACAGGCCTACCTTCTATCTTGACCAGAGCTTTACAGAATGGCAGGAGTCATTTTTCAAAGGCATATGATTCTCTACAGCAGATAGCATGACCTTGCTCACCATTCCCGAGGCCCTGAATCATGATCCCCCACTGGCACTTGCCACAAATCTACACAGCATTCTTTCCTACCATTGAGAGCAACACCGTGGGGTCTGCAGGCTCACATGGCCTGAGGGATCACCCTGGACCTGAGACACAGAGCTCTCCTGCACAAGATCCCACAGAAACCTGGCAGTCCTACACATCACTGAGTATAAGAACGGCAGCAGCAACAAAAAATATATATGCCTTCAAGTTTTCATCTATTTTTGATAAACATGACAGTGAAGGTGGTTGAAACCTGGAGGACCCAGCAGAAATACTTCAATTTGCATGTAGGGACCCAGCCCGGGTAAATAAAAGCTAGAGAACACAACCCTAAAACCATCTAGGATTGTTTCTTCCTGAGGCATGCAAATATCTAACTTTCTAGTTGATCAGCCAGGCATGAGAGTTCTATCTTGAAAACAAAAAAGTACATCCTGTTGTCCTCATGTCTTGATCTCAAATGGGTTCTTGCTAGCTATTAATACATTGCATTTTTTTAAGCAGAGGAAGTGGTTAGGGCAAATTATTTTCTCAAAGGCTTAGAATGGTACAATGCTCCATTTCCCCCCACCACACACTCAGAAAAGATATCCAAGTATCTATCTGGCTGGAATTCAAAAAGTTTTCATTGACTCAAGTCTAGCAGAAGGGTCCCGGTAATAATACAGTGTCCTAAGCGTCCCAATTTTCTACTATACATAAAAGCTTAGTACTTACTTGTGATTATTTTAGGGGAATCCACTTTGGAAAGTATTCAGAAAAGTTCAAGCTTGGCTAGTGCCATTTTCCTGTTCCATGTCCTTTAGCATAAGATTCAAATTCACCATATGATTTTCACGAGATAAATAATACTTCTAGCTACCATGTATCAGTGTTTATTATTTATTACTATAATATTATGCTAAGTATAATCATATTTTTTACTAGAAAAATCTAGCAAAGTAAGGTTGTGTGAGGGGTCTACAAGGCCACTCCCAGTCTTAATGATTTGCTAGGGAATGATTTACATGAGACTCAGCATATTGTCACACTCATGGCTATAATTTATAACAGTAAGTAGCTATAAAGACAAATCAGCTTCGGGAAAAGTTGTGTAGGGTGGAGTTTAGAGAAAACCATGAGCTTTCAAGAGTCTTCTGGTACAGTCACACAGGACATGTGTAATTTCTCCAGTAATGAGTTGGGACAATGCAAGTAAGATGTCGTCTAGCAGAGAAAGCTCACTGGGAGACTACGTGCCCAAGATTTTTATGGGGGGCTGCTCAGACAGGCACTCTGTGCTTAGCATGTCTTAGATTCCAGACTCCCTGAAGGAAATCAGGTGTTTGGCATAAACCATATCACTTGCACAATTTCAGCACAGTAAGCAACTCTTTTTTTTTTTTTTAAGATTTTATTTATTTATTTGACGGAAAGAGAGAGACAGCCAGCGAGAGGGAACACAAGCAGGGGGAGTGGGAGAGGAAGAAGCAGGCTCCCAGCGGAGGAGCCTGAATGCGGGGCTCGATCCCAGGATCACACCCTGGGATCACACCCTGGGATCACACCCTGAGCTGAAGGCAGACGCTTAATGACTGATCCATCCAGGCGCCTCACAGTAAGCAACTCTTAATGAGACAATGGTGGGAACCCTTCCCAAATCCAAATTGCCAACCAAGGGCCAACCTTGCAAGCAGGGCTTTCAAAGGATGGCAATCTCAGGACTGCTATGTCTGCCTATGCTACATCTTTTAACCCTTTTCTGCATACAGGCATTATTAACCTTCTTAAAATATATTTTACATTTTTGCATTTTATATTTTTCGATCCATTCTACTTATGTTACATATTTATTTAAAATATTTATATTATATTTTTAAGGTGCCGGTGGCTCAATTGGTTAAGCATCTGCCTTTGGCTCAGGTCATGATCCCAGGGTCCTGGGATCGAGCCCTGCATCGGGCTCCCTGCTCAGCAGGGATCTTGCTTCTCCCTCTCCCTCTGCTGCTTCCCCTGCTTGCGCTCTGTGTGTGTGTGAGTGTGTCAAATAAATAAATAAAATCTTAAAAAAAATAACAAGAAAAGAAACTCAAATAGGCTGATATCTTGCTCAAGACCATACAGGTCATATATGGCAAAGCCAGTATCTGAACCACAGTATATGCGGTTTACTACTACGTTGTAATGTCTCAAATCATAGCATCTAACATACGTAAAATAGGTTTCATTTTGAGATTATCTTACATACATGCCAATCTTCTATGAATAAATTCTTCCACTGATACAATTATAGCTGCTATCAGTCTACAGACAGAAGGAAGAAAAGGAAGAGGTGTTAGTCTCAGTATTTCTCATTTCTAAAAGATGTGTGAGGACTTTTGCTTTCCAGGACTGCATCTAAGAAGCTGAGAAGTCACCACCCCATCCTAACAAAAAGTAAAAAGCTGAATAAACTGAAAAATCAACAATTCTTTTTTGATTCCTTAGAGAAGGGAAGTCACTGGGCAAACTGCTACCACCGTCCCCCCCGCCAACCCGAACTGGAGAGACTGACAGGTAGATACAGAGAATTTACCAAAGCAGCAACCTCCAGCGTCAGGGTAGGAAAAGCTGAACTGTCATTGGTGAACTACTGGAGGCTCAGTGTGGACAAGTTCAAGAGATACAAACTTCAGGAACTCAGTTATCAGGAGGACCCCATCCTTCTTGTTTCACGTCCTGGAGCTCTACCACTTTCTCCCCTGGGCGGGGGGGGGGGTAGTGGAATAAGGAATTATTCTGAAATACATCAGATCAGGGCACCTGACTGGCTCAGTCAGGAGAGCACGCGACTCTGGATCTCAGGGTTGTAGGTTTAAGCCCTACCTTCAGTACTTAAAAATAAAACCTAAAAGGGGGCGTCTGGGTGGCTCAGTCAGTTGAGTGTCCAACTCTTGATTTCGGCTCAGGTCATGATCTCAGGCTCGTGAGATCGAGCCCCGCTACCAGCTCTCTGCTAAGTGGGAAATCTGCTTGAGATTCTCTCCCTCTCTCTCTGCTCCTTCCCGCACTCATGCTCTCTCTCTCAAATAAATCTTAAAAAAAAAAAAAACCTAAAAAAATAGAAATATATCAGATCATTTCCTTGTTAACAAGGTCTGCCCTCAGAGGAAACTCTTTTTTTTTTTTTAAAGATTTCATTTATTTATTTGACAGAGAGGGAGAGACGGCCAATGAGAGAGGGAACACAAGCAGGGGGAGTGGGAGAGGAAGAAGCAGGCTTTCTGCTGAGCAGGGAGCCCAATGCGGGGCTCCATCCCAGGACCCCAGGATCATGCCCTGAGTCGAAGACAGATGCTTAAGGACTGAGCCACCCAGGCACCCCTCAGGGGAAACTCTTTGACCAGAACCTAACCTGCAGGGGTTTTTCAGAGCCCAAGAGGTTGGGGAAAGGGAAATATCCAACCCCACCTAGCTTTCCAAATGGGAGAAAAGAAATCCCCAGCTCCAGCCCAGTCTAGCCATCCTATCCCACCTGAGGAGAGGAGGAAAAGAAGAGAAGCACCTGGAAAGCTCACAGTCCACAGGCACAGGCTCATCAAGAGACTGAGACCTAATCACAGCACCTTCCCCACCTCACCATTCAAGTAGGTGGATGGGACCAACACAAGAAAAACAGACTCAAATACAGAGAACAAACTGGTGGTTGCCGGCATGGAGGCGGATGAGGGCATGGGTGACTAGGGAAAAGGCATTAAGAGGTACAAACTTCCAGTTATAAAATAAACAAGTCGTGGAGATGAAGAGTACAGCGTAGGGAATATAGTCAATACCATTGGTCAAAACAAATGAAGAAATAACGTGTGTATTTCTGAGCCTTTTAACCCAAAAATGAGGCCACCCACGAAAGACGCTTATCCCCCCTTTACCGTACTAAAGCACAAATACAAAGAGATAAAAGCATTGTATAAAAATAATAATGAATCAATCTATTCTTATCCACTTCTGCAGTGCAGAGAACCTACTTTGTAGCAGTGTAAACCCTGGCTTTTGGCTCTGCAAGCTCCTTGCATTTGATTTGCAAAGCAGAAAAGGATCCTCTTATGGGTCGTTATTTATATATCAGCACAACAAATACTCTGATCAACTGCCCAATCCTAACAAAATGAGGGACCATTCATGATTCATCTCAGCCGCACATGTTTCCTATCAAATCATAGAAGCTTTATATAAATGAATCAGGTTTAGGCTTAAGGCAGGAAGTCAGTGGTTACTTCAATCACCCCTTGGCCCATCTGTCGTTCCTTTCTCTCCCTAAACAATGCTTTTATGACCCAAATGCCACTCTCAGCCTTGGTGAAAATTTCAGCTCCACAATTTGCAAATGAAGTGAGCTTGAGCTAACTACTCTGACTTTCTGAATCTCCATTTTTCTCATCTGTAAAATGGGGATAAGAGTAACAGTTTTCTCATGAAATGACTATAAGGATTTCATGATATAATGCATGTAAAGCTCTTGGCACAATGCCTGGCATTAAAAAAATACTTAGTTAATTTTATTTGTTTCTCACTGTAATCACAAGGGCCATTAATGATTATCAGCAATCTTTTTTGACATCTATGCAATCTATTAGAATAAACATCTCTCTCTCTCCCCTTCCTCTCTCTGTCCCTTATTTTTTTACCGGTAGCATTTATGTAATGTTAGCATTATTCTTATCTACGGGGGCTGGATATTAGAAAAGTCATGGAAAGATCCAAATGGGACCTTTGGTGCCAAATGTTGGGAGTGATGGGATTCATCTGGGAATTTTCCAGTGCTCGTGAGCGAGAGCAGAATGTCACAAGATGCCAAGACAGCAGGAAAGTGAGCACCAGTGCAGACCTGGAGATAACTTTGTAACTAGGAATGGAGGCTGCATTTGCTGGCACTTTCTTGTAATCTTTCCTGATAAACTTCTGCTTATTTGGCTTGTGGGTTGCTAAGGTGACGGGATGACAGGAGGGAATTGTGCAACAGATGGTCCTAATATATTTAAACTTGACTAAGGTTTATTCCTTCGAGATAAAGCTGTAACAGTAACCCAGCTGCCAAGATGCCAGTGAGCATCATGAGCTTAGACTGGCTTATCTTTCCTACATTTCCTTGTGACCCAGAAAGCCACCACTTGGGCCCAGCAGTAGTAGGGTTTGGGGAGGAGTGGGGAGTGCTGATAGCAGTAAGAGTTTGCTTATTAAAGGATCTGGTTTTTATTGTAATAAGAATTTCACAATTTATTCTAGTATCAAATCATTATGTTGTACACCTGAAATTAATATGTTATATGCCAAATTATACCTCAATAATAAGAAGAAAGCCCCTCCCTCAAAAAGACCTAGAACATTACACCGTAAGTTGGAAAAAAAAAAAAAAAAAGCTTGAGATTTGGAGTCACAAATATTTGGAGTTCAAAGCCTGCTTCCACCACCAGAGCTCTGTGTCCTTGGATGTGTTCATTGACCTCTGGAACCTTAGAAAACAGGACAACGCATTTGTTTTTGCTACTTTTGGACTGTTATAGGAATCAAATGAAGGGTGCCCGGCTGGCTCAGTTGGTGGAGTATGTGACTCCTGACCTCAGGGTTATAAGTTTGAGCCCCACATAGGATGTAGAGATGACTTTAAAAAAAAAAAATCGAAGAGTCAAATGGATTAACAATTGTGGAAACGTGTAATAAAATGCCACACATCATAACAATATTATGGTATTACCTAATTACTGCTTTGGAGTGAGGCTTCATACAACCTTTTCAGAGAAAGGTGCTGCTTCCTGCCTCCCAGAATGAGCTGCATGAACTGAATTAGAAGGTGACACTCCCCAATAATCCAGCAATTTAATGAGCATCCCAAATAAAATCTCTGGAAAAGGGGACAACTGGCTGGCTCATTTGGTAGAGCACCATGACGCTTGATTTTGGGTTCACGAGTTGTAGCCCCATGTTGGGTATAGGGTTCACTTAAAAAAAAAACAAAAACAAGTGGGGCGCCTGGGTGGCACAGCGGTTAAGCGTCTGCCTTCGGCTCAGGGCGTGATCCCAGCGTTATGGGATCAAGTCCCACATCAGGCTCCTCTGCTATGAGCCTGCTTCTTCCTCTCCCACTCCCCCTGCTTGTGTTCCCTCTCTCGCTGGCTGTCTCTATCTCTGTCGAATAAATAAATAAAATCTTTAAAAAAAAAAAAAAAAACAAGGGGCACCTGGGTGGCTCGGTCAGTTAATCGTCTGCCTTCTGCTCTGGTCATGATCCCAGGGTCCTGGGATTGAGCCCCGAATGGGGTTCCCTGCTCAGCGGGCAGTCTGCTTCTTCCTCTGGCTGCCCCTCCCCCCGGCTTGTGTATGCTCTCTACCCGCCCCCCCCCCCGTGTCAAATAAATAAATAACATCTTATAAACAAAACAAAACAAAGAAAAAAACTCTGGAAAAGTACTACATTCAACATAATTTTTTTAAACCTGTTAATTGCCTTCTCTCCTAAGTTCCTCAATAGGAAACACTACACGTAAAACAAAATTAAAACTGTAGAGTTAGAAGTTCACCCTATGTTTTGGGGCGCCTGGGTGGCACAGCGGTTAGGCGTCTGCCTTCGGCTCAGGGCGTGATCCTGACGTTATGGAATCGAGCCCCACATCAGGCTCTCCCACTATGAGCCTGCTTCTTCCTCTCCCACTCCCCTGCTTGTGTTCCCTCTCTCGCTGACTGTCTCTATCTCTGTCGAATAAATAAATAAAATCTTAAAAAAAAAAAAAAAAAGTTCGCCCTATGTTTCAAATGACAAGCCTGGTCATTTATTTATTAAAAAACAGAAATAGAGATTGGCAGTAGTACAGGCCCCTTCAGACCTTACCTAAGTAGAAAGAATCAAGCGATAGAATTTAGTGACACTTCAACAATATTATCTAGAGGAATAATAGACCACTTTGGCTTATCTCTCTGAAAGATGCCATTAGCAAGTATGAGTAAGGTTGCTCAATATTTTTCAGGTTGATTTGTCAACCTAATAAAAGGTTTGCCTCAGTTTCCTTGTAATAAGCATCATGAATTGTTACCAGGCAAAGGTCAAGGTTTCTGTACTCAGGGTTACAATTTTTAACAATGTGACTCTAGCTTCGAGAAGATTTTTTAAGTAAGGAAATTAAGACAGAGAGCTTTTCACTTTTATTTATATGATTAATTTTTGTCTTTGAATATTCTATCATGTGACATACATAAATGTTGTAAGGGCTTGAATTTACCTAAGCCCATTAATAACAGCAGAGCAAATCAAATTTCAACACATGTGAAGGTCATAGTTGCATAAGATCTTTTTTTTTTAAACATATGATATGCTTAGATTTTCTGTTCTGTCTTCAAAGTTGCCACATCCTTTGTAAAGAACATGAACAAAATATAAAGGTATATTTCCAACACTGCAGGGTATTTTTCACTTCACTGAACTTACTACATAGATTCATGCAGAACATTCTAAAATTATTAGATAAGATTTAATCTGTTTTTAATTGGCTATTTTTCATTGAAAAGAAAATTTTTTTTCATCATATGCTGTATTCTACAAGGTTTGCAATAACATTTTCAAAAGAATTTTCCTTTAAGTATGAATAGTCTTTTTTCTTCTTAGTTACGCAATAAGTGGAACTATGCAAAAGAAGCTATTGGTTTAAAAATACATGGCAATATAAAAGGCTTTTGTTTTCCCTTGCTTTGAGGAAATTCAATAAAGTGGTGTAGCAAGGTTGGCAGGGGTGCTCCTAGAGAGAAAAGGAGGCCCCCTTGCCCCACTTTCAAGTGTTTGAAACTGAACTTGTATTCTAGGCCATCTCCCATGTGTGGCGGTTGGGTCCTTGAATTAGAATAGTTTGCATAGGCAAAGAGAGCCACCTTTTTATTTTATTTTTTTTAAAGGAAGTGTTTCGTAATATATATGGGAAATAAAAATAAGGTGGAAGCAATTTGTACCGCACTATGATGTCAGGCTGCCTGTGCCAGATTCTTCATGTCCCAAAACACAGTTGTCCTCGGTGGTTGGATGCGGGACACTTTCAGGCCTCTGTTGGCAATGACACCATGAAAGGAACGTACAAAGTGAGTATGGTTATTTGGATGCAGTCTCTGTTAATAAACACATGAAGATTACCTCTGAACATCTGGTTCACTGTCAAATGACTCATCATTTTTGCTATCGTGCTAATACATGTCTACATCAGCACAAAGGAAGTAGAAAATCATCATGATTAAGAAGAACAGAATATGGAAGTTTAATTTTAAAAAATAGAAAGTGGCATCTATTTTTTTGTATGCAAAGGATTTGGGGTCATTATGATGAGGGATAGAAGCAGAAAAATGTTCACCTTTAGCCCAGAAAGCTGACCTATAGCCTGCATAGTTCCCATGACGATCAAATACCTCTGGTTGCTAAATTTTTTAAGGGACTCATGACTGCCTGTATATCTTACCAATATTTAATATAAAACTGAATGATAAGCACCAGAGAAATCTTGCAAAAGTAGTTTTACAAGTAGAAGTTCGAAGAAGACATTTATGATCTAATATTCCCTGCACGTCGCCTTGCCCTTGACCACTAAGCGTATCACCTCCAGCTTCACACAGGGCAAGGGCAGCTCCTTCTTCCTTCAAGTAGCTCTTTCTATCCTCCTGCTACTTAAATAAACCTACTAAGTTGCAGCATACAATGTCTCAAGAACTCTTTCTTGCCAGCTATGATCCCCAACCCTGCAATAACTGTATCTAAACTTGTAGCATCACCCAAGTTACTCTGTTAATAATTGGAAGTTCAGAAGCTGATGTGTGTAAGTGATCATTCACAACTCTTGCCAAAGGGGAAGAATGAAATCAACACAGTTGAGTATTTAATAATGTGAGATAAGTCAGGTGACTTTTTTCTCTGAAAAAGTTATCAGGGTTTCCTACTGCCCCATTATCATCAGAGTTAATTGGTCTAGCAGGTGTACTAACATACATCATTAGTATCTTCTAAAACAAACAAACAAACAACAACAACAACAACAAAACCCCAACAGTTGTCAACTAACAGAACATCACAAGAATGGAGAGCGCTCTTTTAAACATGTGAAGACAATTAACATGGATGAATATGTAGAATTTCCCATCATTTGTCCTGAAAGCTACCATTCGTCAGGGTGGAGTAACTTTTTAAAGCATATTGATATAGATCCTAAAATGCTCATATCCTTGATGGGAATGCTCCAGATTTACAAACAGAATATGATGCATTTGAAAAGAAAATAAAAGAAGCTGGCACAGAAGACCTATTTGTTGGAGGTAATGATTCTCGTAATAGGCCCACACAAGTCATTTGCCCTCTACACAGCAATGGAAGGAGTCACCCATGTGTGGACCATGTCACCTTTCCAGCATCATCTCTGAACTACATTTGTACATGATGAAGATGTTACTTTAGAACTAAGAGTTACTACTGTAAACGGCTTGAAGGTTTAACGTATGTGCATAATAAACTTACAGGTCCACTATAGGGTGTGGCAGTAGGAAATTGAAGGAGATTGGAGCAAATTCTGCTTGAATGAACAAAATACTTTTTCTAAGAAATAGATGAGGGGCGCCTGGGTGGCACAGCGGTTGAGCGTCTGCCTTCAGCTCAGGGCGTGATCCCGGCGTTATGGGATCGAGCCCCACATCAGGCTCCTCTGCTATGAGCCTGCTTCTTCCTCTCCCACTCCCCTGCTTGTGTTCCCTCTCTCGCTGGCTGTCTCTATCTCTGTCAAATAAATAAATAAAATCTTTAAAAAAAAAAAAAGAAATAGATGAATTTCAGTTTTGCAATATAATGGAATATGGGGAATTTTTAAGAATACCATTAAAAAATTTTTTTTTAAATTCATTTGGGACAGAGAGATACACAGAGAGAGAGAGAGAGAGAGCATGAGCAGGGGGGAGCTGCAGAGGGAGAGGGAGAAGCAGACTCCCTGCTGAGTGGGGAGCCTGACTCAGGGGCTCAATTCCCAGACCCTGCGATCATGACCTGAGCTGAAGGCAGACGCTTAACTGACTGAACCATCCAGTTGGCCCTCATTGCAAACTTTAATTTTCAAAAAATATCTTTCTATTTTATCTGAATTATACACAAGTCTTTCTGCACACGACTGCCTTAGTCATCTTCTTACAGTGCCATCTGGACATCAGAAGTCCTGCTATATACTGTTGGTAAAGGAATTTTAAGAGAAGACAGTGCCAAAACGTGCAGTTTATGTCCTTTTGAAAAATATATAGAGTGCATATTTTTGTTGCACCTTCTTCTTTAGCACCTTTTCAAGAAACGTGCTTTTGGCAGCAGCTTTCTGCCCAAGGGTCCTGTCCCCATGCTTTAATAACATCACCTTTTTTGCACTCCCCCCCAAAAAATGTGCTTTTATTTTTATTTAATGAGTTAGGTTCAGGCCCTTAATATAAACATCTTGGCTATTATGAGCTTCATACCAATAGCACACTAAGGAAATTCTTTTGAAGAGAATTTTCTCATTATTGTTTAATATCCTAAATGATTAAACTTATTCCTTATATATAAAAAAGTCTAAAAGGATAATATGACAGAGTATATATAAAAGGAATCACTGTAAACTATTTTAGATTGCCATAGCAACTTGAATCTTAAATTACAAATGAAAGTACATTATTTTCTACCTTTAATTCAAATAAATCTCATATAAACAAAAAGCTAGCTGGAAAATCTTAGTGTGCTATAGAAGCGTATTCTCCATTTCCTTTTCGGAAATGCTCCACTCTGCCGCTAGAGGGCACCATGTGCATACTGGGCAGAGACCGAGCCAAAATTTAAGTACATCTGCCTCTTCTCAATTTTTTTCCCTGAAGGAATAACCCAGCCAGTGTGGGTATGAGTGGAGATCAAAGCTAGGGGGTAGGTTGCTACAGCATTTCTGTGCAACTTCAAACTTTTTTTTTTTTTAATTTTATTTATTTATTTGACAGAGATAGAGACAGCCAGCGAGAGAGGGAACACAAGCAGGGGGAGGGGGAGAGGAAGAAAGCAGGCTCATAGCGGAGGAGCCTGATGTGGGTCGATCCCATAATGCCGGGATCACGCCCTGAGCCGAAGGCAGACGCTCAACCGCTGTGCCACCCAGGCGCCCCCAGACTTTTTTTTTTTTTAGGGAGCGAGGAGGCCAGAGGGGCAGAAGAAGAGGGAGAGAGAGAATCTTAAGCAGGCTCCATGCCCAGCGTGAAACTGAGGTGGGACTTGATCTCACAACCCTGTGGTCATGACCTGAACCAAAGCAAGAGTCAGAAGCTTAACGGACTGAGACACCCAGACGCCCCAACTTCAAACTTTTTTTATGATGTCCCTAGTCATTTCAGCCCCCAGAAAAGCCTGAGTTCAGCCTTGATTCAGCTGGGAACACAGAGTGTAATTCTGATTGAAAGATTGTTTTTAGAGGTTGTCCATATTGCTGGCAATATGGACAAAGAGTTAAGAATTGAGGAGGGTTCTTTGTGTTTGAGACAGTCCACTGCAACAAAAATCAGACCAAGCCTGGAAGTCAGAAGACCTTTTTCTATTCTCAGTTATACCAATTTCTGAGTAACTTTGTACGCATTAAGAGGGGGAACCAAGTTCCATATACAAATATTTGGCTTGAAAGAATAGATTCATACTTTTAACACATAGGATGTTTAAAGATTTTACTCCAGGGATGTCTGGCCAGTTCAGAGGTAAAGCATCTGACTTGATCTCGGGTTCGTGAGTTCAAGCCCCACATTGGATGTCGATATTACTTAAAAAAAAAAAAAAAGTGAAAAAATTAAGCTGATATATATTATATTAACATTTATTTTTGATATATATTAATATTTTTAAAAACTTAATGTTAACATAATTCAAAGTAACCTAACTAATTTCATATCTAGCAAAGAACAGCAACGGCGGACATTATTGCAGAAATTTGCAACATTGTGCATATTTGTGCATATCTGATTCAATATTTATTTGAGACTCTCCTAAAAGCAGACCTGCAATGTCTCAAGATAAAAATGCCCAGCTTTCCAAAGGCAGAATTTTATATGGGGGAAAAATCTATACTGATGAATTGTTCAAAATATTAAAGAAAAATATATGGGAAGAAACTGATACATAATACAGGATTTCTTTTTCTGTTTTTTAATAACATTATGAATGATGCCTGCAGCTTAAGGAGCTCTCTCTAGCTCTTAAATCGAACCTGAAAACAACAGGACTAGGGTATGTCCAGGTACATCACATTGTCATGTCTGTAAGGAAGAAAAATCCTGCTCCAAAGAGCAATGAAGAGGTACACAGATCTTACCCCTGGGTCTCTTGAAAAGGCAGCAGAACATGGAATTTCATTGCATGACACAAAGCAAATCATCCTAAACATCTTCCTTAGCAAACACCCACCTTACCTTTCCTTCTCCCCAGTGTCAGCTGTTCGTTCTAATTTCTTCAGTCCTCCTTTTTATTTTTTTTTAAAGATTTTATTTATTTATTCGACAGAGATAGAGACAGCCAGTGAGAGAGGGAACACAAGCAGGGAGAGTGGGAGAGGAAGAAGCAGGCTCATAGTGGAAGAGCCTGATGTGGGGCTCGATCCCATAATGCCGGGATCACGCCCTGAGCCGAAGGCAGACGCTTAACTGCTGTGCCACCCAGGCGCCCCTTCAGTCCTCCTTTTTAAAACACTCACCATTCCAGCCTTCTTCTCAATTCTCTTGCTCCTCATTCTTGTCTTTGTTTGGGTGGTTCTTCGTGCCTGCCTCTGTAGTATACTCAGCTTTCTTCAGTGATAGATCTTTTCCATTTCCTCTTTCAACCGAAGATATCCCTTGGAAAGTAAAGGAAGAAGAAAGTCTGTATTTCTGGGGCGCCTGGGTGGCTCAGTCCTTAAGCACCTGCCTTTGGCTCAGGGCATGATCCCAGCATTCTGGGATCAAGTCCCGCATCAGGCTCCTCTGCTGGGAGCCTGCTTCTTCCTCTCCCACTCCCCCTACTTGTGTTCCCTCTCTCACTGGCTGTCTCTATCTCTGTCAAATAAATAAATAAATAAAATCTTTTTAAAAAAAGTCTGTATTTCTATGTACACCACATAAAAAGTGGTGGGAATATCATACTATCAAAAATGAGAAGGGAAAGAATAGGAGAGAAAGAAACTACCTCTTCTAAGAGATACTTTGTAAAATGATATTTGCTTTTGTTAGATTTGACATCAGCCAAATTTGACAGAATCTGGCCCAATCCCATTCTCAAAATCACAAATAGAATCACAAACTCTTTGACCTGGAAGGGATCAACAGGCCCAAATCCCACTTTTACAGATCAGAAGGCTGAGACCAAGAGAGGGGACTGAATTATCCAAAGTTCTCCCACTGGTCACAAGGCTGGGTTCAGAACCCAAATCCACTCACGCTGACCTCCTTTGTCCATTACAGCACACTGCTTTGAGCTTAGAGGGTTTTTTTGTTTTTGTTTTGTTTTGTTTTGTTTTTAGCATACATATTATATTGAGGTCTTCCTTCCAAGAAAAGCCAAAATCTTAAAACAGAAATAAAATCATCTTTCTTAGGATTTTCTTTCCCCATTGCAATTATAGAAATACTTTTCTGCCTATATGTAGAATAAACAATCAATATTAAAATATTATTGATTGCAAACATTTTAATCTAAATGATAAACTATAAACATTTCAGAAATATGGGGTGTCTGGGTGGCTCAGTCATTAAGCATCTGCCTTCGGCTCAGGGCGTGATCCCGGGGTACTGGGATCGAGCCCTACATTGGGCTCCCTCCTCTGCTTGAAGCCTGCTTCTTCCTCTCCCACTCCGCCTGCTGTGTATCCTCTCTTGCTGGCTGTCTCTGTGGCAAATAAATTAATAAAAACTTAAAAAAAAAAAAAGAAGAAAGAAATATAGTGTATATATTTTTATAAAAGAGATTTTTGTAAATATTGGAAAAACCATAGGTAGGTAATATTACACTTGTTTGTTTCTTTATTTATTTAAATTGGCTATATTTTATTTTATTTTGTTTTATTTTATTTTAAAGTAACCTCTATGCCCAAAGTGGGGCTTGAACTCACAACCCTGAGGTCAAGAGTCACATGTTCTACTGACTGAGCCAGCAAGGCACCTCTATACTTGCTTATTTTAAATTGAACACACCAGGGACACCTGGGTGGCACAGTTGGTTAGGCGTCTGGCTTTTAGTTTTGGCTCAGGTCCTGATTTCAGGGTCATGGGATTGAATCCCACATCAGGCTCAATGCTCAGCCTGAAGTTGGCTTGAGATTCTCTCCTTCCCTCTCCCTCTGCCATCCCCCCTGCTCATGATCTCTTTCTCTCTGCCTCTAAAATAATAAATAAATGAATAAATCTTTTTTTTAAAGGATGTAAAATAAAGCACAACTATAGAACTTTTTAAAAATTGAGATTTATCTTATCATCTCCATTTCTTTGATAGAAAACATAAGGAACTTTCTTTTTCTCCTTTACCACTGAAGGTTTTCTTCTCAGATCAAGTACAACCCTTCCTGAGACATACTAAATTCTGATTAGAATGCATTTTCCAGCTCACCTACAGGATCCAGGAATACAAGGATGAGTAAGCCATTCTCTTGAGCACCTCAGTTTAATAGAACAATCTAGCCATGCTCACTCCTAGTTGTTGAAACCATCCCACCAACCAGAATGCCATGTTCCTCACTATCACCTCTTTTTCAGATTTTTATTTTTAAGTAATGTCTACACCCAACATGGGGCTCGAGCTCACAACCCTGAGATCAAGAGTTGCATGCTCTACCAACTGAGTCAGCCAGATGCCCCTCTCACTGGCATCTTTTAAGTAATTCCACCAAAAATGTTTCACATTTTCTTTCCCAGAAGGTTACAAAAAACTACTCCAACAATACCTCTACTTTATGAAACACAAAATACATTTCCTTTTTATCGAAATATTGCTACAGAGAATTTATCTTGACTTTCCTAGTGGCATACCTAAGATACTCACAGAAATAAATAATTGTTGGAAATATTCTGTATTGTAACTGCAAAAGGCAAGATGACCACTTTTTTCTCTTAAAAAAAAACAAACATATATAAGGGTTATCTGCTCTGGGATGAGTATTATCATCTGCAAACAGAAAATGAATTTAAGATTGCAACATGGCTTTTTGTGTGATTAACAAGAAAACGAAAAGATTGTATACGCAAAAATAGCCCAAGTATGATTCTCTTTATCTGGGAACAAACCTGACAGTCTATGAGCTTTTGTAACCTTAGCTTGGTCTAAATTAAGGAAATGTGGGGTGCCTGGCTTTGCTCAGTTGGAAGAGAATGTGACTCTTGATCTCAGGGTTATGAGTTCGAGTCGTATGTTGGGTGTAGAGATTACTAAAAAAATAAATACATAAACTTTGAAAAAATTAATTAATTAAGGAAATGTACAGTGGGCAACCACCTACATTTAACTGTAATGGTAGACATTTTTCACTTAGCACATTTTCCACTTATCACATTATCAAAGATTTTAAAAGCAAACTCTCCATAGTAGCGAGGACACTGAGAAATCTGCCAGTGGTCTACATTTGTGGAAATGTAACCTGCTATAACCTTGCTCAAAGGCAATTTGGCAGTGGATATTAAAACTTTTAAACTAGAAACTAGCCATGACTTTGATTCACCAATTTTGCTTTTAGGATTTGGTTATGAAAGTAACCCGAGTTAGGCAAGAAGAAGGTTTATCATTCATTACTTCAAATAACAAAAAGCTGAAGAATGCTTAAATATCCAACAATAGGGGCATACGCATATGGCATATGCCCGGGATGGAATACAATGCAGCTGCTAAAAATATTGTTAAATAAGGTCTAGCGGTATACAAAATTGTTTATTATATATTTTAAGAAAGAAAGCACATATAAATACATGTAGGATCCATATTCGTATGTTTTAAAAGCTGCAAAGAGTATATAACAAAAACTTCCTGATGATTCCCCTGGAATGGTCATCGAATACATGGCATTATTTTCTTCTCTATATTTTTGTGTACTTTCTAAATTTTCTACAATAAACGTGTAGTGCTTTTGTAATTAAGAAAAAAATCCTGGGGCACCTAGCTGACTCAGTCTGCACAGCATGCGACTCTTGATCTCAGGGTTTTAAGTTTAAGACCCCCCCCCTTGGGTGCAGAGATTACTTAAAAATAAAATCTTTTAAAAAAAAAATTCTTTTCTTTTTTTAATCCAGGCCTTTCTCAATGGACTGTCCAAAAGGGATAATGACGGGAATTACTAGTAGGAGACAGTTTGCAACACTGCTGCAATTGTGTTCAGATCACACTTGCTGTTGCAGATGCATGCAGACCATTCGTCCTGCTGGCGCTGGAGCTCAGCAGTTTCCTCTCCTGCAGCAGCACACAATCCGAGGAGGAGCGCCTCAGTGGGCTGGCCCCGAGCCACCATGCCTTCCAAAACCCTGTTGGAAGAGCAGAAAGGCCACTTCCCCACTAACAGGCAGATGGTGAAACATCCTCTTGGCTCCTGTAAATTCAGCCATATTGGTGCAGACACAGCTGAAAAAAGGCAAGCAAGGTCTGCAAGGCCAGGCAAAATTAGTCCTCTCTCAAGGGAGTGCTGTGCCGTGCCAGCTGGCATTTCCTGCCATGCCCTCAGCCCCTTCAAGGCTGAGAAACTAAGTGGATGATGTGCAAAAAAGTGAGGCCTGGGCATC
The DNA here is from genome assembly GCF_002007445.2 of Ailuropoda melanoleuca. Lineage (NCBI taxonomy): Eukaryota > Metazoa > Chordata > Mammalia > Carnivora > Ursidae > Ailuropoda > Ailuropoda melanoleuca. The sequence continues at coordinate 26,840,281 of NC_048234.1, forward strand.
TCAACTGGTGAGGAGGTGGGCTTAGAGCCCTGTGAATATGAAACTGTCCCCCACAGGGTTAATGGGGTAAAAACTGTCCCAAGCAAGACTCCCACTGATCCCCCCCATCTCCTTCCACAGGAATGCGAACCTTATCTTTTGGAGGCAAACAACAGGAAGAGCTCCAGCCAGCTTAGGCCAGTGTGAGCTTGACTCACACCTGCAGGGATGGACCATGGGGTGTCCACAGTTACCTCTCCTTCATTGTAATGCTAAAATCTCCAGGGAGGGGAGCACAAGCTTTGTTAACACAATATAGGATGCACGTGTAGCCATGTGTCCCAAGTACCCCTGCACAATCTTATTCCGGCCTTTACCTGCAATGTCAAAACTCCCCTTTCTGAACATTCATCTTAACCTTAAATAGGAGAAATCCACTCACCCTCACTCCTCCGGGAGCCTGGGCTTTGTAAGTTATTCCCTGTGATCTCCTTCTCTTCTGCAAATAAAGTTCTTTTTGTGTGACAACTCCACTTGGTGTAGCCTCTTTTCTGTCGCTTACCAAAGAGCGAACTCACGTTAGTTCAGTTACAAATACAAACACGCTGTCAGGAATCAGAAAGAATTCCATAGGACAGTGAAATGGAAGGAGTTCTGGATTGTGAATTTGGAGTCCTGGGTGCCGGTTATGTCTCCCTTTCTCTCTCTCTAAATTTTAGTTCCTTCTTTGAGAAAATAGTGGGATAGATGGGGGGTGGGTTGATAGATGAAATGAGCTATAAAGTTGCTTCCCGCTTTCAGAAACTTTATAATGATTTATAATGAAGTTATATCAAATACATTTCATTCACTACAAATTCACTCAGTGCCTATGTACTTAGCAAGCAGGAGCCAAGGTGAAAAATAAAACAACAAAAAAAACACTGCATACCCACAGGACTCACAGTCAAAAGCATTGACAAATTTCTCAGTTCCAACATGTATAATTATTCACTACACCATTTATTTAAGAGAATGTTTTTCACCAAGATTGAATTTTTTCCATTGCCGATAAAGCTTCTCAGCCCATTGTTAAGAAACAATGTGTTTACTATATAGTGGGCAACAACGTAGGTTTGGGTTAAAACTTGAGACAGAATCAGAGAGTTCTAGTTCAATCTGAACCTCCTCTTTGCTAACAGGACGACACTGGAAAAATTACTTAAATTTGGCTTCAGTTTCCTTACCTGTCAAATAATAAGAATAATAGTACCTACTTCCTAGGGTAATTATAGGAAGTAAATGAGCTGAAGCATGCCAACTAAGTTCTCAGTAAATCATTATTTGTTGTTAATATAGAAAGTGTAGAAATAGGGGCGCCTGGGTGGCACAGCAGTTAAGCGTCTGCCTTCGGCTCAGGGCGTGATCCCGGCGTTATGGGATCGAGCCCCACATCGGGCTCTTCTGCTATGAGCCTGCTTCTTCTTCTCCCACTCCCCCTGCTTGTGTGTCTCTATCTCTGTCAAATAAATAAATAAAATCTTTAAAAAAAAAAGTGTAGAAATAATTTTAATATCAGTTTAATAAAGCACAAAATCTTAGAGTTTTTTTGGGGGGGTCTTTTGCTTTTTACAAAATCTTCGAATTTGTAAAGGGACCTTAGAAAGAATCAATTTCATCTCAATCCTTTCAAGTTACATAAATCAACTGTGATTCAGAGAGGTTGAATAGGGCCCTGGGACCCTAAGAGTTATTTTATTTTCTTTGTATGTGCTAATAATTAATTAGAAAATGTACTGTGCTTTCCTGAGGGGGGAAAATTTCTGTATCATGTGGAAATTATTTCTATGATTTCTATTATTTTGAGTCTTCTATTTGCTTCTTACTGAAATTTGAGTGCCATTTCAGAAAGTCTTTTCAAAAAGAATCTGGAATTTTGGCTAACTAGCCCACTTGATCCTTGCCCCAGTGTCTTTGCAAAATCCATCGTGATTGCTCCAAGTAAACTTAGAATCTCCCTTTCTGTGTGTATGTGCCGTGCAGCCTGTTTTCTCTTGGTTTTTTAAGCCACTTTTGGCTAGGTAGAAAAAATACTTTCAACTTTAGACAAGCCAGGTTTGGTTCATTGACACCAACCAGACAAATACTTTCTCTGGAAATCAAGACTCTGCATATGCAAATGTGTGCAAGGCAATGAGACAGAAGGAAAGGGCACTAGTAGAGAACAGAGAGAAAGCAAACTAACATTTATCCCATGCTTTCCACATGCCCACGGACTCCCCTAATCTTCACAACAACCCTGTGAATTAGATTTTACTATTCTAAAGGTGAAAAATCTGGGCGCCAGAGGGCAACTTGCCTGAAGTCACACAGCCAGGAGATGATGGAGTTGAAATTTGAACCCAGGCCGTCTGCTTCCGAATTCTTTCCAGTGTATTAGCCATACTCTTGCCCACTCATGGTCTTCATGACATTCAATTGATGGAGTACCTCTTGATGTAAAATAAACAACAACAACAAACAAAACAACACCCCCCCCCAATTCCTACAAGATGGTTTGGTCACACATTTGGAGAAAAGAAATCCATTACGCAATTCACTAAAAAGTGTGTTGAATGTCTAAGAGGTGTTACCAAGGCAGTATGCTTCAATTGTTAAGACTCAGCCCATGTAAGGTAAGTGATGCTTTAGTCCTTCCTGATAAGATTTTCTTGTATCGGGGCGCCTGGGTGGTGCAGTCGTTAAGCATCTGCCTTCGGCTCAGGGCATGATCCCAGCGTTCTGGGATCGAGCCCCACATCAGGCTCCTCTGCTAGGAGCCTGCTTCTTCCTCTCCCACTCGCCCTGCTTGTGTTCCCTCTCTCGCTGGCTATCTCTCTCTCTGTCAAATAAACAAATAAAATATTAAAAAAAAAAAAAGATTTTGTTGTATCACTATGTGTTATGATTCTTGTATCACAAGACAGAGGAACTTAATGGATGAAGACAAAGAAGAGTTGTATAGATTTTATTTCCATTAAAACTGCTCTCTAAATCCAATCTCCTTGTAATTGATCAAGCCATTTTTGTGGCCTTTTTGAGGTTAAAGGTTTTGTGTTCTCCTTCACCTCCCTCCTCTGGCTTTTTTTCAAGCATTTTTCCAGTCCACTTACAGTTCAGAACAGATGTAGATGCTGGCCTGCTCCCAGAATCTTGCTGCTAAATCATGACTCCACCGTTCCCCATGGACTGAGTAGTGCCAAAGTAGAAAATGACTTCAACCCACAGCAGAATCTGTGCTGCTGCCAATCCATTTTAAGCCCAAAGGAAGCAATTCTATTTGCAGCTTTTTTTTGTTTTTTTAAATTTCCAGTTTACGCTGAGAAGGTATAGTACATCACATTTTGGTGATCTATACAGTATGTCTTATGGCCTGTCTCTCCCCTATGGCCCCAAAACGTTGCCATTTGTCAATTACCCAGACTGGGAGCCCAGGGAAAAAAAAAAAAAAAAAAAAAAAGGCAAGGTCTTCAGAATATCAGAGATAAGCACATGAACAGGAACTCAACAAGAAAATAAAATGGATCTCTATAAAAACCCCCCAAAACTGCAAATCACTTAAAATACGAATAAAGAAAGAGGATATGACCCGGAAGATGAATAAAAGACAACTTTGGGTTGCTCACATGTAATAATGTCTGCTGTCTCATTTCCCCATCACTGATGGGTATAGGAAACTGTACTATGTTGATAAAGAGCAGATGATAAAGGGAACAGCTGTCAGTAACTGAGCCCTTTGTTACGGAAAAACTACTCCAGAAAACCCCAGGCTCAAAAAACTGCAGCATGCAGTAAACAGCAGAAAGCGAAGGGACCAAAAGTACCATTACAACATTCAATTCCGGAAACATGTGGAGAATATCCATCATGGAAAGGCCTTGACTAGGTGTAGCCAATATCTTCATTAGGGATCAAGCAGAAGCACCAAGCGGTATCGTGATGACAAATTTGGGGACTTAAAGAACCTGTCTCATCAGGGTTCCCTTTTTTAGTTGCTTTAATATATTTAGGTTTTTAGAGCTCTGACATTTCCTCAAACAGGTTTATTAATCTCATTCATTTATTCCTTCACCAAGTATGTGTTGAGCTCCTAGTAGGGTCAGGCATTGTCTGAGGCACTGGAATGGAGTATTGAATAAGAAAGACCAGGTCCCTGCTACTATGAAGCACTCATTCCAGACTCACACTTCTTATGTTCCCAAAGAGCAAATTTTAAGCAGGTGACCTATTTTATCACCGTAGAAAATACTCAGTCCCCTCAAGTTGTAGCTGAGGCCCAGGAGTGCAAGAGCATCTGGACCCGGGGGCCCGAACAGATAGGGTTCAGCCACTTGCTGCTGACAAAATCCAAAGGCAGAGAGACACGTGGCGATGAAACAAGAAAGGAATTTATTTCAGTAAGGCCAATACCAGGAAGACAGTGGACTAGCATCTCAAAGACAGTCTCCAAAGTGCTGAAAATACTTCTAGGTTTATATAAGGAAAATGTGGGACAAAGGTCAGTGGGTACATGCAGGTGGGCAGTAAAGGTCAGGTGGATCATTGTCCTGGGGTCAATCATGCAGGGTCTTGCGGGCTCAAGGCAGTCCTTGCTGCTTGAGGAGGTAGTTTCAGTCCATCACCGGATGCTTTGCCCTCAAGGTCTTTTGCTTAAGTTAAGAGATAAGCTGGAAAGGACTTAATCAATTAAAAGTACAGACTGAGGTCAAAATGGAGGTAGTTAATGTGCTCTTTGAAAGTGGTATTTCAAAGTGAGTATATTTTACTGCCAATAATTTTTCTTCTTCAAGGGATCCCTTCGTTTTTAGCCACAAAACACATGGTCTTAAATGGTAGTAAAAACAAGCAAGGAGAACTTGGAACTTTTAGAAGGGTCATTTATTACTATACAGAGTGCTAAGCTTGCCCTTCACTAAAATCTCCACAGAATGAAAACCAAGAATCCAAAGAGATATACACCCACCAGCGGGGCATAATCGCCTTTTACGTAAATAACTCTCAAGAAATAACTTATTAGTTTCTATTAACATTTGATGAACTTTGACAAATTAGCACAAAGGATTAAATGAAATGACCTGGGTTAACAGGAAGCCAAAGCAAAGGGAAGAGAAAATAAGATGTAACAGAAGGGAGCAGAATATGCTACCTCAAAATAAACTTCTTTGGCGTAAAGATTACTTTAGGCTGATTAGTTTTGAGAAGCTGCAGACATAATAGAAGTAGAAATTGTCCCTCTTTTCTGAGGGACATTTACATTTATAAGGAACATCTCCATTTATAAGGGTGTCTCCCTCTCTGTATCAGGAAGAGAAGACAGTATCCGAATCTCTAGAAACTCATCAATGGAGAAGGTCTGACTTAAATCTACATAACAACTTTACCCTTTGTTTACTGTGCTTTTCCTGGTAATCTCCCATAATTAGTTTCCCTGCCCTACCCAAACATCTTTCTTTTGTCATTAGCTGATGATGGTTTTTAAGGCGGTGGCTTGAGCCCTTTCAGGGAGTTACCCAGTCTTCCTGGTCTGTGCACTATAGAAGAGGTATATATGTTATTATACTTCCCTTTGGGTTTTTTTTGTTTTTTTGTTTTTTTTTTTTGTTTTTTTTTTTTGTTAATCTCTCTTATATTACAAGGAGGTACTGGGGAGGAAAAGTAATTTTCCCTCTACCCTTCTAAGTTCTTGGCTGAGACCACACACCCCCGACCTTGAATACCATCTTCAGCTGAAGACAAAAGAAATATGTAGGAGGTAGGAAGCCAGTTATGGGAGGTTACCAGGAAAAGCATGGTAAACAGGGGTAGGGTTGTTATGCAGATTTAAGTGATGTCTTCTCCATTAATGAAAGTTTCCAGAATTTAATCATCCTCTCTCTGGTACAGAGGGAGACACCCTCACAAATGGTGATGTCCCTTATAAATGTAAATGTCCCTTACAAAAGGGCAACTTGTACTTGTTTTCAGAGTTTATCTTGCATCTGCTGTTTCTTAAGCATACCCAGATGAAGAAAACACTTATGCCAAAGAGGCATATTTTAGGGTGGCATATTTACTCCTCTTCAAGAGTCTCAGCCAAGAACCTAGAAGAGTAATGAAAAAATTATTTTTCCTCCCATACCAAAATCTCTTACAAAGGATACTGAACTAAAGTCTGTCTTTTTTTTATAAATGAGAAAACTAAGCCTTCTAGGAGGTAAAGTAACTGGTTCCAAAACACAGAATAAGGGAAGGGGGTGTGCCTGGGTAAGGTTCAGTTGGTTAAGCATCTGCCCTGGGCTCAGGTCATGATCTCAGGGTGCTGGGAATCAGCCCTACATCAGGCTCCCTGCTTAGTGTGGAGTCTGCTCCCCCTATCCCTCTGTCCCTTCCACCTCCACTCATGCTCTCTCTCTTTCTCAAATAAATAAATAAACAAACAAAAACTTAGGGAAAAAATGGAGTAAAAAGGAGTTCTCTGGGGTTGGAGGAAGTCTATAAGACAATGATGACCACTGGATTTCAACTTCTCATTAGTAATGTCTCACTTCCTCCACATGTGGAAAAAATTAAAAAAAAAAAATTGGGGAGAGTAGCCAGGAACCAAGCTTCAGCTGGGAACAACAGGAAGCCACAGCAAATTCAGTGTCATTGTGGCCACTGCAAATGGCAAAAGGTAAGGAACAACCATAGCCTGGCAAATACAAATTTACCTAGGAGTACAAGAGGACAGAAATTGGGATTTTAGGCGCCAGGGTGCAATAATGAGGAAGACTTGGGGGATTCTGTTCTTCAAGATCTTCTGAGTTTAGTATAAGAAACAGACTAATTGTACTATGTGAGAAAAAGGAAGAGGAGTCAAAATGAGAAACACTTTTAGCCCAAGGGAGTCAAGTGATTAATTCTGTCAAAAAACATAGGCATCATACAGGAGGGATTATATGCTGGGTATTGAAATATAAATAGGAGTTTTCCAGGTAGACAAGTGGTAAAGATCACAGCATTCCAAATTAGTGAACACCCAAGTGCAAAAGTAAAGAACTACAATCATGTATTATGGCTGAAGCTTAAACATCAAGGAGGAAAAATAGTAGATAAGTCTGAAGAAGTAGGTAAGCCAGTGAAGTGTTTGTTTTGAAAATCATTTCAAATTTACAAAAAGTTCCAACAATAAAAAAAAGAGTACATAAAAAACTGGCATGCCATTTATCCATGTTCATCTATTGCTTTTTTTTTTAAAGATTTTTTACTTATTTATTTGTGTGAGAGAGAGAGGGAGAGCGCACGCACATGCACGAGCTTCGGGAGGGGCAGAGGGACAAGCAGACTCCTGCTGAGGGCAGAGCCTGCCCTTAGGGCTCTATCCCAGGACCCTGAGATCAGTGACCTGAGCTGAAGTTAGACATATGCTTAACCAACTGAGACACTGAGGCACCCCCAGATTCATCTATTGTTAATATTTTGTCCCATTTGTTCTCTCATTCTCTCTTGACACACACATATAACACTTTTTAGCACCCTTTGAGAGTAAATCGCATACAGCCATTGATGTGATTTTGTTTGTGGGAGAACATGATCAGATTTGTTTTTTGCTTTTTGTTTTTTAAAGATTTTATTTATTTGACAGAGACAGGAAACACAAGCAGGGAGAGGGTGAGAGGGAGAAGCAGGCTTCCCGCTGAGCAGGGAGCCTGACATGGGGCTCGATCCCAGAACCCAAGCACTGAGTCACTCAGGTGCCCCACATAATAGCTCAGGGAGGGAGGGAGAATTTCAGGAAGACATTGTGGGGGTCTGGAAGTAAAATAATGAGTGATTAAATGAAGGATGCATCTATGGAGATGAGGAGGAGGGAGTAGATTCAAGAGAGGAATAAGTATTAGCAGTTGGATGCAGTATCTGAGAAACAGGGAAGATGATGGTGGAACCTGGGACTTAGGACTGGGTAACTGAGTAGTAAAAGTCCTGCCAAGACAAGAGAATGATGATGGTAACACAGCGACATGAACCATTGAGATATATTAGATGCTGATTATATACTAAGGATTTTTCTAAAAGCTTTAGATTATAGGGGCCAAGGGGAGACCACCCCAAGATGGGCCACTTTGGCAGGAATATTATCTTGAGTTAAAAGCAATCAAAACCCGGCAGATTCAGGAAAAGCTCTTTACTTCCCCCTCAACTGCTCACTTACACCAGGAAGATAGCTATTAATAGAGATTCCTCTTTACCTAAGACACTTATCTACATAACAGGGCAACCTTTGTTTTCCAAACATCTCTCACCTTCCTCCTAATGGAATCCTCAGATCCTATCCCTTCCTTAGCTTAGTGTCAACCTTAGCTAAGTTTCAACCTCCCCCAGAAATGTAGTCTTAACTATAGCCAATGAGTCAGCGTCAATGAATGCCACAAGGGCCCTCTCTATCTCAAGAATAATCTGCATAAGACCCTTTGCTTTTTCCCTAAGGAAAAGCCAACTTACCCCCAACAGTCTTTTTCTTTTGCTAATAACTTTCTTGCCCCACCCTCCTTCTATGAAAATACTACTTGCTAGATAGGATACTGCCTGATTCCTGTATCATTTAATGAAGCCAATTAGACTTTTCAAACTTATTCTGTTGAATTTTTGTTATTTAACAATACATATTACATAGTTTTAGCTCACGCAGGAGAAAATTAAACTCCGAATACCAAAGAGTAAAAGATACTTTCAACCACAAATTTTTTGTATGAGGCAAAATTAGATATGGAAATGACAAATCAATTTTATTTCTATTTTAATATTCAAAATGGTTTTAAAACAACTGAGATGGCAATCGGTATCTCCCAGGCGCCCCCTTGTGGCTTGATTTACTGATTCCCAAATTTATCTGATGGGCAGAATCTACCTGGAGAACTTCATGAAAATAGTTTCCAAGGGTGCATTTGCAAGCGATCAGAACAGGGTAGAAGGAGACCTATCTATCTATCTATCTATCTATCTATCTACCTATCTATCTATCTATTTTTAAAGCTCTCCAAAGGGATTTTGATGACCAGTCACTGTAGAAACTGGCAGCTTAAAAATTTCCCCCTTTTCAAGTTCACTTGAAACAAATTTTAGAAACAAAGTTTTCACAGCCAGAAAGAGACAAAGAGAGCATTTTGTCCCATTGTTTCATTTTACATGTGAAAAAACTGAAACTGAAAACGAGAAAGGCCTTGCCCAAAGTCACAGAGGATGTAAATGGCAAAAGCAAGAGCAGAGTCTGACATCTTCAGCTGGCTCTCAATTCAGCAAGGTTAATCGGAACAATTCTGTCTGGTCCCATCCATCTCCACATGTTTATCCCTCAACTCACTGAGAGCTCAAAGTCCCTACACCCCGTATCACTTCAGACTGAGGACAGTACAGGCAAAAAGGCCAACAGATATCCTTTGGAGAGAAATACTTCCCTTTTTAACATTTGGCATGTCTTAAAGATTGATTTTAAGGAGGCACAGGGAATGAAGCAGGATAAAATGTTCCCTATAGGAAAAGCCACGTGAATGGGCAGAGTCTCTCCTCTTTTCCAGGATTTGTCTACATTGGATATTTAATTTTTTAAAAAGATTTTTATTTATTTATTTGACAGAGCAAGAGAGCATAAGCAGGGCGAGCAGCAGAGGGAGAAGGAGAAGCAGGCTCCCCGCTTAGCAGGGAACCCAAATTGGGGTTCAATCCCAGGTCCCTGGGATCATGACCTGAGCCAAAGGCAGATGCTTAACCAACTGAGCCATCCAGGCGCCCCATACATATTTAACATGTTTTGCCTGTTGTTCCACATTTAAAACTTTATTCTTTTGGGTCTTGAAACTTGAAAGTGCAGTTGCAAACGCAGTGTTCTGGGCAGAGTATGCAGGAGGGTAACAGGAAAAACCGCTTTCTAGTCTGACCCTAGACAAGGATTAATTACTTAATCCACAGAAAGGGACTACAGCATAGGGAAGGTGCTGAATGCAGAAAGTTATCTGAAAAGTGGAAACAGGCCTGGGAAAATTTGTCTGCCCTGCCATTTTGCAAGGTGTAACGCCGTTTATCCCCAACATAATTACATTTCTGGGATTCCTTTGGGTCCTTTCCCTTTGATCTTTCTTGGTGTCCGCAACTACTCAGAGAAGTTCTGGGCTCATCTCAAACCTTGCTTTACCAAAAGTCAGACTAGCAGCTTGGGCATACCCTGAGAGCCAGTTAAAAATGTAAAATCTTGAGCCCCACCCCAAAGCTACTGAAGCAGAATTGGCATTTTAACGAGATCCCCATGTGATTCATATGCACATTAAGGATTGAGAAATAGTGCTCTAAAAAAAAAATGCAAGAATCCCATGGCTGAGAGAGAAGCAAAAGGTTACCTAGGCCAGTTCAGAGTTTTCTCCACTGTATTGAAATCAAGGGATTCATGGAATGTTTCCATGATTCCAAGAAGCATAATTATCTTTTGCTGAAATTATTGTATGTATAAATATTTTAAGCTTGAGGACTATATCACGACCCAGTTTCTTTCTCTCGTCATTTATTTTTTAAAGTATCTCTCTCTCTCTTTTTTAAAAATAATCTCTAGACCCAACGTAGGGCATAAACTCATGACCCTGAGATCAAGAATTGCACAGTCTCCTGACTGAGCCAGGCAGGTGCCTCTCTCTCTTCCTTTAAATTACATACACTTAACTCCACCTGTGGTTGGGCATTTGTTTCTAAATGGAATCAAAGGGAATTAGTTCAAGCGTTGTCATTTGAAGTAAAAGCTCCCAGCATGTAAATGAGTTGTGTGGACTTCAGCAAATTGGCTTTCTTGAGCATGAGTCACCACAGCCATAAGATACAGTCTACCCTGTGCATCTCCCAAGAATAGCAAAGGATCAAAAGAATTCCTCATCTCTGGATTCCCTTCATTCCCTCATACTCTGCTGATTACTTCGTGGCTCAAATCAGAAGCGTAGGAACCAGTCTTCACTTCCCACATCAGCTCCATCATCAATGACTAGCAAGCTTATCACTTCTCACTCAACACCTTCCATTTCTTTTTTTTTTTTTTTAAAGATTTTATTTATTTAATTGACAGAGATAGAGACAGCCAGCGAGAGAGGGAACACAAGCAGGGGGGAGTAGAGAGGAAGAAGCAGGCTCATAGTGGAAGAGCCTGATGTGGGGCTCGATCCCATAACGCCGGGATCACGCCCTGAGCCGAAGGCAGACGCTTAACCGCTGTGCCACCCAGGTGCCCCAACACCTTCCATTTCTTTTATCCTCACTGCCACTCATCTGGACTCAAGCCACTATCATATTTCACCTCAATGAGGGCCTCCTCTGGGCAACCCTTACCTCTAATGCCCTTCAAATCATCATATACCCTGAACTAAGAGACTTTTTTTTTTTTTAAAGCACAATTTTGATCACAAAATTCCCCTACGTAGAACTCTTCAATGGCTTTCAAGGGCTTGAGTCCCAAATCCCCATGTGACTCATTCATCTGGCCACCTTCTCTACAATCTCTTTTTTTTTTTTTTTTTAAAGATTTTATTTATTTATTTGACAGAGATAGAGACAGCCAGTGAGAGAGGGAACACAAGCAGGGAGAGTGGGAGAGGAAGAAGCAGGCTCATAGCAGAGGAGCCTGATGTGGGGCTTGATCCCATAACGCTGGGATCATGCCCTGAGCTGAAGGCAGACGCTTAACCGCTGTGCCACCCAGGCGCCCCTACAATCTCTTCTTTTGACACTCTCTAATTGCATTGATTTTGAAAATCAGAACTAGTAGAACTTTATCAGAAAACAACTTAGTATCTGTCTCCCACTGTTCCTTTCACTTTTCCTGTCTCTTATTTCACGCTTGGATGAAACTGCCAGCAGTTGCAACGACTTTTTGGTTTCCTACTGGGTAACACAAAATATTATGGTCACCTCCAGTGTCACACATTCTCAGTTCAATATTTCAAAATGTCTAGTCCCATGTAACACGGAAAATACCAAATTCAATTTAAGATGAAATTGTGCTCATCCCTAGGCTGGAACCCCATGTGGGCTGGCTGCTTGTGGAAGAAGGGGTTAAGTCATGGTGCTTTCTCTCCCACACAGTACTCCCTCCTCCTCCACCCCCTGCATTGTGCTCTATCTCTAACTCCAAAAGAGGGTTGAAGCAAGGACAGAGAGGTGAGGTGAGGATTCAAGTTTTTTTTTTCCCTGGCTAGTGTTATGGAAAGATGCCACAGCAAATGTAGAAATCAAGCTATTCCCACTTCTGGCCTCTCTCCTAGTGTGTAACTGTGGACAACTACAGTCATTTCACCTGTGCACTTTTTAAAGCATGACTTGATATCATCTACCATGTTCTCTGAACACCATGTCCCTCAGGATGTATCAAATTCTCCTCCTGGTCTAACTGAAGTCCTTCTCTCCAATCTTGAGGTGAAAGGGTAGCACCCACCCTCCCCCTTGGAGGAGTTGAAGGAAACAGTTCTCCCACCAAAAAAACATCTCCACAGAGCATTCCTCCACAAATCATTCCTGCATTTCCACTCTCTCAACTGTTTTATATCCTTATGTGGCTAAGGGATTCCAGAGTGATATAACCAGAGTCTGGATATTGACACGGAAATTACTACAGGGTGGTCTGTCTTGAAATGTGCTTCAGTTTCAAAACTCTCTCACCTTTAGTCAAAGCTTGCCTTTCATCATTGTGTTGTGTGGGCTTCAGTTGGTTTCTGGAACACACCACATTCTCACTGACTTCTGGGTTTTCAAACATGGTGTCTCCTCTTCTTGGGACACACATTAGGCCCCATCCCTCCTCATTTGCTTCACCACTTCTCATGTATCTGCAATTTCTCATCCACATCGTGGATATAGGAGGGTTGAGAGAGTAAAGATAAAGAGAGGATTTGTGAGCCAAGGATATATTTCACAGATGAGGAAATCAGAAAAGCCAATAAAACTATGAAAAGATATTCAACCAAATCAATTATGGAGAAACTACAAATTGAACCTATAGGCTACTGTTTTCCACCCATCAAACTAGCTAATGTAATGAAAAAGTGTGACAATACCAAATGTTGGGACATACAAATGCTGAATTATTGCTTGTAGCAGTGTAAAGAGGCCCAAACTCTTCAGAAAACAATTTGACATTGTCTTATGAAGGTGAACATGTGCATACCCTAAAACTCAGCAATTTACTTCTAAGTAGTATGTACCTAGAGAAACATAGATGCGATCAAGAGACATGCATAAGAATGTTCATGGTAGCACTGTGATGATCAAAAACTGGAAACAATCCACACGTCCACTGACAGAATGGGCAGTAGATTGACTTAAAGAAGGGCTAAAGAAACAGAATGCATATTTTTAATTGATTCTGTCTTTCTTTGAGTCGAGTTCCAAGTATGTTCATATGATGGGACACAATACAGCAGAGAAAATGAATGAATTATAGCTCTATGTGACAACATATATAAATCCAGGGGCATCATGTTAAATAAAAAAGCATATTGCAGAAGAATACTTTCAGCATAATACTTTACATATAATGTTTAAAAACAAAGTTAATAATGTATTTTGTATATACATATACAAAGACATGTAATAAAACCATAAAGAAAGGCAAGGAAAAGCTAAACAAAAAATTCAGGACAGTGGTTATTTGTGGGTCAAAGATACAGTGATGAAATGAGACAGAACTGGGTTATAGACACATGAGTGTTTATTTATTATAGTCTTTATGACATCTCTATTTTATACACATTAAAGATATATGAATGACATATCCATAGGTGATTTTATATGTCTAAAATATTTGATAGAACAAATCAACAAAAAGTATGAGTTTAGGGACGCCTAGGTGGCTTGACCAGTCAGTTAAGCATCCGACTCTTGGTTTTGGCTCAGGTCATGATCTGAGGGTCATGAGATTGAGCCCTGTGGAGGGATCTGTGCTGGGTATGGAGTCTGCTTAAGATTCTCTCTCCAAAAAAAAAAAAAAATCTCTCCCTCTCCTTTTGCCCTCTCCCCATTGCCCCCCATCACATGCTTGCTCTCTCCAAAGAAGAAAAAAAGTATGAGTTTACTTATTTCTCCCTTTATTTGTCAAAATCAGTTGTCTTTGTTATTTCAAGGCAGGGTCTGTGATTCTTGAACACCAACTTGTTTCAAGGCCCTACTCTGAGCCCCAGTTCTGAGGAGGCATTTTGTCCATGTACTTAATCCAGTTTCAGTCAACAAGGAAAGTGGGAGATTAAGAACTGTGTCCCACTCCCGGCCCTGCCATGTATCAGCCCTGCGTTTCAGGAATCTCAGCCTCAGCTTGCTTGCCTACAAAATGGTACTAACAACTCCAGCCTCACAGGGCTGCTGGGAGGATTACGTGAGACAAATATGCACAAAGCACTCGGGACATAGTGCTCAGATCATGTTTGCTTCCTTCCCCATCATGACAGAAATAGGTAAGAGTGTGTGTGTACGATGGTGTGCAACCGTCACCGTTCTTTTTTTAAGATTTATTTGTCTAGGGGCACCTGGGTGGCTCAGTCGTTAAGCGTCTGCCTTCAGCTCAGGGCGTGATCCCAGTGTTCTGGGATTGAGCCCCACATCAGGCTCCTCTGCTGGGAGCCTGATTCTTCCTCTCCCACTCCCCCTGCTTGTGTTTCCTCTCTAGCTGGCTGTCTCTCTGTCAAATAAATAAATAAAACCTTAAAAAAAAAAAAAAGCACATGTTCCTTCAGTTTTTCTGCTCTTTAAAAAAAAAAAGATTTGTCTATTATTTTACAGAAAGAGAGAGAGAGGGAGAGTGAGCAGCGGGGGAGGGACAGAAGGAAAGGGAGAGCGAGAATCTGAAGTAGGCTCCATGCTCAGCACAGAGCCCGAGTGGGGTTCGGTCTCGTTACTCTGAGATCACAACCTGAGCTGAAATCAAGAGTCAGATGCTCAACCGACTGAGTCACCCAGGAGCCCCATCACCGTTCTTTACAAACCAGGTTTAAGCTTGTGCACTCCTTCAATCAACTTTCATTCATTGATAATGGTTGGGTAGCTTCGATTGCACAAGTGAAAAACGGCATCTTTCTAACCTCAGGCCTAATGAAGAGATTTCTGACCCACATTGTGCACTACATAAGAATAGAGTTATGGCGAGGCACCTGGGTGGCGCAGTCGTTAAGTGTCTGCCTTCGGCTCAGGGCGTGATCCCGGCGTTCTGGGATCAAGTCCCACTTCGGGCTCCTCCGCTGGGAGCCTGCTTCTTCCTCTCCCACTCCCCCAGCTTGTGTTCCCTCTCTCGCTGGCTGTCTCTCTGTCACATAAATAAATAAAATCTTTAAAAAAAAAAAAAATCTGCCTTTAAAAAAAAAAAAAAAAGAATAGAGTTATGGGGACTTAGGGGATGGGCCAGAAAAATGTTTAATAAATAATGAAAATATGACCCTTGGCGCCAGTATGGTCCTTAAAGCCATTCATACTCCCTTGCCGTCCGCTGAGTCATTGCTAAGCTGGGGAAACATGAGCTCCTGAAGCTACCTGGAAGGCTGGTTATGTCATCTCTGGTTGAAATGGATCCCAAAATGTATGTCATCTCCTGGGGGAGGGGTTTAACTCTTAGGAAGTGAGATATTACTTTGTTGCAGTTTGCAAAACAGATCTATTAGACTCCATTTCCAGAAACTGTCTTCTGAATGACTTAAAGCAGGGCTAAAGAAACACAATGCATATTTTTAATTGATTCTTTCTTTGAGCTGAGTTCTAAGTTGCCTAATACATTTTTAAATTCCCGAAGAGCTAGTTGCATTCAGAGTGACTGAAAAAACTTGTTCTAATTTGGGATGTCATAGGCATCATTGCCATACATCCCCACAACAACAATGGCAACTCTGGCTAATTGGGGGATATATGAAAGGCTGTTCTCTTCATCTTCCTAATCTGCCTTCTCCTTCACTTTATTGGGTAGCAGTTCTTAAAATTAGGGGTATGAATATGATCTATCCCCTTGTTAATTCAGAAGTTGGGTCATAGGAGGACCCTAGGATTTCAGAGCTAGCAGCTGGAGCTGAGTTCTTGCACACATTTCCCAAGGTCACATCTTAGTGCAGTGGTTCTCAAACTGCAGCGTGCAACAGAATCACTGAGAGGGCATGTTAAAACACAGATTGCTGGGTTCCATTCCCAGAGTTTCTGATTCAGTCTTTGATGTATAGGGTGGGGCCCAATAATTCACATTTTTTGTCAAGTTTGGCATTTTTGATGCTTCTGGTCCAGGGACCACAGTGTAAGAACCACTGTCTCAGCTAATTGAGGGACCAGGTATAGAGGCCAATGCTTAAGCAGCCCAGCACTTTCTCCAAGCAGGCTCTTCTACTGGGTATAGATTTCATGCTAACAGTATGGAAACCAGAGGTTCCTCTCCTCTGGGACTTCTGAAAGGGGAAAACTGCATTGGAGGTAGAACTAAAAGCAGGACCTTTAGAATCAGAAAGACCTGGGTGAGGGATCTGCCAGTCCATGGTTTAGCTTTCTGACTTTGGACAAGTTGTTTAAGGTTATTTGAATCCCAGTTTCTTCATCTGTAAATCAGAAATGATTAGTTCTTCTAACAATTTGAGACTTCTGAAGAATAGTCCAAGAACTATTTGACATAGAGTTATAGGAGTATAAGCCATTAATGGAGCATCTAATTTAATTCTTCACTTTTCAGATGTAGAAACAAAGACCCAGGGAAAGTGTCTTAGCTATGATCTCATAGCATATAGCAGAATGAGGACCAGAATCCAGGTCTTTTAATGAGCTTTGTTTTGTTTTAATCATTCATATTGGATGAGTATTTCTAAACCAAACCCTTCAAAACTAAACACTTTAGTAGTAGAAATCCATTCATATGGCAAGATGTAGACTTATGATAAATATTTTAGAGAGTCACATTAGCCAAGTTCTATGATTTAATCTATTTTTTTTTTCTTTAGTGAGAGAGAGCATAAGCGGAGGGGGGGGCGGGGGTGTTGGGAGGGGCAGAGTTAGACTGGAAGAGAGAATTTTAAGCAGGTTCCACGCTCAGCGTGGAATGACCCTGAGATCAATCATGACATGACCCAGAATCAGGAGTCACTTAACCAACTGAGCCATCTAGGTACCCCTAATCTATTTTTCAAAATACCAATTCTTTTTTTTTTTTTTTTTGTAAGATTTTATTTATTTGTCCAAGAGAGTGAGTGAGTGAGCACACAAGCAGGGTGAGTGGCAGGCAGAGGGAGAAGCAGGCTCCTCACTGAGCAGGGAGCCCAATGTGGGACTCGATCCCAGGACCCTGGGATCATGACCTGAGCTGAAGGTACACACCCAACCGACTGAGCCACCCAGGCATCTCTCAAAATCCCACTTCTCCCACAATGTTACACATTATACTTTTTTGTTTCTTTAGTGAAAAGAATGATCTTTAATGTTTTGGCAAAGTCTTTTTCAGCCTAGAATAAATATGAAATAAGAAGGCTGGAGTGAAACATTTCACAGTGCACAAAAATATGGAACTCTTCACAAATTTGTCATTCTTGTGCAGGGGCCATCCTAATCTCTGTATCATTCCAATTTCAGCATATAGGAGGCCAAAGTGAGCACCACATTACTTTTATACAATGGGACATATTATGGGAAGATAATTAGAATTTGTTCTGCTCACTCTTAACTATTAAAAGAAAACTTACAGCAACTCTCCAAAATTGATTTTATTTTTCTTTAAGTGGATTTTCAAAAAGTCTTCCTTGTGGCATAATAATGTTTTGGAAAAGGGTGTGGCTATTTACAGAATTCTTGTCTTTGCTACTAGAAATAAATACTCTTGAAAAAGGAGAGTTTAGTAGATGGGAAATCAATTTCCACATGAAGGAGGAAAAAGTTTTAAATGTATTAGGAAAATTATAGGAAATGTTTAAAAGAAAAAAATGGAACTCAAAGGACATTATTCACTGAAACTGTACTTGTTTGGGGTGTATACAAATTAGAATATTTTAGCTAGCTAAAAGTACTCATCTAGTAGACATGGACCTTGTGGTGCAAGAGAGTTGAGAGAAAATATTAATATTTTTCAAAATATTAATATTTAGTGAAGCCAAGAAATAAAGGTAATTAAGAAACCTGAGTATGCATGCAAAAGAATGAAACTGGATCACTTTCTTACATGATACACAAAAATAAACTCAAAATGGATTAAAGACCTAAATGTGATCCCTGAAACCATAGAACTCTTAGAAGAGAGCACAGGCAGTAACTTCTCTGACATTGGCCATAGTACTATTTTTCTAGATAGGTCTCCCAAAACAAGGGAAACAAAAGTAAGAATAAACTACTGGGACTATATCAAAATAAAAAGCTTCCCATTTGGAACACCATGGATGCAGCTAGAAAGTATAATGTTAAGTGAAATGAGTCAGTCAGAGAAAGGCAAATACCATATGATTTCACTCATATGTGGAATTTAAGAAACAAAACAAACAAGCATAGGAAAACAAAACAAAGAGAGAGACAAGCCAAGAAACACGCTTAACTATTGGGAACAGGGGCGCCTGGGTGGCACGGCGGTTAAGCGTCTGCCTTCAGCTCAGGGCGTGATCCCGGCGTTATGGGATCAAGCCCCACATCAGGCTCTTCTGCTATGAGCCTGCTTCTTCCTCTCCCACTCCCCCTGCTTGTGTTCCCTCTCTCGCTGGCTGTCTCTATCTCTGTCGCATAAATAAAAAAAAAATAAAATCTTTAAAAAAAAAAAAAAACTATTGGGAACAAACCAATGGTTACCAGAGAGGAAGTGGGTGGGGGACGAGTGAAATAGGTGATGGGGATTAAGGAGTGCACTTGTGAGGGGCACCGGGTGTTGCATAGAACTGTTGAATCACCATATTGTACACCTGAACTAATATAACAGTATATTAACTATACTGGAATTAAAATAAAAATTTTTAAGAAGCAGTATAAAAAAATAAAAATAAGAAGCTATTGCACAGGGGTACCTGGCTGGCTCAGTTGGTGGAGAATGCGACTCTTTTTTTTTTTTTTAAAGATTTTATTTATTTACTCGACAGAGATAGAGACAGCCAGTGAGAGAGGGAACACAAGCAGGGAGAGTGGGAGAGAAAGAAGCAGGCTCACAGCACAGGAGCCTGATGTGGGGCTCGATCCCACAACGCCGGGATCACGCCCTGAGCCGAAGGCAGACGCTTAACCGCGGTGCCACCCAGGCGCTCCGGAGCATGCGACTCTTAATCTCAGGGTCATGAGTTCAATCCCCTGTGTTGAGTGTGGAGATTACTTAACAGAGAAAAAAAGCTTCTGCACAGCAAAGGAAACAATCAACAAAACAAAAAGAAAACCTACTGAATGGAGAAGATATTTGCAAATGATATATCTGATAGGAGGTTAATATCCAAAATATATAAAGAACTTATACAACTCGATACACACATACACACACACACACACACACACACAACAATGTGATGAAAAAGTTGGCAGACAACTTGGATGGATGTTTTGCCAAAGACATGCAGATGGCCAACAGACAAAGATGCTGGACATCACTCATCATCAGGGAAATACAAATCAAAACTACAATGAGATATCACCTCACATCTGTCAGAATGGCTAAAATAAAAACACAAGAAACAACAAGTGACAAGGATGTGGAGAAAAAGGAACCCTCGGGCACTGCTGGTGAGAATGCAAACTGGTGCAGCCACTGTGGAAAACAGTATGAAGTTTCCTCAAAAAAATAAAAAATACAACTACCCTATGATCCAGTAATTAATTCCACTGCTGGGTATTTATCCAAGGAATATGCAACCACTGATTCAAAAAGACATATGCACCCCATGTTTATTGCAGCATTATTTACAATAGCCAAATTACGGAAGCAGTTCAAGTGTCCATTGATTGATGAATGGATAAAGAAGATGTGGTATGTGTGTGTATATATACTGATGTAGTACACACACACACACACACACACGTGTGCACACACACAATGGAATAGTACTCAGCCATAAAAAAGAAAGAAATCTTGCCATTTGCAACAACATGGATGGATCTAGAGGGTATAATGGTATGTGAAATAAGTCAGAGAAAAACACCATATGATTTCACTCCTATGTGGAATTTAAGAAACAAAACAAAGATAAAAAAAGACAAAAAACTAGACTCTTAAATATAGAGAACAAGCTAGTGGTCACCAGAGGGGAGACGGGAGAGATGGGTGAGATAGGTAAAGGGAATTAAGAATATACTTATTGTGATAAACACTGAGTAATGTACAGAATTGCTGGATCACTATATTATACTTCTGAAACCAACATAACAGTGTAATTATACTGCAATTAAAAAAAAAGGAAGAAATTAGGATATGCTTTGGTGCTCTTGTTATTTGTCTTGATGTGGGCCAAATGTTTACACCTAAATCACCACTTGGTTTATAGTAAGACTAGGACCAATACTTATTTTTTAAAGTTTATTTGATCCAAGGAAATTAAAGCTTTTATTCTGAGTGGATATGTATCCACTAAGTGGCCACTAGCTGACTACAGAGACAAATAATGGACCTTTTCTCACAACTCCTTAGTGGCCTGTTGTAACCTTCAGTATCCAGATTTAATCAGTGATGTGGCCATTCCAAGGCGGCAAGAAGTTTGAATTGCCTGAAAGGACATACAGATCTGTCACACAACAGGGCAACAGGAGAAGTTTTGTTCATAGCTAAGGGCAGAAGATTGTGCATATCAAGAAGCCTAGCTTATCTGCACAGCACTGGATAATTAACAACCCTTACTGATGGGAAGGTGCACACCCAGGGGGATAATGATGGAAAACCCTTTTAAAAAGCCAATTTGACCTTGGCCAAAATTTGCAGTGTGCTCATCTCAGATGAATCAGAGTTCATTTTAATGGCCTTGGAAATCTGAAAATAAATTATTTTGAAGGGATGATATAAATTATGTATGAGTATCAATTGAATATTCAAGTATAATGAGTTTACAGAATACAAGAGAGTATTTCTTTTGAGATGCTGCAATACTGCTATTGTTAGGTTCAGAGCCCAGCTGATTGCTTATAGGGAGTCTTTGTGCAAATTTGAAAAAGGCACCCCCCCTCTGGGTGATGCTGCTCTGTGGGTACATGATTTGGCAAGCAGAGCCTGGGCTGGATCTTAGCTCCTTTTTGTCCCATTGGTTGGGTGCCTTTGTGAAATGCACACACGGCCCTTAAGGGGCAGCTCCAGTTGCTATTTGACATGTGTGCCAGCAGAAAGGATTTAAAGCCTTGAAGTCCTTGTGTTGGTTTTTAGAGACTACAATTGAAATATATAAAAGTGATGGTTCCTTCTCTTAACCCAACGCAGAATTTATCAGCAAGAGATAAAGAGTCAATTAAGCTCTAAAATGGCATGAAAGCCGATGAAGCCTCCATGATAGAGAACAGAGATCTGATCTTGGCAGGTATGTTCTCTGAACAAGGACAGCTAGTAGACCTCACTTCCCAAGCCCGAGGCAAATAACCTAACACCTGGGATTTAGATTTCTGGCACCAGAATTGTCTTACTTACCCATTGCTGCACTGACACTGGAGGGGGAAAGCTATGTTGTGTAGGTGTGGAGCTAAAACCCCTTACATCCACTTAAATGGATTGAACTTAGGGGTGGTGAGTACTAGCAATAAAAAGCATATATGCTTGAATGTCCGTTTTTCTTCGTGGAACAACTGCCTTGTGGTACCATTGCAATGACAGCGGAAGCATAGGTATCTGAAATTGAGTTTCCAGTTTGGACAAAATGGAGTAGACACACATCTCCCTATTCCTCTGGCTAAGTACACCCAAAGCCTGGATATTGACTATAAAGGTTCTAAAAGGTAGAGAGGAGGCAGGCCTGCTACAGATCTTAGGACCCAAGAAGCATGGTGACAAGTGTTTTCTTCCTGACTCATATAGCCCAAACTGGGTGCTGGAGAAGCCAACAGACACAGACCCCCCTCCTCCCCCACAAAAAAGCCCCAAGACAAGTCATCTCTCTCTAGCTACAGGATGAGGAAAGGGGCAGCCTAGCAGAACAGGTAACTTTCAGACAATAACTGCTCTACTCCAGCCAAATACCATGGAAAAAATGTGAGTAAAGAGCCTAGGTTTTTGCCCTTGTCCAACTATATCAAAGCCCTTTTCCGCCCTCCCCCGGGGTGGTGTTGAGAAGGCTGACTGGGGAGTCAGAACTTTTATCCATACCTGGTAATAATGAGATCACCCCAACCTCTGCCCCAGGTTGTTAGTAAAGACCATGAGGGAAGCCAGGAATTCCATCCCCACCCAGTGGTAATGAGGTACCCCTCCCTGCCAAGGTGGTATCAAAGAGCGCTGAGTGGGAGGTTATGACTTTTACCACATTCCAGTAGTAACTAGACTTCCCAGCCCCCTGCAGTGTCAGCAGGGGATCCTGAACTCCCACTTCCACCCTAAAACAATGAGATGCTCTTTTGCTTCCCATCTCAAGGTTCAATGGAAGCCAAGTGGGGAACCTGAACTTTCACACCACCTTTCCTCCAGTGCTGTGGTGTCATAGGACACCTGCTAAAACAGAAGATGATCCAGAATCTCATAACACTGTAGCAAAAATGTCCAAGATACAGGGTGCCTGGGTGACGCAGTTAATTGAGCAACGAACTCTTGGTTTTGGCTCAGGTGGTGATCTCAGGGTTGTGAGATCAAGTCCCAAGTTGGGCTCTGCCCTGAGCATGTAATCTGCTTGAGATTCTCTCTCCCTTTTCCTCTGTCCCTCCCACTCATGCTCTCTCTCTCTAAAATAAACAAATAAATCTTTAAAAAAACTGTCCAAGAGACAACTGAAAATCACTTGTATCAGCAACCAGAAAAATTCAAACTTAACTGAGAAGAGACAATCAATAGACATCATACCAAGATTATACAGATGTTGGAATTATCTGGCAAGGATTTAAAAGCACCTATCATAAAAAAATGCTTTGACAGGGGCACGTGGGTGGTATAATTTGTTAAGCGTCTGACTTTTGATTTCAGCTCAGATCATGATCTCAGGGTCATGGGATTGAGCCTTGTGTCGGGCTCCATGCTCAGTGCAGAGTCTGCTTAAGACTCTCTCCAGGGGCGCCTGGGTGGCTCAGTCAGTTAAGTGTCTGCACTTGGTTCAAATCATGATCCTGGAGTCCTGGATCGAGCCCCATGTCAGGCTCCCTGTTCAGTGGGGAGTCTCCTTCTCCCTCTGCTCCTCCGCTGGCTCGTGTCCCCCCCCCCCCAAATAAGTAAATAAATAAAAATCTTAAAAAAAAAAAAACTCTCTCTCTCTCCCTCTCTCTTGGCTTGTACACACTCTTTCTAAAAATAAATAATCTTTAAAAAAATGCTTTGACATGCAATTACAAACACAAATATAACATGCCATTTGCTGTATTTATGGGCATACTGAGTCTATTACCAGCTTTAGTCTGATATTCTCGGGAATTACAGCTTTGGTTGGGTATTCTGATTCTTTGGATAATGTTCTTTAATTTTTTCCCCCCAAACCATAGAAATAAACTCCTTATTATGTGACCCTGTTTACTATCCAGAATACTGCTGAATACTTTCAACCAGAAGCCTGGTGAACAGTTAAAAAATCCAAATAAATCTTTGTATATATGTTGTAAAACCTCTCTCTTTCCTTCTCCAGCCAGTCATAATGGCCAAACTAGAAATTCTCTGAACAAGAACATATCAATTTGTTATCCTCCTCTCCCCCAAGGATCAAAACTATCCTTTCGAATGTCTATTTCTTCTTTTTTTTCCTCTTCATTCTTCTTGTATCCAAATGAATTTTGCCATTTAGCATTCCCCTGATGTTTTCTTCTTCCCATCCTTGCCCTTATTTGATCACAGGAATTGCAAGAACAGGGTGTAATCCTCAGGGTATATTGAAAGTGTTCAATTGGTTTCTCATCTTGTTCACAAGAGATTAATCTGGGAAAGTCTTTAGTCCCTTCCAAAACAACGTGACCAGAATCTGCTAAGGTCTGTGGTAGTTTGAATTTGATGTTTTTGGGATCTTCTTTAGAATCTCTTCATTCTCTAAATTTGTGTCTAAAAATGCTAAGGCTTGGGCATGGCTAATTATGTTTGAATTAAAAATATGGTATAATCTAATGTCATATAAAGTTTGACAATAGAAGAAAATGTATTCTCTTAGCACTGTGCCTACTATATGCTTCTTAAAACATACGTGGGGGTAGAGACAAATTTCAGTCAGCTAATTTAAATAAACAAAATCTGGTTAGCCCCACCCCTACCAATACAGCAGGCTGGATCCTGTTTAACCTCATGATATCAACAAATCAGTCAGTTCTTTTTTTTTTTTTTTTGAGAGTGACATGATTTGACTAACTTTTTTTTTTTTTTTAAGATTTTATTTATTTATTCGACAGAGATAGAGACAGCCAGAGAGAGAGGGAACACAAGCAGGGGGAGTGGGTGAGGAAGAAGCAGGCTCATAGCAGAGGAGCCTGATGTGGGGCTCGATCCCACAACGCCGGGATCACGCCCTGAGCCGAAGGCAGACGCTTAACCGCTGTGCCACCCAGGCGCCCCAACATTTTTAATTTTTTTTTAGGAATCTCTATACCCAGTGTGGGTCTCAAACTCATGACCCTGAGGTCAAGAGTCACATGCTTTTCCAACTGAGCCAGCAGGTACCCCTGTCAGTTATTTCTTGATACAAACGATTTCACTTTTCAACATGAGGTGGTAAGCATGGATTACGTGGTGGTTACTGTTTGTTTTTATTATCCAAGTTAGAATGATATAACAGCTTGGGAAAACCATCCATTGTTGGGTTAGGAAAGAAAATTTTCAATGGGATTCAGATGAAAAGCAAAAGAGGGAAGAGAAGGAAGAAAGAGAGAGATAAGGGGTAAAATTAGAGGTTAAAGATGAAATACATGGTTTTTCATGTATTTCAAGGAGAATGTGGAAAGAAAACAGCTATAAAGAATAATAGAGAAGCTAACCTAAAAAGTTCTTCAGCAACAAAAATATGCTTCCCTGTTTATTCTGATTAAAAAGCAGCAATGAATCCTCCTTAACATGCATCTGAAATAGCTAAACATTCCAAATGCAAAACACATCAACAAATTTGCATGTAGTGCAGAGAAGAAAACATTTAAGAGCCTATCTGCAACATAATTTGTCTAAGCTCCATTTCCTCTGCAATTGTGTTATAAGCTAGGTTCTACAGCCATCTCTATCCATTTCTAAAACGGAGTGATTCAGGGTGAAAGCTTATTAAGATTTTATTTATTTTTTAGTACTTTATTTATTTATTTATTTATTTATTTTTTAGTACTTTCTACACCTAATGTGGGACTGGGACTCATGACCCTGAGATCAAGAGTTGCATGCTCTACTAACTGAGGCAGCCAGGTACGCTCCATTATCTTTCAGATCTGCATTTTCTTGGATGATTTACAGTGGAGATTTAATTATTTTCCTGTATACTCTGAGTATGAACAGTTAAGGAGAAATTAAATCTTCTATGGATTACCCCCACTTTTTCCTACATATGATTGTAGCAAATGATGATTCAGACAATTTTTTCCTGCGTTCATGTGCTATTAGATGGTATGTATTAATGGTACACAATATCTGGCTCAAGTGGCATTAGAAACGCAAAGCATAAGGACTATTTTTTCTGTTTAGCTTTGATTTTCTTCTCATTTTATGTTTTCCTTTAAATCTTTGAATGTATTTACAGTAACTGTTTTACATTCTTTGTAGCTAATTCCATCATTTCTGTTATTTTTGATCTAGGTTATAGAATAGAATGGTTTTTTTTTTTTTTTTTTTGGTATGTCTAGTAATTTTGAGATTTTGTTGTTCTCTTTAAAAAAAAGTGTTTAAATTAGGGATACCTGGGTGGCTCAGTCACTTAAGTGTCTGCCTTTGCCTCAGGTCATGATCCTGGGGTCCTGGGATCAAGTCCCAAGTTGGGCTCCTTGCTTATCAGGGAGCCTGCTTCTCCCTCTGCCTGCTGTTCCCCTGCTTGTGCGCACTCCCTCTATCCCTCTCTGACAAATAAATAAAATCTTAAAAAAAAAAAGCATTCAAATTAGTTTTCGTAGGCAGTTCATTTATCTGCAGATCGCCTTGATTCTATTGAAACTTGATTTATTTTATTTTTTTAAAAGACTTTATTTATTTATTTGACAGAGATAGAGACAGCCAGCGAGAGAGGGAACACAAGCAGGGGGAGTGAGAGAGGAAGAAGCAGGCTCATAGTGGAGGAGCCTGATGTGGGGCTCGAACCCATAACACCGGGATCACGCCCTGAGCCGAAGGCAGACGCTAAACCGCTGTGCCACCCAGGCGCCCTGAAACTTGATTTAAAGCTTTGCTATCATGGTTGTAGTGTTAACTTTATTCTAGGGCCAAATAGCCCTACTACTAAGGTGTGATCCTTCTCAGATCTTTTTTTTTTTTTTTAAAGATTTTATTTATTTGACAGAGACAGCCAGTGAGAGAGGGAACACAAGCAGGGGAGTGGGAGAGGAAGAAGCAGGCTCCTAGCGGAGGGGTCTGATGTGGGGCTGGATCCCAGAACGCCGGGATCATGCCCTGAGCTGAAGGCAGACGCTTAACGACTGCGCCACCCAGGCGCCCCCCTTCTCAGATCTCTTTTAATGACCCCAAATGTTCAAAGAAGTCTCTGTGACCCAGATGGATGGAATTCAAATGTCCTCAAGTCCTGTGTGAAAAGTTTTTGGTCTTTTTTTTTAAAGATTTTATTTATTTGACAGAGAGTGGCAGAGGAAACATAAAGAGAGGGAGAAGCAGGCTCCCTGTGGAGCAGGGAGCCCGATGTGGGGCTGTATCCCAGGACCCTGGGATCATGACCTGAGCTAAAGGCAGATGCTTAACGACTGAGCCACCCAGGTGCCCCTCACCTTTTTTTTTTTTTTTTTTTTGGCCTGGCTTTGTGGAATTTCCCCTATACATACATGGGGAAAATCTCAGCCAATGGACTCGGAGGACCCTTGTAAAAATTTCTGGGGCTCTTTCCATATGCAGCTTGTTCCCTTGTAGTATTCTGCCCTGCAAATTCCAGCCACCCCAGCCTCACCATACTAGAATTTGTTTCCTCATCCCATAGAAATTAGCATGCTCCATTTGAGTTTCTTCTTCATTTACTACAGTTTAAAAATTGCTCCCAGTAGGGTTCCTGGATTTAGCAAAAATCCAATATTGCATTTTTATATACAGTTATACAAAAAATTATTCATTATGTATCTGAAATTCAAATTTAACTAGATTATCTTGTATTTTCCCTGGCAATCCTATTGCTAGGCAGAAAGCCAGGAAAATTGTGGGGCTCACTTAAATTGTTTCTCTAATCTCAGAAATCACAATCGTGAACATATACTGTGGTCCCAATGTCTGAAAACAGTTGTTTCATAAATGTTGTCCAATTTTCTAGTTTACAATGGGAGGATAATTCTATACCAGTTACTCCTTCTTGGCTAGACATAGAATTCCACAGTGAACCTTTAAAGGAAACAACCAAACAAATAGGGTAGCTGCCCTATCTGGAATTGTTCAGGGGAGTCATTAAGAAACAGTAAATAAATGTGTCACTTCTGCTCATCATGGAGTATGCTATATAGAGTTAGTTATTCATGTGAAAAAGAGCTCTATTACAGTTCAAGGCGTCTTATCTGAAATCATTTTATTTGAAATCTTCTTACTTAAAATCACTATTTCTCTTCTACTTTATGGGCTTTAAATTTATGTCAGTTTCAGCTGGTCTGTACAATGTTAGCCTATTTCTTTGGGAAGTCAGAAGAATCCTGCAAGGTGAATTCTGGGCCCTTTACACATTGTCTACTGTTAGAGCATTTCGCATATATCCTCAAAAGTAATGAGATGTTACGCAGGCATCTCCACACAGGAGAGTTCATTTTATTTACATAGATTATTACAATAACTCATTTCTTGGGAAGTCCAAAGAGATAGTGTTCATAAAACAATAGTTACACGGCATGGTAAAAAGTACCTGTGCCTTGTGAAGATGAGAGGGCAACTAATATTTATTGAGTATGTACTCCAGGCCAAGTGTTTTATATTCAATGGTGTGCTCGAGCCAGTCTGTGCCAGCTCGTACGCGCTTGTGAGAGGCAATTGTTAAGTTTTTAGGAATCTTGCCAGCCATTTTTTAAACCAGTGGAAGCTTGAAATTGACAACAGGAGGAATATTTATACCACAAAAATGATCAAACGCCACCACTTATGGTTCCTCCATCAATTCCAAGAGCTGATTGTTAAGCATTTACCAGCCATCACTGTCATCACATTTCTTATATTACTGTATCCTTCCAGCAGCTCTGTAAGATATTTATTAGAATGCACAGTTTAGGGGCGCCTGGGTGGCACAGCGGTTAAGCATCTGCCTTCGGCTCAGGGCGTGATCCCGGCATTGTGGGATCGAGCCCCACATCAGGCTCCTCTGCTATGAGCCTGGTTCTTCCTCTCGCACTCCCCCTGCTTGTGTTCCCTCTCTCGCTGGCTGTCTCTATCCCTGTCAAATAAATAAATAAAATCTTTAAAAAAAAAAAAAAAAGAATGCACAGTTTAAAGGTGGAAAAAAGACACCAATTACATAAGCAACATGTCCAAATTTTCCTAGAGAATAAGAAACAAAACCAATTCTGTGTAACTCTATTTCCTTTCTGCTTACCTCTCCACACCTTTGGGCCAGGAAGACTTAAACTGAGTTGTTGCCTTAATGTTGACTGTATGTTCTTGGACCAATACCTGACCACGATGGATCAGCATTTGTTTATCTGTAAAGTTGGAAGCAATGAACTACTCAATATCCAAGGTCTCTTTTGGATGTAATAGTCTCTATTGTTTACTAATTCTTCCTCTGCCCAACTGTGGCAAAAATGCTAAGAATAAACACCTACCAAATGGTTGTTAGAAAAAGCGATTTGTACTAGGAGGGGCTTCATGGGACTCAAAGCTATGATACTACCAGATTTTTTTTTCCCCCTCAAACGTCCACCATCAAGGAGATATAACGGAGAAAATGTATATAGCAGGTTGATTTATTAAAAATTTGACAGGGCAAAGTAACTTCTTGTAAATTAGCTGTCTTGTTCTATCAGTCTTTGACTAAAAGTTATCCACCAGTACCCTCTGGTCCCAGAAGAATAAACAAGTCTTTGTGTCACTGATGGGCTTATCACTGAGGTCAACTATGTAGATCTTTGTTTTCAAAGGATACATTAAGGGAGAAAATTAAGGAAGAGGACTTCAAAAGTAGAGGAGAATAATTCCATTTTAGAAGATGGATATATTCCTAAACACTGCCAGAAGAATTGCAGGATAATTTATAAGGTTCAGAAGACTCAGTTTATGGGTTGCAAATGGGGAAGATTGCAGGGATGTCTATATGGAACAGGCACTAAGTGCCTTGTCTGTAGGGCTCCAACAGCCCTTATTAATAATGGGGCACTACTAGAGTCGAGGCTTTAGAACAACCACTAGCCTTTGAATGGACCAAGAAGTGATTTCTGATGCAAACACAGACTGAGAATCAGGACTTCTTCCTTATTTAGCTTAGGATCGAGAAGTAGGTTCTGAAGACTGACTGTTACTTGATTTTAGTGATTGGGCCTTAAACCAAGTTTAATCTGGTTGTCATGGAGGAATGTATACCTGTTATATACAAATAGATATAATTCATAATATCCAATATTATCAGCAAAGACAGTCCATAATTATACTTGTGTAGCAGAGTGGTTAAAAATGATGCTCTTAAAGTGCTGGCATCATGGTTCTTCTTACGGAGTATTTCAGTTCAGGTCTTCCAAGAAGCAGATGGAATTGTATGTGCAACAGACTTACTGGGGAGAAAGATGGGAAGGATAAAGCAGAGAAGGGAGGAGTAGGTGAGGAGGACCTTCAGGTTATGATGAAGATCTGACGATGACAAGAGGAGACTAGAGGAAGAATTTCCAGGATAAACAGTAGAGTTCTGAGAAAGTCTTGGCCAGGTCCCTGAGTAAAGCTCCAGGGACTCAGATGGAGAAATCCCACATCAGGCAAGAATGACCACTCCAGTGTGCTAACCCTGTGGAGTCATTGGCTGGGGGAAGCTTGGGGAAGCACAGCCTCAATGTGAATGCCACAGTGGAGACAAAGGTTTGGCAGTTGGAAGCTACCTGTGGTCTGTGCTCCTGCAGCACATTCTCTTGCAGGGAGTTCAGAGGGGTGCCTGCCATGTTTTGGAAAATCATGTCTGTAAAAAACATACCAGGAGGTACTGCTGTGGGATAGAAAGTAAGACCTGAGGCATGAGGTCCTTGGGGAAAAGACAGTAAAAGAGTGCTAAAATTTTCACCTTGATAGGATTAGAAATTTGGGGGCATGAGTCAAGAATAAAGGAGACACAGTTTGAACACAGGCAGAAAAATGGCTAAGGGCCCTTTTACCAACAAGGGTATCTAATATCCAGAATTAATTTTATTAAGTTCTAAATCCCCCACCACTCCAAACCTTAAATAGATTGAATTCTATCTATGAGTCATCAAGATACAAAACAGAGACTTCCTACACGGAAAAGAAAGATAATCCATAACTGAATTAATTCCGTAGAAACAGGAATATAGAGCCAAGGTGGTCACTAAAGAGCATAATCTCCCAGGAATTCACAGAAACCTTGCAAGGTCATTAGAAATTCCATAGACTGGGCAATGAGAACTCGGGATCAATCTTGTCTAGCTCTGTTAGGGTCCATTAAGACTGACTGCCACTGCAAGGCCTTCATGCTTAGCCACTGCCAAACCACAGACCTGTATGGAGAGGTGAAACAGTGATAAGAACATAGAGGCCAGGAAATCACATTGCTCTCCAGGGGTTACCTCCCTTTCTGGTCCCTCTGTCTTCGAGGCAATTTCTAGTGTAATCTGGCTGATTTCTCTTTTCTCCTTCTGCACCTCTTCTATAGCAACATGGTTTCCAGGGTCTATCACACAGAACGCCACTCTTCAGATTGGGCAAGGAAGAAACGATGTAATCTGTAAAGTACTAGACATTAGTTTTCCCTGTTTTGTAAACAAGTTTTTTGTCATAAAGCCAGACGATCAGGGGCACCAGGGTGGCTCTGTCAGTTAAACGTCTGCCTTCAGCTCAGATCATGATCCCAGGGTCCTGGGATTGAGCCCCAGGCTCCCTATTCAGTGGGGAGTCTGCCCCTCCCCCCACTGGTGTTCTTGCAGGCTCTCTCTCTCTCTCAAATAAATAAATAAAATCTTCAAAAAAATAAAAAACCCAAGCTGATCTAATAGCATTACTCCCATAACCAACCACCTGCCTCTGGCCTGGAAGGCTTTCTTTCTTCATTTATCACAATTTCAACTGCTGCCTTGAAGCTTTCCTCAATTAATAATTACAACAACAATTTCTGTGTGAATGTCTATCTGTCTACTATCAGATTACTTTAAATGTATTACCTAATTAGATCTTTGTGAAGACCCATAAAGTAGGCTGGACAAGTCCCCACTT
This sequence comes from Ailuropoda melanoleuca, assembly GCF_002007445.2. Taxonomy (NCBI): domain Eukaryota; kingdom Metazoa; phylum Chordata; class Mammalia; order Carnivora; family Ursidae; genus Ailuropoda; species Ailuropoda melanoleuca. Next base: position 26,871,839 of record NC_048234.1, read on the forward strand.
ATAGATGAGGACACGGAGGTTTAGAAAGTGTTGCATAAAGTCACACAACTAAGAAGATAATCTAAATCTAGATAATTCTTGCTGCAAAGTTCCCTCTCTATCCACTGTATTACTTTCCCAAAGTTCCTGCCATGTATGTAGCTAACTTCCATGATTCAGTGACTCTAGGAGTTACAATGTTTTAAGCAATGGCAGTATCTTTTTAGGGATTCCCAGAAGTAGAAGTAGACCCCAAGATGACAATTTCAGTGCAAGTAGTTTATTTGCTTCCGTCTGGTTGGACAGCGAAGTTGGCTCAGATAGCAAGAGAAAGCCCGCAAGGAAAGCAATACAAGTGCTGGCAGGTGGTAGCTGGGCCTGGCTGTGTGAGGTGGTAAGAGTATAAGTGAGGCACGAACAGCACCTCATTGGAGGCATCAATGAAATATTTTATACACAGTCATCATACTCATATTTTCCTAGCAAAAAATAATCATCATTAGAATTAAATATGGTATTACAATTTTAAGAGCCCTTTCACATACATCATCTCACAGGATTATCAAATGGTCCTTTGATGTAAGCAGCATTGTGCAGATGGAAAAGCATGATGTACATTTTCTCTTCTCCATGAGGAGATCTCATAACTTTAAAAGTACGTCTTTTCTCATACCAAGTTGTAGTCTAAGTTCCAGTTTTCCTTATTTTGGGAATTTGTAGAACATTTTTTGGTGGGACAGGCATGGGAAGTAGGAAAATTTAACAAGTGGGAGTAATGAAGAACGGTTTTGGACCCCAATCTAAAAAACCTTTTTCTCAGAACTATAGGACCTAAAACAGCATATTAGAACTTAATTAAAAAATAAACAAAGCCAATATTAGTTATAATCAGAAAAGACAAGTCATGTATAGATGAAACTTAAGTCAATTAAATTTGTTCATTTATACACATTTTAGGTCATATTATGCAAGAAGGAACATTTTTTTCAGTAAGTGATTTAAACCAAATGCTCCTCCTCACCCCTTCTCCAAGTCTGGCAAGATGAGCTTATTTCAATGAAGCCACCACTGGGAGTGCTGGGAGAACCCTAGGACAGTCGGAGGCAGATTTTATATTTACTAGCTTGTGTTTCAAGGTGGCTAAATGAACAGTAACTCTTCCTGGACAACACTTTTAATGGGATTCTCCTGGGTTGAGTTTGTAAGGATTTTTCCACTGATGCTTGGATAAAGCGAAGGAGTGACTCGGCTCTTAACACATTATAATGAGAAAATAAAAAACAGATTATGACAAGAACTTGGTCAAGATATAGCTTCCTGCAGGCCATGTTTTTGTTTTATCAAAAAGGCAAATCTTGTATTACGTTAGGAAATTAAAGGATTTACACTTTTAAATCCTTGATAAAAAGGATGAAATCTTATTGTTTATTAACATGCTAGTAGTTAAGTTTTAAAAGTTAAACATCAAACCTCCAAGAAATTAAATTTAAATAATTCTTTTATCAGTGGAGAGGCACTGTGATTGAAAAAATGTATTCAGGATTTTAAAATTTAATTTTAGTAAAAATGAGCACTCCGATTTAACACTGCAGACCAAATCTTTTCTGAAACCATGAGATTTTCATTTCAGCTGTCCCAGTGTTATTTGTTTGTCCTGCCTCCTGCCTTTCCAGTTTAACTCTCAAAACTAAGAACACAAAGGCAGTATGTTTAGGGACAATAGGACACATTTGGAGCCAAAGCGTCAAGGGAGCAAAGCAGGGTTGGACAAGACAAAAGGTGCATTTGCTCTCATTTGCTATGGTTCATCCAGCTGTTGTTTCCTTCCTAGCCTGACCAACATTTTAAGCCATGTCAGATAGAACTTTTGGTTGCTTTAGATTCTACCAGTCCTATAAATATGGCCAATGTAAGAAATGGGCCAGCATTTATCACAGAGTTGCACGGACTCAAGTTCTCTGCAAATTTGCTAGTAAACTGGCACATTATAAAGAATAAATATTCCCTAAAAACGATCTAACAGTAATTCATGGATTGACATTCATTTCTATACGCAGATCCAACCTTAGAACACAAACAACCCCTTACATTTTTATATTTCTTTAGAGCACTGAAAGTATTCCCATTTAGTATTATCATTTGATCATTATAGTAAACCTCTAATGTCAACAGAATGCATATTTTCAATATTACCGTTTAACTGAAAATGAAAACTCTGCCTCCCAGACATTAATTAGTAGGTTTAAGATTTTAAGAGCTAACCCACCCTCCAACCCCTCTTGCACTGTTAATTTAAAGATACAAAAGGAAAATATACAGTCACAGCTCTGAATTATGAGGAAAAGTCCTACCCCTTTGGAACATTTTCATCTCTTAATATTAATTTAAGTTTCAGGAAGCTTTCAGTGACAGGTAAGGATAAAGATTATATAGAGAGGGAAAGGCACATTCTCTGCCCTTCAGTTTCTTGCCCTAATAGATAAAGGTAAAAGATAGTGTCCTGGAGGGCAGATCTACAATGTGAAAGCATGTGTCTCTGGGGGTCTTCTTTCTTTACAATGCTCTGTAGGACACTGTTTAGAGAACTATCTAGAACTGGTAGAAATAAAAGAGTGTGTACACAGTTCAGTGTCTCTTGTGTCTCATTCCATCTTCTTGGAATGGGGCTTCAAGTAGGTATTTTCTGTGAAACAATGGGAAGGCCCTGAAAGACTGCTGCTGCAGCCACTAGCTACTGTTAGGCCTTCTTACGAAGTGCTCTTTTATATTATTTTAATCAATGTTTTTTGCTTATTTCTCTTCAGTTCAGGAGCACAAAAATGCAGAAACCAAACGCAATGAAAACAAAGGCTTAATAAGTACTGAAAAGTCAAGACTAACTCCTGATCATACTCCCACCATTATGGCCGATTTCTAGCATTTAAAAAACATTTCCACGCTATTTACTCATATTTAAATTATTAACCCAGTCTTTTAATTTTTAAATTTTTTTGATAGTGATCCAGGTATCTCATGAATTGTCAAATACTCCTTAACTGACAGAAGTTTGGGCTGTATTTGTGTCTACCCTGCCTTTCTCCTGACTGTGGATATTTGTTTGGAAGGATTTATTAGTCTTAAAGCATACTGCTTTGTTTCCTCCTATCCTGCTTCTTTCTGAAATGGATTAGCCTGTTCCTTCATTTTCCACGTCACTCTAAATTCTACTCCATATTCCTTCGTGTTTGCAATTGCATACCTTTTGTCTTCATGTCTTTAAAGAGGAGTACTTTCAAATTCACCATCTTGGTCAATGACGGTTATTAGTGCTAAGCTCAAGGCTGAGTGTGCATACTTCCACTTCATATTTTCCTCTGAAGTTTCTCAGATTGGTGCTAAATCGTTTAGAAGTCACTGTTTCAACATTGGCAACACTGGAAATGGAATGCCGTTCTGTTTCTTGAAAATTCATGACTTTTTAAAAACAAGAGTCATAGAAGAGAACAGCAATAACATTTGCCAGAGAAGCAAGCTCCTAGCAGCCTGCCCTAGAAATCCAGATCTTCTAGATGGAACTCAATCCCCTGGGCAGGCAGCAACTAATGCTTACCTCAAGGTAGGGTAGCCTCGGTCTTGGCTGTCAGACTGTAGCTCATAGCATGGTCTTTCAGAGCTTCAAAAGCGGAGCCATGTTGCTCTTAATTTAGACATACTTAAAGTAGTTCAGTTATGTCTGGTTTCCTAGATAATCTGAATAGAAACAGAGAAATATCAAGTTAGAGCAGAGGAAATAAGCTCACAGAAGCAACTGGTGGCAGTTAACACTCTGAAAGGCCAACAGAGGAAACTTTAAAGCAAACCCTGGAACCTGAAAAGCAATGCAGCCTGGGCCCACTAATTAAGAGTAGATGACCAAATTTATAATCACTGTAGCCCTTGAACTGAGAAAACTGGGAGAGAAAGATGACGATATTTGAAAAATGGCAAAAAACAATAACCTACACACCCAGTAAGCCCAATGAAGAGACCCACAGATAGACGTATCAGAGTAAAAAAGCTAAAAATCAAAGACAAGGAAAATATCTTGGAAGAAGCTGGAGAAAAAGTATCACTTACAATGAAGCCCAGGAAGATGAATGGCTGACTTCTCAGCAGGAGCAATGAAAGCCAGAGGGCAGTGGGAAAACATTCAAAGTGCTCAAAAAGAATACTGTCAACAAAGACTTTGATACCCAGCAAGGGTATCTTTAAAAAATGAATTTGGGGTCGCCTGGGTGGCACAGCGGTTAAGCGTCTGCCTTCGGCTCAGGGCGTGATCCCAGCGTTATGGGATCAAGCCCCACATCAGGCTCCTCTGCTATGAGCCTGCTTCTTCCTCTCCCATTCCCCCTGCTTGTGTTCCCTATATCGCTGGCTGTCTCTCTCTCTGTCGAATAAATAAATAAAATCTTTAAAAAAATAAAAAAATAAATAATGAATTTGAAAGACTTTCCTAGGTAAACAGAAATTGAAAGAATTTGTTGCCAGGCCAACTCAACAAGAGATATTTTAGGAAGTTCTTCAGATGGAAAGCAAATGATGTCAGACAGTACCACAAGACCAGAGAACCCCATTAAACTATAAATGCGTATTTTTTCTCTTTTCTTAAATGAGTTATAAAGCAATTTCATAAAATATGTACATACAGTTGACCCATATACAACATGGGGGTTGGGGTACCATTCTGCTACAAACATCCATGTATAACTTTTGACTCCCCCAAAACTTTACAGAGCCTTACCAAATAACATAAACAGTTAACATGTTTTATATGTATTATATACTACATATTTACAATAAAGCAAGCTAGAAATGAAAATGTTATTAAGAAAATCATAAAGTCATCGGCACCTGGGTGGCTCAGCTGGTTAAATGTCTTCAGGTCAGGTAATAATCCCAGGGTCCTGGGATCGAGCCCCACATTGGGTTCCCTTCTCCCTCTGCTGCTCCCCCTGCTTGTGCTCTCTTGCTCTAATACAACTTTAAGAAATTGTTAAGTAAAATTAATGGTACTGTTCTGTACGCATTGCAAATATCTGCATATAAACGGACTTCTATAGTTCATACTTGTGTTATTCAAGTGTCAACTGTAACCTATTACTGGGCCTACAATATTTAGAAGTGTAACACAAAGCTGTAACAAGCTGAGGAAATGAGCACAGATGGTAAAGTAATAATTGTTAACAATGCATTATTAGGTTTGTAACAATAACAGATGTAATACATGGGGATTGCCTAGAAAATACTTATTAGACTTGGTACTCAATAACGTTTTAGGTATTATATAATTTGTTACTTTCCCTACCAAACCACCCTCTCCTAACCTCCCAAAAAACCCACAAAAAACTCATCGTCCAGGGGTGCTTGGGTGGCTCAGACATTAAGCATCTGCCTTCAGCTCAGGGTGTGATCCCGTGGTCCTGGGATTGAGCCCCACATTGGGCTCCCTGCTCTGCTGGGAAACCTGCTTCTGTTCCCTCTCTCGCTGTCAAATAAAATCTTTTAAAAAATCATTCCCCCTTCTGATTACCCCCCTTTTCTTTATCCCTTTCTTCCCCTACCGATCATCCTAGTTCTTATGTTCCATAATCAGAAGGGGGAATGAAACATGAGAGACTATGGACTATGAGAAACAAACTGAAGACTTCAGAGGGGAGGGGGTGGGGGAATGGGATAGACTGGTGATGGGTAGTAAGGAGGGCACGTATTGCATGGTGCACTGGGTGTTATACGCAACTAATGAAGCATCAAACTTTACATCGGAATCTGGGGATGTACTGTATGGTGATTAACATAAAAAAAATTAAAAAAAATTAAAAAAAAATCTTTTAAAAAATCAAAAAAACAAAAACAAAAAAACCCCCCATATCATCCAAATAAAGGAATCCTTTTCTGGCTTTTATTTGCTGTTCCACCAGCCGGGCTATAAACTTATTTGGAGTTCTTTCTCCATGGTCCGTCCTGGGATCCAGATTTCAGAAGCCCAGACTTTAAAAAGAAGAGCTAATTTCTGAGAGTGAAAATATACAGGGATATATAAGCTACTTTCTTGGGTCTCTTTCCTACCTGCTCAACCTGTTTTCTCATGGTAGACTTAGAAGGCCTGGAACCCAAACTTCCATACTTCAAAGAGCTGGGGGAGGAGGGGAGCAAAATCTCTGAACTTTGGTGACTTGGATGACCTCTGGACATTGCCAGCTTTAAACATTAATATATCTACACAATTTGAAATTATTTCAATACATGTTTCATCTGAGTAAGATTTATATTGTAAAATGCTAACTAGAAGTCTTGATTTATAGTCCATGAATCCACCATACTTTGAATAATTTGGAACAGAGCAGTACATTTTAAATTTTAAAATTCGGACACTCCTTGGGGAACATGGGTGGCTTAGGCAGTTAAGCGCCTGCCTTCGGTTCAGGTCATGAACCCAGGGTCCTGGGACCGAGCCTCATATGGGACTCTGCTCAGCGGGGAGCCACCTTCTCCCTCCCCCCTCTGCCTGCATCTCTGCCTACTGGTGCTGTGTCAAATAAAATCTTAGAACTAAATTCAGCTACTCCTGTATCCACAGACCTACCCACTATCCTTCTTACTGCCTCAATGCACTACATTACCTTAAGCAGTAATTTTGGGGGGATTAAAAAAAACCCCTCAACCTTGAAATTATCCTAGGACAATAGCTGAAATGTGCACTATATCAGCAGATACAAAATATCACAAATTGTTAAAAAACAGCATTTTCCAACATGTAATTTTAATGTATTTCTCTAATAAGAATTTCATTTAAATCATACTATTAAAGCATTTTTTAAAGTGTTAAAACGGTATTATGGCTATTTAGTACATGGCCTACTAAAGAGGAGTAAAATAATTTCAAGTCCATGGGGTTTCTAATTAAAGAATCAGTTTAACAGCTTTTAGCTCACTAACATTTATAAAGACTCTGCTTTACTTCCTGTTTTTTGTTTTTTTTTTTTTAAACTAATGTCTAGTGGGTCATTCCCAGGCTTGAGGTATTTGCTTCCTTCCTTGGTATTACTCATTCAACTACTCAGTCAGATGCATAATCTATTTGAGAGATGTAGGAGACAAATGCCTTCTCTCCACATCCTATCAAATCACAATTCTAAGTATTCTATGTGTAGCTCCTTTTTTGGTTACTGGACACTTAGCATGTACATCATCATTAGAATGTAACATGCTACCACAATAACTATAATGCCTGTTTAAAATTAAGGCAAAAATTAAAAGCCCACCCACCACATTTAGTAATAACTGCTTTGATACTTTTTTCAATGTAATTGCTTATTCTCAGCATTATAATTTGTAGTAAATGTGTTGCTTAAACACTTGGCTGTTTATTCATGTGACTATCCAATTTTCAATAGTTTTAAGACAACCTTAGTGAAAATGGATTAGTGTTAAATACATAAATCATTGTTTTGATAAATGTGAAAGGCACAACTTACCAACTTAGTATTCAATGAATAATTAGCTGGTAAGGAGAAATCTAAGAGCCATTTAAAAAATAAAATCATGATTAATGCTGGAGAGCAAATACATTTATGTTGTATTATAATTCAAAAGGATCATTGGTGTATTTGTCCAGATAAATTTGATGAAGAGAAGTTAAGTACAACGAATGGCAATTATATTATAGATTTTGGCAGTTACTTTTGGGTTTGTTTCCTTAGCTGTAAAATGAAGGATCAAGCTATTTCATATCTAAAGTTTTTAAGATTTAGGAGTTTGTCTGGCTTCCCATACCTGTTCATGAAAAATTAAATTTTTGTCGTATAGAATGTCTAAATGCACCAAGAACATTCTATTTAAAGGACAATTGAGGTCAGTTTGCAATTTTAAAAATTTATTTTCATTTTTCAAGCTTTCTTAATGTGAGCAATACCTATGTATTTATAGAAATCACCAAGAAAAACTGCAATATGTTCTTAGGTAGGACACAGAAGTGGTAAATTTGAGTAAGGCAGAAAATCTGGAAAAGTGTGTAGATTATAAACCAATTTATTGAAGTTCTTATTCTGCTTTACATACTTGAAGACACGGCAGGAGCTATGTACACTGCCAACCACTTCCCCAGGGTTAGGGCTACCATCCAAATTACACCATGTTGGTATGCACAAAAGATAAGTATCCAAGCAAGTTACCTGAGGCTACTCTAGCCCAGGTTAAAAATTGGTATGAGTTGTTACAGATGAATGGGGTTGAGATTTTCACTACATTAGAAACATAAGGGATTGTGTCAGTCCATCAGTTCCATCTCTTCATTTCCAGTGAGGAAACTCCACAGATCTAATTGATGTCAGGTGAGAAGAGAACCCAGATCTGCTTGCCAATTCTTCTACATGATACTGTCTTCCGGATACCGCAGGGCAGGCAATGCTCTGAAAAGGTAGGAAAAATCTAAATGGAATATAAAATCTTAAAGGGGTCATTACATAGCCCATCTAGTTCAACTTCACATTTAAATCTGGAACTACTTCTACAGCACTGTGTTAGATGTTACTCAGCTTCTCCCCAGTGATAAGATCCTCTTCAACCCTAAGGAGGCAATCCCTGTCATGGACAAATAACAACTTGGCTCTTTCTTACACTGAGCTCTCACCTGCCATTTTGGAACTTTCACCTAGTTGTACTGAGTCAAAAAGAGTAAACTGTACATGCCTCTCAAATATTTGAACACAGCTATCATTCCTTAGTTACGTAATTCTCCAGTTGGTCTTTGGGTTTTAGTTTGTGGGACTCTTTCCAACTCGGTAAAACATCCCAGGATTTACTCTAATTTGTGAATATCCTTTCACTGTATCCTTAAATGAAATTAATATTTACAAATGTGGTTTGACTAGCCCTTCGTATGAGATTATCGCCCCTGATGAATTTTTCTGCACCCTAAAATTACAGCCAAGTATAACTGGCTCACGTTATTTCTAGCAAACTAAAAATATCCAGTTTTTTTCCCATCTATAAACTCTTAGTAAATGCAATTTCATATTCCTATCAATGGCATTCTATTGTATCTAGGGTAATAATCAGGGTCTATGACACCAGGTAAGATTGTGCCCCTAAATAACTTGCCAGCCTCAACTTTATGCCATCTGTTCCTCCTTGACTTCTGGCCAGGCATTTTATGCTTCAAAAGCACTGTCCTTCCTCTAGGTTTCCACATACTGTTCCCTTCAGCCAGCAATTATTTCCCTTGGCCAGCAGGTTTAGTCATCCTTCAAAGTTCGTATCAAATCTAACTTCTTTGTGAAACTCTTCCTTGCCCTTCTCCCAACGTTCCCCTCCACAAAGTACCATTTACGTGTTATAATAAGCTACAAATCTCCCTCAGCCCTTATCCAAATAGTCATACTTGTGTAATAAGGTGTCTGTCTCCTTGGTTACACTACACTGTGAAGTCTATGAAGGCATGGTCGATGTCTACCTTTATCTGGCATAGAGTATTACATGATTTAGACATTCAATAAATATTTGTTGAATGAATGAATACTGAATTAGTATGATCAATATTTTAAATTTAACAGGTAATCAAAGAAAACATTTAGCTAAACTCTGGGGTGTAGGTTGTACAAAAAAAGGAATAGTACAGGCTCCAAAATAATCTTGAGAAGAAACCTCTCCAAAAAAAGAAGTGATGATAAAATTGAGAAAACTACACAACTATGTTCTATAAAGATGAATGGTGAATGTTTTCAGTTCTTATGGTAAGGGGTGGGAAGCATGGAAGAAGGCAAACAAGCACAGCTGGGTGGTATATTTGTTGTTTTACTGTTAAATCTGACACATCTGAACCAAAGCATTCACAATACTTGATATACTTTGAAAAGAATCATATACTATAGTCTTAGACATAACCACAGAACAAGCAGAACAATTAAAACTACATAAGGCCTTAAAATATATCCACAGTGTGTATTATTTCAATATTCATTCATTTACAAATTAGACTACATACCGTTAATTTTATTTTTATTTTTCTTTCGTTGTTTTATTCAGGCAGGATTCATTCAAGGAAAGGCAACTTAGTTTTTGTGTGTGAGCTTTGTTTTTTACTACATTGGTTAATATAAAAGTTATGAATTAAATGTTCTCTTATCTCCTGTATCCAGGAGTGAATTCATGAAATTCTCAGATAGTAATCTAAAACAATAGATCCTATTAAAAATAGCCAAGGTGAAAAATGACCAAATAGCCAGCCTGTTTGTGGTCCTGAAGAACATCTAACGGACTCTCAAGATTTTCTTTTAATGAAGAGTACTGCAATTCTATGAGATTAGTCAAAATTTAAAACAACATTGCATACAAAATCATTCTTGAAGCTCTAAATGCCTTTTAAGTAACAAAAATGAGAATTTTAAGTAGTTGCCTCACAGTACCAAACCTATAAATCAGAACTAGTTAAAATTCAGTGATATCATGACTTCTCATTTACAAGGTAACTAGTTGGTAAATTAATAGATGGCATAAAAATTAAGACTTACATCATTTTTTTTAAAGGAGAAAATGTATGATAACCAGGAAATACAGAAAATTGAATATATTCTACAATAAAATAACTGTTTAAACCTCAATCCCTGTACAACAGGGTTTAGGTTATCTCAAGTGAACTTGCACGTTTTCATACAGTTTATTCTACTATGAGTACTTGAATCATTTTAGATATACAGTTTTTTATTGAAAGAATATTACATTTGTATACCTGGATAAGATTTAGTACATTGAGATGTTTTAAAAATATCTATAAATTTGTTTCTGATATGCAAAAGCATTTGGCAATACTTTTACAGCATTTGATTTTATAGAATTAAAATTTCATACAGTACTCATTTTGATGTTTAAAAAAAAATTCACAGAAAAAATATAAATTACACAGCCTGACTGCATGATACTGTTATTTCCAGTTTCTAGTTCTGGTAATAAAAACCTTCATTAAGTCTGTTAACAAATCATTACCTGTACATTTATGAAGGCAACTGACATGATTTGCAAACAAAACCTTCAGGTTTTATGTTATTTACCAAAGAGTGCAGTTCAGCAAGAAAAAAAAAACCCCAGTATGCAAATTTACAGAATATTTTACAAATTTACCAGTTCCTGTGACACAAACTGTTTCAACCTTTCAAGGTACTGTCCATAAAGTTCCACATCATTGTGACCTGCCCCTTCAACCCACAGAGGCTCCACAGGTCTTTGGCAACGCTCAAACAGTGCGAGGCCATGTGAAAAGTCAATGACTTCATCTTCAGTCCCATGAATTATTAATACTGGAGAGGTTATCTTAGAGATTTTGTCAATGCTGTAAGAAAAGAGGGGAGAGAAAGTCAATGAATTAGCTATGAAAAGGAACGTATGACAAGTTTTCTTGCAACATCCCGACAGATCATTCAAATACCAGAACGGTCTTTGAATCAACCCAGAAAAAATGAATGCCTCTTGGATTTCAAGTAAGATTTAAAAGTCACTTTACATACTCCTTATCTTAGGATTGCCTGAGGAAGCTAACTTCATGCACTTCTGTTTTGAGGGAATCTTTCAATGGTTACCAGCAACCTACTGCATGCACCTTTCTACAATGTTTAGAGAAACGTAGGTTGGAAGGAGAGGAGGAAACTAAGGACTATTGAAGTATGTGCTAACTTTGTACCCCTGTGCACTCCTGTTTTTTTCTCCCCCTTAATCTACTAAAATGACAGCAAAATGTTTTTTGTTTTGGGGTATCAACTCACAAAAATAGGGAGAATATAATAAAACAAAATTTTGGAGCTGGAAAGCAGATAAATGAGTGGGATAACAGATAAACAGTGTGGGGAAAAACCAATTTTAAGGGAATAGAAGGTAAAGTAAAGAAACAATCCAATTTATATCATGGGATAATCCAGAAGGCTAGGAACTGACATGGCAATGAAGGCAGGTGACAGGAGTCCACAGAATTTGTTTGAAGTCCGTTTAACAAATATGTCCCTCTCCAGGTGTCTTCCCCTTCTTTTTGTAGATTGGTAGCTGTACTCTACCCAAAACTGAAGGTTTTGTGGACCAGGGACTTGTGAGGCACAGTTTAAGGCAAGAAGTAAACATGTGTAAACACACATACTGCTGCTATGAACCCATTTTCTGTACTGGGTTCCCAGAATGCTGGCAGCCAGGCCTTCAATCCTCCAGGGAGGACTTTTAGAAAGGGTCCTTGTTGGAGACTATATATACCTTAAAAGACAGAAATAGTGACACAGGGTGGGATCCCCAAGTAACTGATTTGACCAGATCACTGTAGAGTGAAGCTCACTCTCAGCAAGACTCAACCACCTGCTTCAGATCAGCTCTTTAGTTCCTCACTCTTACGTATGAAGAGACAACCAAGAATTATCATCAGACAACAGAGAATACTTTAAATATTAGAGAGAGATCAAAACAATTTTAAAAAGGCAACTTGAAGGAGATAATAAACTACACAAAGAGACCTTACAAATTTTAATGGTTAAAAAAAAAAACTTCCCAAAGAGAGAAAGAAGGTGTTATAAAATGAGGATGCAATCTTGAAAAAGGAAATCTATGAAATAATTCAAGGCTGCACTTGGTAAGGAAAAATGCTTTGGTATATTATTTGGTATCAAATGTTCAATAGTAAAGGAATTATAACAAATTTATATTCTCTTTCAAACAGTTTGCAGTTACTCTTTGTTGGTGTAGCAGAAATGAAAGAGGGAGCTGGACAGAGATAAAGCATTACCCAAATACTCCCTCTATCATTTTTATTTTTCACAGCAGTGTAATGCACATACCTTCCAACATACCATTATCTAAAACAAAAACCCCAAATTAATGTAAAAACAAAAAACCTCCCACAGCCTAATCATATGCTCCCACCATCAGCTTCCCTACAAAAGTGATCCCTTACTGGCTAATAATGAAAAAATTTGCTTTTGAAATGACCCTTGTTTTTATAAAAAAGCAAGTGATGACTCTGGCCTTTGGCTCATCTATCATTCACAAAAAATTCTTTGTATAGCTGCCAATTGGGGAAAAGACTACAGACTGAAATTTGCCAGCTTCTCACTTCTTGCCTTCTCCCTTTGAAAAAAACGGGCCAGGAGTTTTTTCCAAGTATGAAGAGGAGCTAGAGGAACTTTCATCTTGTCTTAAGGAGTAGTAGTCCTCCCTTCAAATTTGAATAAAACTGTGTTTGCAGACTTTGTGGTGGCAATACTTATTCAAGTTAATTTAAGACAGAACTTTTTTGCAGTTCACTTCTTTTATAAATCAGCTATCATTAAATGCCATTCACTAATTTTCATGCACATGTCTCATTTTCCCTTTACTCTTCCTCTCGTCTAGTATTATGTCTCATTGAACGGTACCATTATTCATTAACACCTCAAGTCAGAACCCTGGGAATTACATTCAGGTTCTTTTGTTTAGCATCCTCTATTCACCCTGACACTCAGTTCTGTCAATTTCATTTCTCAAATTCATTCTCTTATCTCTAATACTACTAATTAGTGCCACTCTGCCACTCTCTGGGTATAAGGCCCTCAACTCTTTTCATCAGGATTACTATTGCTCAAATACTTCAGCCTCCTGACTGGGCTCCTGCCACCACCCCTTTTTAAAAATTTATTTTCGACAATTTCTGTAATATATGTGAAATAGAAGTTCATGGCTGAATGAATTGTATTATGAATACCTTAAATGATGAAAAAAATGCCCTTCAAGTTTCACTGAATTAAACAATTTTGAATATTGATACTTACTTTGGGAATGCATCAAAACAGTAGGTCTTCTTGGTATCAGGAAAAGCAACTCGCATTCCCGAAGTCAAAGGAGAATGAAGAATAACAGCAGCACTCTCATACCGAGCAGCAAGATCCACAGATGGTACTGTCCCTATACTTTGGCCATATATAATCACATTTTCAGGGCGAATGCCGTATCTACAAATTCAGAAATTAAAAAAAAGTGGGGGGGGAGAGTTGGACTGGTATGAAATATGCAATCATTTTCTAAGCACTTAATCTTGTAATAGAATGACTTAAAATGAGACAATGTCAAATTTATATTTAAAATATGTTTCTTAGTCATTATCATATTTACTGCTATAACAATATCTATATTCTTATTTCATCTGTTTCCTCTTTTGGAAAATAACTGCTGAGGTCTTTTAAAATTTCAAACTTTTCATTAAATCATTTATGCAGTTCAATGTGGCATACGGTTGGCTAAATCCTTAACATAGCACATCACTAATATTTTAACACATTGATGTTTAATAGACATTAACTGTCTATTTTCCATTCAATATAACGAAAGTTCTTTGTTTAGACATCAAAAATGGCTCATTTTATTTTTTGAAGTTTGTCATAGTGATGAAAAACTGCTACTACATATGGTTACTGTATGGAATGAATAAAAAAATATTTCCTTTAGCTGAAAGCAAATTACAAGTTTTCTTGAAAGGTGCCTTTACTACTATTGGTAAGACAAACATATGAAAGAGAATTTCAAATGCCTTATGACTCAATTATGAACAAACTTCATGCTAAAATCTCGAGTACTGCCTTATCCCCTTTAAAAATGCTGTAGATCTAAATTGGTCAACTCATTGCCTCAAATGTATCAGATATAATCTAAGTTCCAAGCACTGTTACTTGTCTATGGTGTAAGATCAAATATGCTTTTCCACTTTAGAAGTCTGAGAGCAGTCACTTCTGGATGCTAAGGGCAATTTGCACAACAGCATCTGGTCTTTTGAAAAGGTAATGGAGCTTTCCAACTATCTAAACATGAAAAAATAGCAAGACAAACCCCATGTGCTTCCTCTGGCCCTTTCCAGGGTCCCAGGGCTCTTTGAACTATCCAAGTAATGACATACTTTCCCATAATTTCTTCCAATCAGTCCTACATAGGCATTTAGATATGCCCCAGGGGTTGGGCTCCATCTACTCCAGACTGACTCTATAAGTAAACTTAGAAAAGCCTTTTTCTTTACAAAGACCTGACTGAAGTTACAAAAATGAACATTTGCAGCATCAGTGTTAACTCTTGAGGCTATATGGTTGCTGTTAGCTGAATAGCAGCACTGTTGGTGGCAACTATGGGTTTAGGCTAATGTTAGCAATGGCAAGGCTCCAGAGTAGAAGCAGCTGCCAATTTAGCATCAGAGAACTCAAAGCAATAACAGAATTTCAGGGGGCGCCTGGGTGGCACAGCGGTTAAGCGTCTGCCTTCGGCTCAGGGCGTGATCCCGGCGTTATGGGTTCGAGCCCCACATCAGGCTCCTCTGCTAGGAGCCTGCTTCTTCCTCTCCCACTCCCCCTGCTTGTGTTCCCTCTCTCGCTAGCTGTCTCTGTCTCTGTCAAATAAATACATTAAAAAAATCTTTAAAAAAAAAAAAAGAATTTCAGAATAGTACAACTCAGAAAGGACTTTAAAGACCATCTAATCTAGTTCAGCTGCTTACAAAGCAGATGTTCAAAATCAGAGTAAGTCAGCGGCAGACCTATAATTAGAACCCAGGTACCCTGACTCCCACTTTTTCATTATAGCACACAGACAATGAGCTCAAAGACTGTTATACTATTTAGAAATTCTTCTACTCTGCCCTTGTTCCTCATTCATCAAGTATGTATGGTCATCAACTATGTTTAAAAAGATGAATTAAATCAAGACTAGGATTTTATAATGTTTCCTTCGAACTGGTATCAGACAAGGTAAAAAATAGGAAAAAGTTAACCACTTTAGAAGAGCATTTTTTTTCTTTTTCACATACACCTACGGCATTGGACACTAGTATGTTTTGGCTAAATAAAGTTATCTTTTCATGTTATTGAGAAGCATTAATAATGAAGGCTATCTGCTATACCTTAGCATCCTTAAAAACTGTTCTTTTTTTTTTAAGATTTTATTTATTTATTTGACAGAGATAGAGACAGCCAGTGAGAGAGGGAACACAAGCAGGGGGAGTGGGAGAGGAAGAAGCAGGCTCCTAGCGGAGGAGCCTGATGTGGGGCTCGATCCCATAACGCCGGGATCACGCCCTGAGCCAAAGGCAGATGCCTAACTGCTGTGCCACCCAGGTGCCCCAGAATGAATACTTTAAAAATGATTCCAATAAAGTATCTGTAAGTCATACTTCTAAAAGATTTTTACATAAAATAATGCAAACCCTGGCTTATGATTTTAACAAAAAGAACCCAGCCTCTTATACTCTTAATGATAGAGTAAGTAAATGATTAGCTAAGTCATGTTATCTTTCACTCCCTTGAAATGTTCCAACTTTGAATAAACATTTTTATATCACACTCCACAGGTTTATAAAACCAACTATTTGTCACTGGCTTAAATTTTAAAGAAAATCACACACACACACTAACAGACATAAATGAGATCTGTCTTAAAAACCATGCTATTTTATAAAAATTTAAAATTACAATCTAGGAGCTTAATTCTTAATAGGTATATATTGGCAAATATGACCTCTACTTAGTACTTCTAAAACATGTGTTATAAAAACTAGTTTTTTTTATCTAAGAAAATTTTAGTTAACCATCATATTAAATGTGCAAAATAATTCCCAGTCACGATTTACCTTGTCCTAAGAGCAAGCCAAGCAGCTTCGATATCTGCATAGAGGTTCTTCTCTGTTGGTTTCCCAGAACTTGCGCCATATCCAGAATAATCATATGAGAATATATTACAATTAATCCGTGATCCCAGTCCTATGTAAAAGCTGCTCATCTGACCGAGATCAACAGCATTTCCATGTGAGAAGAGTAAAGTATATTTGGCATTGGGTGAACAACGCACAAACATGCAGGCAATTCTGTTGCCTTTACTGGTTCTAGTCATGAAACACTCAATAGCATCTTTTTCTCTAGAAGAATATTGCCAGTCTGCTCGTTCTGACAGATGTAAAGTCCAGCGACTTCCACTTTCATCACACATCAATGTGTAAGTAGGATCAGGTGGCAAAAATGCTAATTTTGAAGCAATTTTCCCAGGGCAAGGTGGACAGCAGAAGAGGCAACATAGCTCACTAAATGAAAGATTATTCATCTTCTGAAAAAGAAAAGAAGATAGCAAATGCTTTAATTTTTGAATATGGATTGTGCATTTTCATACAACAGAAGGTTAAAACAAAGGTACTGGTAAATTCTACTGGTATTCAGTGTCTACTGCTATTATTTCAAGTATCCTTTGCCCAGATTTTTGGCATTGTTCTGGAAATAATTTAAGTCCTCTGGTGAGGCAAATATTTCTGACCAGGAGACACTCATTAAATCATGTTTCAAGTAATAGTGATTATATATTATAATATTTAACCAAATATGAAAACTAATATGAAGAGGAGAGGTAATATTTGTTATTGCTACACAGATAACAGCATAGGAGGTATGAAGTATTTTTAGAGCTGTGGGTAATTTCTGGGTTAAGTCAGTGAAATTCTCAGAATGTCGTTGAGAAGCTAGGTATTTAACATGATATAGTAAATATATAATGATACCATATACATTGCTCATTTTCATTAAATGAAGTGCTTCCTATTTGTCAGGCATTGTGCTAGGTATTCTATGTGTATTACCACATTTAATTCTCAAAACAACCCTGGTTGATCTGAGAAAAGAAACGTGCACAGTGTGAGGCAGCAGTGGAGCCAGGATTTGACAACAGGCTCAGCCACTGTCCTACATCCCTGGGCTACACTGCCTCAAAGGCTCAGAAAACTATTTATCTCAGAAGCCTATCAATTTAGCCATAGTGCCAGTGGCTCAAATAACCTATAAAACATAAAATATATGTCTGTAATGTAATTATTGCCCAAATTAAAAAGGCTACAATATAAAGGCTACAAAAAAAAGATAAAATCTGCTAAAATTTCCTATATGGTTGGATGGGAAGAAGTGAGTTACAAGGTTTGAAGTCAGACAGCTAGTAAGTGGTAGAGTTGGGATTCCACTCCAAGCCGTTTGTTTACCTTTGTAACCCTCATTGTCTTCTTAAGTAGATGAGGTCAATGCCTGGTTGTGAAGAACAAATACAATGATGTAGTCAGGACATCACTACAGGAATGGCCATACAGATGGCGCACTTAAGGATGGTCCACTCTCCTGTCTTTTTCATTAGTGTTTTTAAAGTACTTAGTTGATATTAAGTCAGGAACAAAAAATACAGTCATACTTGTTTGCCCCACCAGCATTTCTTTTTATCTTGTTCTTTCTCAAATTCCTCTTTTTAGCAGTAGGTAACAGATTGCTTAGTCCAGGAAGAAGGCATTCAAAACAAACACTTTCTAGAGATTTGGTGGCACCTAATGTTCTAAAAAAAAAAAACTAAACAGGAAGACTGGAAAAAAAAAATGTACATCATACCATTATACCGAATGTAATTATATATGAGAAGAAACCACAACAGGAGACTCAAGAAGTGAGTTTGTAAAGAAAGAAATGCCCTTTTCACTCACTACAGAATCAAAATCTTGTTCATATGCTCAACAGACATGTACTAATTTCCCAATGTAAACTAATTAGGTAGAAAGAAGGAGAAACACCAGCTAGAGAAACAAAGATAGGAGTGGTGTAAAAGGCTTTCAGAGCAAGGGAAGGGCAGGATCTTGGATATTAATAAACACCTCTACTTGCTATTCTAACTTAATTCCTTTTCAACCTTCAAAAAAATAGAGCATGAATAAGTTAATGTCATAGTCTAGTTGGAAAAAGAGTGTGATAAAACAGAAATGACAATGAGGTGTCACCTTTAGTGGTAACTCTGACTCCGTGAAATATTGTACTGAGGATTCTAAGGGCATATGCAAGGCTTGGAAGGCAAAGAACAGGTCATAAATTAGTGATGTCTACTAGAGGATTTGGCTACAAATTTATTATCCTGGTCATGAGGATATAGGAAGACCCGGTGAAGAGGATGGCAGGAAAGAAAGTTCAAAGGGTCAGTTTACAAGAAGGAGATGACCTAGAAAAAAAAGATGAGATATAAGGTACAGTATTATCAATGCTATCTGTTTAATAATCTGTTTACAGCTATTTCTTGCTTCCAATTACCTTACAACCAGCAACTGCTGACCCTCAAGACTCTATTAAATGCTTGGTTGATAATAAGGAAGCTGTACATAGCTGTTTGTTCCTATAATTTACCTCTTGAACATGAAGACTTTTATATATGATAATAAAGTAACTTAAAAATAAATCTTGCTGAGTGAACGTACGTAATACTGCAGAGTCGCTTCTGGGATGAACACCAAAGGAGAGAATCAGAAGGAGAAAAGCTGCAGTGCCAGGATCTAATAAAAGGACAACCTGACCTTTTTTTTTTTTTTTAAAGATTTAATTTATTTATTTGAGAGAGACAGAAAAACAGAGTGTGTGTGCGCACCAAGATGAGGGAGGGTCAGAGGGAGCAGCAGACTTCCCGCTGAGCAGGGAGCCCTATGTGGGACTCCAAGCTCATGATGACTTGAGAAGGCGGCAGACACTTAACCAACAGAGCCAACCAAAAAAGAGAGTATGGAAGATGCAGTGGGAAAGTGCCAAAAAGAAAGACCCAACTGGAATCCCTGACATAGAGAAATCAGTATCAAAACAAAGAATTAACCTGATGGGTTGGGTACAAGATCAGCAAGAAATGTATTACTGAGCTGAAAGAGCAGATTAAAGAATTCCCAAACAGGGTATTTTTCAGGATGAAAGGGATGAAGACAGAGAAAACATGAAAGAAAATTTAAGGAAGACAGAAGTAGAAAAACCAGTATCAATATTATAAGAGCCCCAGAGAGGGGAAAAAAGAGGAGAAAATAAAGATAAGAATCTCAGACTTTCTCAGAATTAAAGAAAAAATTCAGCCTGAAATTGCTCAGAGTGCTTAACAGGTATTTAAGAAAATTCTCACAGGCTAGACAAATTATAGTAAATATTAAGACTGCCAGAAACAAAAATATGAAAATTTCTAGAAAGAATGACTGCCTACAAAGGAACATCTGACTTTTCAAAACCAACACTAGAAACTGGAAGATACTGGAGAGGGGGTTTTAAAGTGAGAAAGAAAAAATCCCAAAACTTTGAACCTAGAATTTACACAGAGATAAAATAACATTTTTTTTTAAAGATTTTATTTATTTGACAGAGAGACAGCCAGAGAGGGAACACAAGCAAGGGGAGTGGGAGAGGAAGAAGCAGGCTCCTAGCGGAGGAGCCTGATGTGGGGCTCGATCCCAGAACGCCGGGATCACGCCCTGAGCCGAAGGCAGATGCTTAATGACTGAGCCACCCAGGCGCCCCTAAAATAACATTTTAAAATAAGGATAAAATAAATTAGCTGCAGGCATACTAAAACTCAGAGAAGCCTTACCAAACAGAGACCCTCTTTGAGAAACTCCAGCAAGGACAAAAATAAATCCAAGAGAATTCTATGAAATATCTCAGATATGATAAAGAATAGTTAATATAATAGGTTGTTTTGTTTTAAAGCAAGCAATGGGGGGTGGGGTGGGAAAGCAACGTATATCCCCAAACAATACAAAATCAAAACTTTGGGGAGTATGAATATAAAGAGATTTGGAAGAAGAGTTAGGGATTAAGAGAAAAATGTGCTGAGGCAATACTCACTTGACTTGTTCAGAATGGTATTAATATTGATACACTTAAGACATGGAAGAAAAATACAAATATGACTATTAATGAATCAGATATAACCACCATAAAATTATAGGTTCTAGGATACACTTGAAGTAGTTATAGTTATTCATTACAAATGTTCAAGCTTGACTATCTGTCAGTGTGTTAAACTCAAGGAGTATAAACAGAAAGAAATAATTAAGGGCAGATAACAGTATCAATAGATCCAAAAGCTGACTCTTAGATAACTCATTTAATCCATTCAACAACCTTCTGACATAGGGACTATCAATTCACCCATTTTCCATTTGAGGAAACAGAGGCACAGAATAGTTATGTAACCTACAACGGTCACACAGCTTGGTTAAGTGACAGAACTGATATGTGTGGCAGAATGACTCTGAAGCCTGAACTCATAACCACTGTTTTGCGGAAAGAGTACCCACAGGAGACTGATGAACAGAGATAAGCAAAAAACCAAAACACTAAATGAAAAAGCAGAAATACATAGTCTTTAAAATTAAAAAAAAAAACTCAATAAACTAAGTAAGTTTGAGGATATGAATTAAATTCTTGAGTAACATAAAAGAAAAACCCAATGCAAATAAAAAATGGAGAAATGATTTGACATTTTTCTGAAGAAGAGTTACAAATGGCTAACAAGTATGTGAAAAGATGTTCAACATCATTAGTTATTAAGGAAATGCAAATGAAAACCAGAATACCACTTCATACCCGCTAGGATGGCAATAATAAAAAAGACAGGTAAGACCAAAATTGACAAGGATACGGAGAAACTGGAACCTTTATATACTGTTGGCGGGAAGTAAAATGGAGCAATTAAATTGGAAAACAGTTGGCAGTTCCTTAAAAAGTTTATAAACACAGAGTGTTAACATCTGACCAAGCAATTCCACTACGTATATACACAAGAAAAACGAAAACCTATATCCACACAAAAACTTGTACATGAATATTCACAGTGGCATAATTCATAACAGCCATAAAGTAGAAACTATCCAAATGTCCATCAACTGATGAATGGGTAAAAAAAAGATGTGGTATATCCACATCACAGAACATCATTCAGTGATAAAAAAAAAAAACACTGATGCATGGTATTAAGTAAATGAATCTTGAAAAACTTATACCAAGTGAAAGGCAGTCATAAAAATCATTGGAGCCAAGTCTAGGGCTATGGAAAATGGGAGGGCTGGAGAGCAATGGCTAGAGTATGGGGTTTCTTTTGGGGGTAATGAAAATGCTCTAAAAATTGTTTTAAGTAGTAGCTGCAGAACTTTTTAAATATAATTAAAAACCACTATCTGCACATTTTAAGTAAGCAGATTGTATAGTATGTGAATTACATCTTTATTTTTTAATGTAGGCCCTGTGCACAGCATGGAGCCCAATGTAAGACTTGAACTCAAGACCCTGAAAATAAGAGTCAGACCCTTAACCGACTGAGCCACCCATGTGCCCTGAGAATTACATCTTAAAAAGCAGTTTACTGCAGTGCCTAGCTGGTTCAGTTGGTGTAACACGGAACTCCTGATCTCAGGGTTGTAAGTTCAAGCCCCACACTGGGTATACAGATTACTTGAAAATAAAATCCTTAAAAAAAATAAAGCTTTTTACCATCTTCACCCTGCTCCCCCACCCCCACCCCCACCAAGTCTACGGAAAGCTAAGGTTATTTTGCAAAGAAAGAACTAATGTATGTATGTACTTGCAGGGTAGCTGGGAGTTTTCTCTCCCAGTTATTGAGAGACTACACACAAAGCCAAAATAATAGTAAAGACAGACTAGTGCTGACACAGAAACAGACCTAACTGTAACAGAATACAGAGCTTATAAACAGACCTATGTAGAAATGAAAATCTCATATGACAAAGGTGGTTTCTTACAGCAGTAAAAAAAAAAAAAAAAAAAAAAAGGTGAATTCTTTAGGACATGCTGGAAAAACTCACGTATTTACATAGGCAAAAAGTAGTTGGAGCCCTACCTCTCATTATGTATGCAGAACACAAACTCCAGATGGATTAACAGATCTAAAAGGCAAAACTAATAAAACTTAAAAAAAAAAAATCTAGGAGCTAAAATACTGGTAGATTTAATTTCCTTCAAATAGAGATTTCTATTCAGTGAAAATGCTTTTGGAATAATGACTTTCATCTAAAATTATCAGAGTTAATATCTTAAATATGAGAACTTCTACAAAAGCAAGAAAAATAAAGGTAACTCAGGAGAACAAATGGGCAAAAAATATTAATAGGCAATTTACAGGATAAAAAGCTATCAAGTATGTTAAGAAAGGCCACTCTCACCAACTATCAGAGAAATGCAAGAAATACCACTTTAACGCTGTAAGAAAAATAAAAGAAAACTGAGTAATATGAAGTACTGGTAAGAACAGGGGAAAACAGAAACCTTTCTGGGAACTGCTTAAGCCATTCTGTCTACCTGTGACCCAGCATTCCACTTGGTAAGTACTCCAAAGAAATACTTGCAGAAATCCTTAAGGAAATGTGTCACAAGGGTGCTTGATCACTGCAGCATTATTTGTACCAGGGTATAGGAAGCAACACAGATTCCATCACCAGGAAATGAGTAAGTAAATGTTTTGGATGCAGATAATGGAGTATTATGCAGTCTGCTGGCTAGAGCTTAAAAATACAGTACTGGGTGAGAAAAAGGAATAAATTGAGGTCTATACCACCACTAATGTAAATTAAAACCACACATATAAAAGTTATATATTTAAAGACATGTATCTGAGTGGATGCTTGTGGAGGGGGAACAGGAAAAGAGGTTGAAGGAAACAAAAAATAAATAAATAAAACAAAAGTAGGGCTTATGTTCATAGACTGATGATGACAATGTGCCACAAACTAGACTATGAGTGCCATAGGGCAAAAATCACATTTGGCTGGGGTGCCTGGTGGCTCAGTCAGTTAAGTGTCTGACTCTTGGTTTTGGCTCAGGTCACGATCTCAGGGTTGTGAAAAACCAAGAGTTGGACGCTGGCTCTGTGCTCAGCAGTCTGCTTGAGTTTCTCTCTGTTCCTTTCCCTCTGCCCCTCCCCCTGCTCATTCTCTTTCACTTCTAAAATAAACTTATCTTTAAAATAAAATTTTAAAAAATCGTTATCTGGTTGCTTACCACTGGGCCTTTAGTGTCAAGCAGAACACCTGACACATTATAGGGCTTCTAATATTTTTGGGTGAATGAGTTAGTAAAATTAGTAAGATTAACTCAATTCTCTGCACCTGAGAGACTTCCACAAAGAGAGAAAAAAGGTTTACTAAATCCTATTTTTTAAAAGAAAATGTTTTGTGATAATTAAGGTTTTCTGTATGGGAGCAAAATACAAGCAGTATAATAAAAACCTCAAAACCTCTGAACTTAATTTGGGGTTGAGGGGTGCAGGTGGGAAAAACATAGCAAATTACCCAAATCATCCAGTGTGCTATGAAGCACAGAATAGGACAGTATCTACAGAGGAGTAAATCTTGCCCCTCTCAAAATCGTGTCACAAAATAAAAGGTCAACTGAATGTTAAACAGATGGTCCATTGTGAAAATTAAGGTTTTCCTTTTGGCAGGAGACTCTTAAAAAAGTTACTTCACTTATAGCAGGAAAAATTTCCTAAAATTGTAATGAATTAATAACTTAAGAACCTGTTTCTCCTGATAACTTTTTCCTGCTCAATGACAAAGGAAAAAAGATGAACATCTGAGTCCCCTCTCAGCAAAACAGGAAGACTAAGGTTAAAAAATGTCTCCAAATAGAACGTCCTGTTATGTCCTTCCTCTCTTTTGACAGAAGAAATTATTGAAATGACTCCTGTCAATTCCTGATGTAGTAACAGTTTAGTGAAAAAAATTTCCCTCTTTTCTCCTTGTAACAGCTTCTTGGTAATGCAAATGGATGCACATCACCACCATCTAAAAAGGACAACTGATTCTTTTAGGGTTTGAGATGTTGTAATGAACAGAACTGGTACTTAAGTCTTTTTAGAGAAAACATTTTAAAAATGCTTATCTCTTCATTTTGAGTGATATTTTGACAACTATATCCTAAACAGGATCTGATTTAAAGTCTTATCCAAGAGCATAGGTAGGTATATAATAAACCACTCAATTTTGATATACTAGGAGTCAGGTTAAGAACTACATTCTGAAGTTGAAAATCAATTACTTTGCATTTGGCTTCATCCATGGATAAATCTGGGAAAGTATTATTACATATTCTGTTTTATGGAAGTCAGGATTTATCATGTCACTTAGAAAATTTCCAACTGCATCCAATTAGTTAAAGGCACATCTATTTAACAATCAGATTTCTGGAAGTCTCAATGATTCAGAGTAACAGCAACACCTCCTAGAGATAATTATTTTTTTAATAAATCTCTGAGCCTTCAAAAATGAAAAAATAATTGAAAATGAGAAATCTGCACAAAATGTAAAGACCAGTCCATTTGCCACCATTAAAAAAGAACAAACCCACTTTTTAATAAGATTTATTTATTTATTTATGGGGGGAGGAGAGGGGCAGAGGGGGGAAGAGAGAATCTCAGGCAGATTTCCCTGCCAAGCATGGAGCCTGATGGGGGCTCTATCCCATGACCCTGAGATCATGACCTAGACAAAATCAAGAGTCGGATGCTTGACTGACTGAGCTATCCAGGTGCCCCCAAACAAACCCACTTTTGATGTTTACCTTTGGTTATAAAAATTAAAGCCTGATGTTTTTTAGAGAGAAGAAATTTAAAAATTAGATTTACAGCAGAGCCTGGCTAACACCAGAAACAGACAAAGTGGATATTTAATTATTAACAGCAGGAGGTAGGAAAGATCAGAACAGACTAAGGCAGAAGTGATGGCAAAGAAGATACCCAAATATGAAAAAGCGGGGGGGGGGATTAGATGTTAGGTCATTTCTGTTCAATAGAGCCATGAGTGCAACATATCCCCCAAAGACTGAGCCAAAGGAAATCACCAGAAGAGTACTATGCAAAGGTGGTCAATAATATGACAGCTCAGTAGCCCTAGGGGTGTTATCAATACCAAAGTAAGGAAAATTAAACTTACTTCAATATTTTTTAAGGGTACCAAGTGAATAATCTGTAGCGGCATTTACCAAAATTACAAGTGAAACCATGATTGTTATGGTGTTTAGACAGCCATATACATTAGAGTTTAGTGCATACAAAGAAGCAGAATATTCATTCACCTTTTTTTAAAAGATATTATTTATTTACTTGACAGCAAGCTAGCACAGAGGGAGGAGAGGCAGCCCCCTGCTGAGCAGGGAGCCGGACGTGGGGCTCCATCCCAGGACGGTGATCATGACCCATCCTGGGGTAGACACTTAACAGACTAAGCCACCCAGGCATCCCTATTCATTCACCTTTAAAGGAGTCTGGCAGCATGCTCCTTTTTCAGTTAAGACAGCATCCAAACGGTCTTAATTTTAAGATTATAACTTACAGTAATCAAAATAAGTGTAATTTAGAAACCAGGTGTTTAGTGTATTTTTAAAACACATTTTCTATTTACTTGTATGTGCCTTATGCAGAAATGTAGCTTGTGAAAACTTTTTTCTTTTGGGGGTAGGTTGTATTTCCTTCTTCTTTTGGACCATTATATACAGCACTCAGCAGCAAAGGCACTTCACTGTCTGGTATCACAGGGCTTGATGGGGTGACACTGCTCAGAAAACTCAACTCTGAAGACACCCCACAGGGCTATGCTAACATGGGAACAGACACTTAAAACCTTAAGAAAAAAAATATTTTTAAAGATTCATTATTTTAGAGAGAAAGAGCATGCGTGTGCATGGGGGTAAAGGGCAGAGGGAGAGAGAAACTCAAGCCAACTCAGCACTGAGCATGGAGTCTGAAGCGGGACTTGAGATCACGACCTGAACCGAAACCAAGAGTCCGTGATTAACCAACTGTGCCACCCAGGCACCCCAAGGAAAAATGTATTTGAAGTACTCTATTTTTTATATTTCAAACTGAAAAGAGAAATTTTGGCAAAACTATTTTCTTTGAAAATCAATCATGTCAGTTACTTTTTTGGTTAAGAGTTCTGAAATACTTTTGAAATCCTAGTAAGATTTTTGGGGTACCTGGGTGGCTTAATCAGTTAAGCATCTGCCTTCTGCTGGGGTGGTATTCCAGGGTCCTGGGATCCAGCCTCATGTGGGCTCCCTGCTCAGTGGGGAATCTGCTTTGCCCTCTGCCCCTTCTCCCCCTGCTCCCGCTTGCTCTAATAAATTAATCTTAAAAAAAATAAAATACTAGAGAGATTCTAGAAATATTGAGAGAGTAACTAGGCCAATGAGTCACCCGAAAACATCCACGAAACGTGGTTTTATTGGCAAATTGAACAGATGCCTTAATAACTGTGAGTTTAGAAAAGTTTAGAGGAGAGGAGTGCCTGGGTGGCTCAGTTGTTAAGCATCTGCCTTCAGTTCAGGTCATGATCCCAGCATTCTGGGATCGAGCCCTGCCTCACGCTCCCTGCTCAGTGGGAAACCTGCTTCTCCTTCTCTCGCTGCCTCTCTGTCAAATAAATAAATAAAATCTTAAAAAAAAAAAAAAAGTTTAGAGGAGTTTCCCAACAGGGAAAACTTACCAGCACTGTCAAAGATTCCTTTCCCACTGATGGGAAGAGCTGGGGTAGACACACAAAAATAGTTGAGGTGAAGATGACAAGCATCTACTGGAGTTATCAAAAGTCTCAATCCTAGCACTGGAACTCTTAGGAAATAAACTTGAGGGTTGCTGGAGGGGAGGGGGGTGGGGTGATGGGGTAATAGGGTGATGGATATTGGGGAGGGTATGTGTTGTAATGAGCATTGGGTATTATATATGAACTGAAGAATCACAGACCTATACCCCTGAAACAAATAATGTATGTTAATTAACTGAATTTAAATAAAAAAGATGAATAAAAAGGAAAATCTTAAGTTTAAAAAAAGTCTCAATCCTAGCGTTTGGTTACGAACCTAATTTTTTAGTTGAAAAAAAAAAAAGTTCAGCAGTAAGGATCAAAAGGTCAGAAGTGAGGAAGTTGGAGAGCCTATAAGCTGTGCCAAACAAACTAATTTGGACCAGAAGTCCTAACATAGGGTCAATGTCTATTTCTGTATTCATGTTTTTGCTCAGTTTCTTAATACTACACTAATACAGGAGACTTCAACTACGTACAGTTACTTAAATTTAAATTAAATTAAATATTCAGTTCCTCAGCCACAATAGCCACATATGACTAGTGCCTACCAAATTGCATAGTGTAGAATGAACATTTCCATCACTGTGGAAAGTTCTACTGGACAGTGCTGAACTAGAACCTTTCAAACCTAGGCAATCCAGAACAAGAGTTTTTATACTTCCTATGCATACTAGCTTTAAATGCTGGAGCTCTTTCCTTCCTGGTATATATAGGCAATTTGTATATATCTTCTTACTCAACACTGCAAATGACACAGAACTAAATGAGATTACCTACACAATATGGTTTTAGAAGAATGTATTTTGACAAAAACACTACAACATCTAACCTAACTCTTTTTTAAGTTTTTAAGAGAGAGAGAACACTTAATGGGGGGTGGAGGGGGGATGGGAGACAGAATATTAAGCAGGTTCCATGCCCAGTGTGGAACCTGATGTGGGGCTTGATCTCACAACTCTCAGATCATGACGTGAGCCGAATCAAGAGTTGGACACTTACTGAGCTACCAAGGCACCCCTTTTTATTAAAATTTCAGTTAACATACAGTATACTATTAGTTTTAGGTGTACAACAGAGATTCAACACTTCCATGTAACACCTGGTGCTCACCGCAACAAACGCTCTCCTTAAATCCCCATCGCTTATTTCACCCATCACCAACATCCCC
The DNA here is from genome assembly GCF_002007445.2 of Ailuropoda melanoleuca. Lineage (NCBI taxonomy): Eukaryota > Metazoa > Chordata > Mammalia > Carnivora > Ursidae > Ailuropoda > Ailuropoda melanoleuca. The sequence goes on from NC_048234.1 coordinate 26,900,389, forward strand.
CCATAATTATCAGTTTGTTACCTGTAGTAAGAGTCTGTTTCTTGGTTTGCACCCCTCTCCTTTTTTTCCCCTTTCCTCGTTTGTTTTGCTTCTTAAATTCCACATATAAGTGAAATCATCTTTTTCACTTAGTATTATACTCTCTAGCTCCATTCTTTATCATGGCTGAGTAGTATTCCATTGTACACACATCTTTATCCATTCATCAGTTGAGACACACTTGGGCTGTTTCCTTAATTTGGCTACTGTAGATAAGGCTGCTATAAACATTGGGGTGCACATATCCCTCTGAATTAGTGTTCTGGTATTCTTTGCATTTAACTCAATTCTAATGTAAAATCCATTTGATTAAAAATGAGCAAAGCAAATCAATTAGGACAACTATACATTTTAATGCATGCTTTTGACATGTCAAATGGATAAACATTCTTGAAAGGTTCTCCATGTGCTGGAGCTGCAAGCAAACCGTAAGAAACTATAAAAACAGGGGTGCCTGGGTGGCTCAGTGGTTAAGGGTCTGCCTTCAGCTCAGGTCATGACCCAGGGTCCTGCGATCAGGCCCCACGTCGGGGTCCCCGCTCATCGGGGAATCTGCTTCTCCCTCTTCTCCTGCTCGTGCTCTCTCTCTCTCTCAAATAAATAAAATCTTTATTAACACTTATAGTCCTTATGATACACTTAAGCAAAGCCATAAAAAGCAAATCAAGCCTTCCTCATGATTAAGTAGGACAGGTTGTTGATTTTTACTTATGTCAGTATTACAGACTCCTATAAACTTTTGGTGACTGGGAAGTGAATTATAGCTTAGCTTTCAAAGTCACACCTGTCTACATTGCTGAGCATAAACTAAAACATGAAGAGGCACACGTTTTCCTCCCTTAATCTTAGTTTTTTGGCACCGCTCCTGAAAGACTTTCCAAAACACACTTATCCTCAACGATCACAAAAAAGCTGCCATAGGCGCGCCTGGGTGGCTCAGTCGTTAAGCGTCTGCCTTTGGCTCAGGGCGCGATCCCAGAGTCCTGGGATTGAGCCCCACATCAGGCTCCTCCGCTGGGAGCCTGCTTCTTCCCCTCCCACTCCCACTGCTTGTGTTCCCTCTCTAGCTGGCTGTCTCTCTGTCAAATAAATAAAATCTTTAAAAAAAAAAAAAAGCTGTCATAGTACATCAGGAGAGACACTGCATGAATACACATCTAAATGAAGTAGTCATGAGTTTCAGAAAGTTTAAGGATTATTGCTGACTATAATGATGCACACAATCGTTTTCAAAAAGAGAACTTGCATTACTGGTATCTCAATTTGAATTTCTTAAAAATTAAAAAAAAAAATTCGAGGGGCACCTGGGTGGCTCAGTCGTTAGACACTTAGGCCCAGGGCGTGATTTGGGATCGAGCCCCACATTGGGCTCCCTGCTCTGCTGGTAGCCTGCTTCTTCCTCTCCCACTCCCCCTGCTTGTGGTCCCTCTCTCACTGGCTGTTCTCTCTCTGTCAAATAAATAAATAAAATCTTAAAAAAAAAAAAAGAGGTAAACATCAAAAGAATCCTTCAGGGGCACCTGAGTGGCTTAGTTGGTTAAGTGTTAGAATCTTTATTTAGTCAGCTCATGATTTCAGGGTCCTGGGATTGAGCCCCGTATCAGGCTCTTTGTTCAGTGTGGAGTCTTGCTTGAATTCTTTCTTGCCCCCTCCAGCTGACAGAACTTCCCCTGCTTGGATGTGCATGTTCTCTCTCAAACAAATAAATAAAATCATTAAAAAAAAAAAAAAAGAATCCTTCAAAAATAGGTGAACTGCCCCTGGGAAGAGATAGATCAGAAAGATAGAACTGGGGCCCGGGGCAGCCTATTTTCTTAACAAACTGCTGAATTATTTGGCTTTTAAACCACATGCTTGTATGAATTCAATAAAAACAATAAAACAAGAAATCTCCTAATTCCAGCTCAAACCCAAACTGAACTAAAATCCAGAAGTTACAACTCTGGGTCATTTGTTTTTAGTTTTGGTGTTTACTACCGTACTCATACTTATCCTTTATTACAATGTATCCTTATTATAAAAGATTCAGAGAATTTATCCTATTTTCTCCCTCCTCTGCTCATTCTTTTTTTTTTTTTAAAGATTTTATTTATTTATTCGACAGAGATAGAGACAGCCAGCGAGAGAGGGAACACAAGCAGGGGGAGTGGGAGAGGAAGAAGCAGGCTCACAATGGAGGAGCCTGATGTGGGGCTCGATCCCATAACGCCGGGATCACGCCCTGAGCCAAAGGCAGACGCTTAACCGCTGCGCCACCCAGGCGCCCCTCCTCTGCTCATTCTGATTTGTTATATTTAGCTTTCATTGGTTATTTTAATAACTCTAATTATACTTGAATCTTCATTTCTTGTCCCATCAACTTGAAGAAGTTTCTACTGGCTCCCCATGTAATCACATACCTAAGTTTTACAGCAGTTTGTTTTACAATTATTAAATTTTCCTGTGTTTTCTCGTTAGGATGACTTTTAAAAACTGAGTAACAACAAGGATTATTTACTGTCATTCAGTGTGATAAACCCCAGAGACTATGTAGTCATTTTATGTCACTTAATTCCAACTGTGAAGGTGTTTACGCTCTGATAATTACTCAAAAACAGCCTTATTTTTCATTTCAGCTTCCTTCTTATTAGGACTTCTGAAGTGACTTATTTTTCTAGGGTCTCTTAATTTTCAGAAAATCCACAAGCTTTTTAAATCTCATATAACACATTCTAACTTTTTATTCTTAGAATTTGTGCAACAGAAATCACATTGATTTCTGAAGGCGTTCTTAGACCCCAGTGAGCTCTGTTTTAATCTAAAACAATTATGTTCCGGGCTGGTTTACAGCCCAGTTGTCTGCATACCCAGGATTTAATGTTTCATCACATACCTTTGTTGATTCTTAATTTCATCTTTTAACCTTTTAAAGGTGGGATTTCTTTGCCTGATTTTGCTGGAATACATCTCCAAGCACTTTTGCCCTTCCTCCTTCTCCAGGACCTTGTGATGTAAACCACCTTTTTACGCACACTTTCAAGAAGTTCTTATTTTGGTTTCATACCTAGGACAAACCAGGGATGCTTCGGAATTATAGGTTGTTTTTAAAACTTTCCCTCAAAATTTATTTATTTATTTATTTTTTTAAAAGATTTTATTTATTCATTTGACAGAGATAGAGACAGCCAGTGAGAGAGGGAACACAAGCAGGGGGAGTGGGTGAGGAAGAAGCAGGCTCATAGCGGAGGAGCCTGATGTGGGGCTCGATCCCATAACGCCGGGATCACGCCCTGAGCCGAAGGCAGACGCTTAACCGCTGTGCCACCCAGGCGCCCCTCCCTCAAAATTTAAATCATTCACCTACATCTTTTGGCATCCCATCCCATGGTGATGTCTAATACCTGATTGTTTTTTGCAGTGCTTCCCATCTCTTTCCCACAAAAAATTTATGAGATTTTCCTTTATTTTCGGCTTTGAAATCAACATAAAGTCAGTCTCTTTATACATGTCTAATACCTGATTGTTTTTTTCAGTGCTTCCCATCTCTTTCCCACAAAAAATTTATGAGATTTTCCTTTATTTTCGGCTTTGAAATCAACATGTGTGTTATTTTATACCTATTCTATTTGTATTTAACAGGTCCTTTGATCAAAAGCCCCAGGACTTCCTTCAGCTCAGAGAATTTTTCTTTTTCTTCTTTTTAAATTTCCTCTCCACCTTCTCTGTTTCATCACGAATTCTAAGATTATGCATTATACCTATAAACTTCTCTCCTTTTCCCCATCTCTTTCAGCTCTATGCTCTAGGAAATTTCTTGTATTTTACTTTACAGATCATTACTTTGGTGTTCTAGAGTGCAGAATCACTTTTATTTTTGAAAGATTTTATTTATATATAGAGAGAGAAAGCACGTGTGTGAGTGGGGAGGGGCAGATGGGGAGGGAGAGTAGGAGGAGAAAAAATCTGAAGCAGACTCCATACTGAGCATGGAACTGACAAGGGGTGCTCAATCCCACGACCATGAGATCATGACCTGAGCCAAAATCAAGAGTCAGCCGCTTAACCAACTGAGACACCGAGGCATCCCTAGAATCACTTTTAACATTAGGACTCTGTTTTAGTTTCATGGGAACAATAGTCTCCCAAATCTCTTAGAATACTAACGAAGGCAAATTTTTGTTGTTCTGTCCATCTGTGGTTTTTTTTTTTTTTTGGATGTTTGTTTCTCTGTTCACCTTGGATTTTCATGTTATAGGAATGCTTCTTAATGACTGTTCACATTTACTAGTAAAATAAAGAGGATTTCTGGAAACAGACTATGTCTCTGAGAATCAGACTCAAATCTCAACTCTCACATACACCTTACAGACACAACCATCTAACTCTGTCTATGACACAAACAAGTGTCTTTTGTTTATCACGTTCAGTGGAAACAGAAGATACTTTACAAGAACATGTACAGCTTTAACTATTTGATCTAGTAATGCAATTAGGACTTCTAACAAGTAAATTCTTCCACTGAGGATAGGGTAGGTCAGAACAACTAAGCTAAGAATTATGTGACCTGGCTTTTGCTTCTAGTTTTACTAAAAAGTTGGTGACTTTAGGAAAGTCAGTCTCTTTATACATAATGTTCCTTTTCTATAAAATTAGAAATTTGAACTAGATATTAAGGTTTCTTCTAGTTCTGCAACTTTATGATTAAGATGCTTTTAAGTTCTCATAAGCTTCTGATTCACTCAATATTCTACAGCATGTAAAAGAATAAAGAAATTTATACTTTGAAAAACTTCAGAGGGGCGCTTGGGTGGCTCAGTCATTAAGCATCCGCCTTCGGCTCAGGGCGTGATCCCGGAGTCCTGGGATGGAGCCCCACATCAGGCTCCTCCGCTGGAAGCCTGCTTCTTCCTCTCCCACTCTCCCCTGCTTGTGTTCCCTCTCTCGCTGCCCCTCTCTCTCTCTGTCAAATAAATAAATAAATAATCTTAAAACAAAACAAAACAAAAAGAAAAAAGAAAAACTTCAGAGATTCTCAAAGCTTCCCCCCCTCCACTAAAAACAAAGCACTTCAACAAGCGTATTAACTTTTATTAGGCAAGGTATAGTAAGTTGTAATGGGGTGGTGGGTAATAAGGTGGAGGAGAGTGCAGGTGTTTTGTGAGGGGGTGAGAGAGATTCCTGTTTCTCACAGCCCTACTTTCCAAAATGAATGATTTCTGGGACACCTGGGTGGCTCAGTTGGTTAAGCACCTGCCTTCGGCTCAGATCATGGGATTGAGCTCAGCATTGGGCTCCCTGCTCTATTCAATGGGAAGCATGCTTCTCCCTCACTCCCCCTGCTTGTGTTCCCTCTCTCACTGTCTCTCAAATAAATAAATAAAACCTTAAAAAAAAAAAGATTCTCTTAAAAAAATGATTTCTTTTTATCTCCTGGCCACTGTAGGGAAACAATGCTTAGTTTTAAAAACTGTGGCAAAATATATATAACATTCATCATTTTAAGCATCTTCAAGTGTATAATTCTGTGGCATTTAGTACATTTACACTGTTGTTCAATCATCACCACCAGTCTTCTCTGGAACTTTCATCTTTCCCATCTGGAACTCTATACTCATTCAATCAATGACTCCTCATTCCTTCCTTCACCTAGCCTCTGGCAATCACTATTCTACTTTTGTCTCTATGAATTTAGCTACTTTAGGCACCTCTAAAAGTGGAATTATATACTATTTGTCTTTTTGAGACTGGATTGTTCTACTCGGTATAGTATCTTCAAGTTTATCAAGTTGTAGCATGTATTAGAATTTCCTTCCCTTTAAAGGCTGAATAATATCCAAGGGCTCCAAACTGTCCTTAAATTCCACGTGGATTATGTACCACTAACACCAATTCTACCTCCATTTCCATGCTAGCACATACCCCGGGGGGGCTGCCAAGCTTTCAGAAGAAAATCATTCAACTCCATATTGAAGGCTTGGAGACAGAATTCTGTTACTAATGACTGACAGGACATCAGCTGTTAACTCTTTTTTGCCACAACCTCTCAGTCTGAATTTCGGATGTGTTAGGTCTTGCTTATTTTACTTTGTTCTCAAAGCAACTACCTCTGAAATAGGTAGTATTCCCATTACACATCACTGCAAGGGCAGAAATCTTCACCTGTCCTCTGGTAGTTGACATGGAATGGTAAATCTATAAACTCCAAAAGTCTACTATATATCAGGCATTGCTTAATTATGCCTCATTACGTTACCAGTTTCTGTGCAGCAGGCAGCATTGTTTTGTGAGGTATCCTCCATTTTTTATTTTATTAGGACAGCTACTACAGAAAAGTTTTTGCTTTTTATTTTTGTATTTTTTTAAAAAGATTTTATTTATTTATTTGACAGAGATAGAGACAGCCAGCGAGAGAGGGAACACAAGCAGGGGGAGTGGGAGAGGAAGAAGCAGGCTCCCAGCAGAGGAGCCTGACGTGGGGCTCGATCCCGTAACGCCGGGATCACGCCCTGAGCTGAAGGCAGACGCTTAACCGCTGTGCCACCCAGGCACCCCAAGTTTTTGCTTTTTAAAAAATGCTTTACGGAAGTATAACTGACCACAAGCATTTTTAAAAAGAGTTAAAACAGAGGGAAAGAATAGCAAGAGACAACGGAGAGCATAAAAAATAATCTTTAGGTAAAAAATGACAGTAAATCTAATTACTCACTATAAGTAAATATAACTATTTTTTTAGTACAAAGACAATACTCCCCAACTAAATAATATGAGGTTAACATATAAGAAAACATCTGGCGAGAAGTATGAAAGCAGACAATGAAAGGCCATTCTCAATCATGAATGTAAATGAAAAAATTCTATGCAACTATGAGCAAAGTGAGTCTAGCAATGTATGAAGATATTTTACATCATCACCGAATTAGGATTGTTCCACGAATGCCAGGTTGGTTTTGTGGAATTTATTCCATTAAGGCTCTTAGAAAACTAGTAGAAGAAGGAAATTTCCTTAATCTCTAAAGGACATCTATGAAAATTCTGTAGGAAAATTATACTTCAAAAAAGAATACTGTCACTGTTTCACCATTAAGACCTTGAGCTTACGTGGTCATGGACAGTGTGCTGGGATCCTGGCCCATGCAGTGAAGGAAGAAAAAGCAATGAAGAATAAGAATTTACAAGGATGTCATGTACAAAGTCAGTACACAAAAACATACTGCATTTCTATACATCAACAAAGAACTAGAAAATAGAATTTTTAAAAAAGATGTAAATAGGGATATCGTGTTCAGGAATACAAACACACAAAAGATTTCAGTTCTTCCCAAACTGAGTTCTAGATTCAGTGCCACTTCATCAGCATCCCATGGGAATATCACTTACATTCATTAACATATCAAAGTTAACCCAAAGGACAAATCCCCAAGGACTGGTAGTATAGGTATTACCTCAAACTGATGTCACCTTTGAGAACGGTATGGTGGTCCATTTCAGGCAAACTTTTTAAAATAGAAATTGATAATATTGAAGCATATATCCAAGGACTTCCTAGAATCTTTCCACATTTGAAGCCACTGAAATACATCACTTCTATGTAATAAAATTTGCCTTTTTAAAAATGACTTCAGCTTCACAAAGGAACAGCAAAGATGTGCATATTTAGACACCAGCTCAGATTTTGCTTATTTTTTGCCATCTGGTGGCCAAAACAACCTCCTTCTTCTTTCCTCAGATACATACTCCCTCATCCCGAACAACTATCTCACCTTTTCTTCATCCAGTCTTAGATTTTTAAAATTTTTGTGTTTTTTTTGGTATATGAAAAGGGAAGCTCTTTCATCCTTATTTTTTCTTCTTCCACTGGACTCATCATACTCTCTACACTCACACCATAGCAGAACACTTCATTCTCCATTCTCACACACTTATTGACAGACAACGAGTGTACATGCACACAGCCTTGTGTGCATGGCGGGGGGAGGGAGTGAGAATCCCAAGGGAGCCCAACAATCCCATGACCTGAGATCATGACCTGAGCTAAAATCAAGTCCGACATTTAACTGACTAAGCCACCCAGGCGTCCCATCTCCCAAACTAATTTAACTAAACAATGAACTCCATGAACTCTGGACCCAAAATGCTAAGTATGAATCCTGCCTTTACTGTATTTGTCATCTTGGGAAATTTAAACTTCTCTGTTTCTTCTCCTGTAAATTGGGCCAGGGGGATGATAATGGCTCTATTTTACAGGGATGTTATGAGGATCAAATAAGGTTAATATTTATGAAGGCTTCACAAGACCTAGCTATATAGAATTGTATTTTTGTAAATAAACAGTAGCTTGGCTTTCATAACTTACAAAATTTCAAGCCTGCAACTTTAGATTCTTCAATGTGAAAAGTTGTGATAGTACTATTTGATTTGTTTAGTTTTACAAACTTAAGCTCAGCTAACATGGGCTTCTGAGTTACTTCTGTATGGCAGCCATTGCTAGAATTAGGCATACTTGAATGTTAAGTATATGCAATGAAAGATGTTATCTATGGTAAGGTTCAAAATAATAATGACAGACAACTTCCTTGGGGTTAATAAAGAGTTGGTAACTTACAAAATAGTTCAGTTGGTTAATTATACAATAAAGAAGAAACATTTTTAAGCCCAGGAAGTCTAGCTTCTTGAAACAGGAGTTGCTGGGCCCTTCGTATATATTTCCATACTTTTAGAAGATACTTTTAATAATACATAGAGTGGAAACTGAATTTTTTTTAGTGATGATTCAGAGTACTACAAATATAAAATGTCTAAAACTTTTTTATGTTTAGAGAACTGCAGGTTAATGTTTAAATTTAATTTTTTTGAAAAATTGTGATACATAGTTTTGTTTTAGGAACTTGAAGTATTTTTGCTGTAAGCCAATACTGATCTGTAGGTAGAAAAGTGCTACACTGGGGCGCCTGGGTGGCACAGCGGTTAAGTGTCTGCCTTCGGCTCAGGGCGTGATCCCGGCGTTATGGGATCGAGCCCCACATCAGGCTCCTCTGCTATGAGCCTGCTTCTTCCTCTGCCACTCCCCCTGCTTGTGTTCCCTCTCTCGCTGGCTGTCTCTATCTCTGTCAAATAAATACATAAATAAATAAATCTTTAAAAAAAAAAAAAAGAAAAGTGCTACATTACTTTTGCAGTCCGGGCAATCTGAAGACTGTATCAAGTCCTTCAGCCTCTATTATACCACCTTGTCAATATTCGAATGCCTAACAAATTGCTTCTTATTGTTTCTTATTATACCCTAAATGGCAATGTATCAGGTTAACATATTGTGATATATTGATCTCAAACCTGACATTGGACAAATCCTTATCTGGAGGTTCTGAGCTAGGTACTATTTAATCAATTCCATGCCAGATCAGTGTGTTGTCAGCTTGGGGTCAAACCTGAAAATTACCTGAAATACCACCATTAAGAATATCTTTGGTCCTATGGCCCCTCAAACTATATGCGAGGTTTTTCGAAGAAGGATCCAAAACATTTACTAACAAAGTGACCTGAAAACAATATCAAAAATCTGGAAGTTCTCAAGATTTCTGTAACATATTCATTTTATGTTTCTCAAGTCTTACCACGCACCCAATCTAGAAAAACTACAGCATTTTAATTTTTGTACAGGTATTTGAAAAGCTGTAAGAACTCATCTCTTTTGCATCTATCTGATTTGTGGTAAAAATGGATTATACCCAATGTTTCACTGACTTGTTCTGTCACAAGAGAAAACGACCTGGATGTCAACCTACCTATAACTTTGATTCTGTGAACACTCATTCTGTCCCAAAATTCACTTCTATATGGTTAATATTCTCAGATCTAAGCTACTCTGTACTTTAGAATGCACTGCACACAAACCAGATTACAATTCTGGTAGCAGACTTCTTATTCTTGGTTTGGGGATAAGCCTTTATCTGTGCATTAAGGACTATCCCTAGTTCTGTCACCTACCTGGTGGAGGTTCCAGAGAACTTGGTTAAGACAGTGTACTTCTAAAAAATAAATTTACAGGGGCGCCTGGGTGGCTCAGGTCCCTCGTGGGGCTCCCTGCTCAGCAGGGGGACCTGCTTCTCCCTCTGGCCCTGTTCTCTTGCTCACTCTGTCTCTCATATAAATTAATGAAATCTTTTAACCCCCCCCCCAGATTTACAGATACTGGGAAAAGGAGAGCATTAGAATTTTAGTCTGTGAATATAATGAGATGCTAGAGTTTTAGAGAAAGGCTGCCAGCTTTTCACAGAAGATCTATAAAAAGGTACTAAAATTGCCATACTAATATCAACTGAAGAAACAGGAATATATATGTTTCTCTTCTCCTAAAAGACGTGCAAACCCCTCCCTCAGGACAAAAGACTATCATTCTCTCCCCACCTTTTAAAAGGCAAATATCCTTCTCCGGAAAAAAAAAAAAAAAAACGGTGGGAGGGCCCTGGAACCGGAGGCTGCAATGGTGGTTTCTGCAGCAGCACCCGGCGTTAGGGTGGCAGTGGTGATCCGAGCCCGCCAAGACTGCAGAGCTTGCAGAGGCAATGCCAAGGACAAGGAGTGGGTCCCCATCACCAAGCTGGGCCGCCTAGTGAAGGACATGAAGATCAAGTCCTGGAAGATATCTACTTGTTCTACTCCCCTGCCCATCAAGGAATCTGAGACCACCGATTTTTTCCTGAGGGCATCCCTCAAGGATATGGTTTTTAAAGACAATGCAGGTACAAAAGCAGATCTGTGCTGGCCAGTGGACCAGGTTCAAGGCATTTGTTGCCATCGGAGAGGACTATGGACACAGCAGTCTGGGTGTGAAGTGGTCCAAAGAGGTCGCCACTGCCATCGTGGGGCCATGATTCCAGACAAGCTTTCCATAGACCTGTGTGGCAAGGCTACTTGGGTAACAAGATCAGCAAGCCCCACACTGTCCCTTGCAAGGTGACCGGCTGCTGAGGCTCTGGCGCTGGTGTGCCTCACCCGACCCCAGGGGCACTGGCATTGCCTCAGCTCCTGTGCCCAAGAAGCTACTGATGGTGTCCAGTATGGATGACTGCTACACCTCAGCCAGGGACTGCAATGCCACTGTGGGCAACTTCACCAAGGCCACTTTTGACACCATTCCCAAGACCTACAGCTAGTTCACCCTGACTCTGGAAACAGACTGCATTCACCAAGTCTCCCTATCAGGAATTCACTAACTGGGGTGCCTGGGGGGTTCAGATGGTTGGGTGTCTGCCTTCAGCTCAGGTCATGATGTCCAGGTCCTGGGACTGAGCCCTACATTGGGCTCTCGTGCTTCTCCCTCTGCCTCTCCCCTGCTTGGGCTCTTTCTGCAACTCTCAAATGATAAAATCTTAAAGAAAAAAAAAAAAAGGAATTCACTGACCATCTTGTAACGACCCACACCAGAGTCTCCATATAAAGGACTCAGGCTCCTGCTGTGGCCACCACATGTTTTATACAAGAAAAATAAATGAATTAAAGCCTATTAAAAAAACAAAAATAAAAGGCAAATGGCAAGAATAAAACGACAACTACAATAGAGAAAACTGATCAAGTCCATGTATACATTTTTCATGTTGGTCAAAATGGGTGCCTTTTCTGAGCTGAAGTTGAATTAGGTTAGGAATGTTGTATATATCTCTTCCAGCAGCATTGGGGCTGATTACATGGAAAACATTTTAGAATAAAATAAGGCTTCGGACTGTCTACTAGTAGACTTCCACAAAGAAGTAGGGAATAGTAAGAAAACTTTTAGGTGTTTCCTAAGAGACACATAAATTTATAAGTAGAAATAATTTTAAGTGCCAATTAATGCTAATAGATTGATTTGCCCTTCTTACCTAAAGATTAATCTAAGAAAAACTGCAGCTCTCTTTCTTTCTATAAGCAGCAGCTCCAGTAAGTTATAAAATTAGTTAACAATTGCCTTAGAGGGCTTTAACTGCTCCATGTAACTTCTTGTAAACTTGTTATACATGAGATATGAAATCATCTACCGAGAAATTACTTAAGACATAAAACCAAGACTATAACAATGTACAAGAGCTGGATAAAATCATGAGCCTTTTGTCACAAAAGTGAGAAAGAAATGTCAACAATAAATGTATTTTAAAAATCAGAATAACATATAAAAGTATAAACACTGACTACTGCCTAAATTTAACAACATATCAGGTTTCATCCTCCCACCTTTTGAAAGATTTTATTTATCTGTCAGAGAGACAGGGGGACAGAGTGCCTGAAAGCACAAGCAGGAGGAGTAGCAGGCAGGGAGAGGGAGAAGCAGGCTCCCCGATGAGCAAAGAGCAGGATGTAGGACTCAATCCCAAACCCCTGGGATTATGACCTGAACTAAAGGCAGATGCTTAACCAAGGGAGCCACGCAGGTGTCCCCCTCCCGCCTTAAAAAAAAAAAATCAATAACTGTGGTAAAATATAAAGAACCCTGGTCTTTAGAAAAGCTGGATTCTAGTCCCTATTCTGATACCAACTAGCTGAGACATTAGGGAAGTCATTTTCCCCTGAATCTCAGCCTCCTCATCTCTAACATCGAAGGCTGGAGTTCAGTGGCATTTAAATTATATTCTAGTATATATACTTCTTAATTTTGAATGTAAATATAAAGTAGCTAAGAAAGACTAATAGAGTGTCTAAATAGAATGGAAACAAAATCATTAATTTATTCCTTCAAAAACATTCCTTGGATTTTTGGGTTTTCCTCTTATTAAATTTATCTAGAATCTAACCTTTCTTTCAGATTTATTTATTTGAAAGACAGAGCGTGCAGGGAGCAGGGAGCCTGACTCGGGGATGGATCCCAGGATCATGATCTGAGCTGAAGGCAGATGCTTAACTGACTGAGCCACCCAGGCACCCCCGGAGTCTAACTTTTCCTTTCTCTGACACTTACCTTTTCTCTTGGTTTCTTTAGCTTTTACCTTCTACTTTAACATTTTCTTCAAAGACTCCCTTTTTGAAAGAAAAGAAATTTCAATTGCCTTCCTTGTTATTATGACATTCTGCTGTCTTTATAGGACAGACTGAAAATGGAAGTGGTCAAATCTGCATATACGAATTAAACATTAATTCTCAAAATAGGCTTTTCCACTAGGCCAGTTCTGAGATATAACCTCTTAAGAACGTTTACTTGGTGAAGGAGTGAGATTTCAGTTATTTAAATTAAGTCAGTGTTACCCTACCACTTATTTATAAAGCAGTAGAGAGAAGTGGGGCAGATATAAATGTTTCAACATAAAAAACAAAACAAAACCACATGGCTTCAGAGTAGATCAGAGTACAATTTCAATGTTCCTACAAATATTAATTTTGAAAAAAGTACCTTTATCAACCATGTGGAAAACAGAACCATAGAACTGCATGGTAAGCAGCATATGAGTATATTCCTCTGCATATATATAATACACAGGGCCTTTTTATAGGGATATGGGGGGGATATCGAACTTATGCAGTCTCAATGTAAGTATTTTATTCCTTAACAAGGTCACTGCCTCTCTTTACAGATTGTGTAACAAGTCAGTCAATTCTTACTAATATGGCCTTCAGTTTGTCTACAGTCTGGCCATCTCCACCACTTCCATTTCTCTGCTTGCCAAAGCTGCTTTTCCTTAGCTATACTCAGCAGTAAGTAAAAATGTGAAGAAATTACCACTACTCCTAGAAAATGTGCAAACAACACAGTTGTCACTGTCACTTGTGCTTAATACCTTTCCTATCCCAAGAAATAATCATTTTGTCAATGTTTCTTCAAACATGAAAGTTTTACCTTTTGCACACATTTTCTTAAGGAGTACATAACACAAACTAGAATAAGTATTTAAAAAAAAAACGTTTAAATGCCAAATTAAAGAAAACAACATATTTAATAAATTAGGACTCAGTTTAAATTCTTCCAGACTGTGAACAAATCACTTAACTGCTGAGTCTGTTTCCTCATTTGAAAACATAAGGTAACTGGTCTCGTGTTCATTCAAGACTCTTTGAATTCTAAATTCAGGCGCTCTTTTTGTAAATTGGTAGGCAGCACATCTGCCTTTGGCTCAGGTTGTGAGCCCAGCTTTCTGGGATCGAGTCCCGCATCTGGCTCCCTGCTCAGCGAGAAGCCCGCTTCTCCCTCTCCCATTCCCCCTGCTTGTGTTCCCTCTCTCTGTCAAATAAATAAAATCTTTAAAAAAAATTGGTAGCCAATATTTTATATGTATTATAATGAATAAATATACAATTTATTATTAATAAATTGATGCTGTACAGGGTCTTTTCATCTTATAAAAATTCAGCGCTGTATCATGTGGGGTAGATTTTAAGCTTCAGAAATCAGACAAAAGTAGGTATCAATAATTAGAAAAAACTTTGTGGACGTAGAACTTTACACTAGGATGTGACTTACAAAAGCAGAGGAAAAACTCTCTAGGCTGGGACAATGATACAGGTAAAAGTATAATAGTAAGAACTAAAGCAAAGGGTGCATGGTAGAAAGATAGGGAAAAAATTGGGACAGGGAAGGATTAGATAAATGTTCAACAATGTATAGAAACCACTGTAGTTCTTACGCATGTGTTAGAATGATACGGTCATTTAGGCAACTGCATAAAAGCCTATGTACCGGTGACTTTAGAGCACAGTAACTTGTTAACTACTGCACTGATGAAGAATTTATTTAAATTTTAAGATTTCAAATTAAGATTTTTAAAAACAAGCCTCAAACAGGCGCGTATTTCAACCTACTACATGGAGGTAGGTCAAACACACTATTAAGAAAGTAGAAAATCAACAAATGGTTATCATATTGCAAAATGTGTAAACCACATCCTTCAGTTAAATATCAACACTTGACTACCTTTAAGAGTAATCAGTAACATGTAACTTTCTACTCTGCAAAATAAAGATAATCTTGATTTACTGGATGTTTCACTTAACAAAAATTTTGCCTTATATTTTCCTCTTAAAGAGGCAGGTACAAAGTGAACATCGCAGACTTTTTTTTTTTTGCTTTCTTTTAGAGAATTTCTAGACTAGGTCTGTGAAGTCTTTTACTCAAAACTGATAGAGAACATCATTTCTGAATCTTTATGCCAAGTAATGCAACTGGAGAAGAGTGGGATGGAGAGAAGGGGAACAGTGGCTTGGACAAACAGTGGGGCAAATCTTTGATATCTGATTTGAGAAGAATCTGATAGCTAGTTTTTGGTAGTCTATACATATAGTGTACCTCTGTTATAAATACTTGTTTGGGAGGGAGAAAGCAAGCATTAAGACGCATAGTCCTTTCATCCTTCCAAATGACATTAATTGGGTTAGTAAGGAACACCTTATAGTACTATGTTTCTAGTTATAATTTTATTTAAAATGAACTTTTATGCCCCTAAGTGCCTCAACTGTAATGTGAGAAGACTGAAATACAAGAGCTGGAGCTTTTCCAGCAAGAATATTTTATTATACTGAATCCTCCTTTTTATCTGCCTGGATGTTTTTGGGCATCATATCCTACGTTCACATTATTTTTCTTTATACAACTAGATATAGTTCTCTTCCTCTCCTTGCTCCTACAGAAAGAGAAATCTGTACATTCTATTAAGAACACCAAAATATAAAAATAGTTGTTTTTTTAAAAGATTTTATTTATTTATTTGACAGAGAGACAGCAAGAGAGGGAACACATGCAGGGGGAGTGGGAGAGAGAGAAGCAGGTTCCTGCTGAGCAGGGAACCTGATGCGGGGCTCCATCCCAGGACCCTGGGATCATGACCTGAGCCGAAGGCAGACACTTAACAACTGAGCCACCCAGGTGCCCCTGAAAATAGTTTCTAAATATGACATTTCTGAAGAAAAAAAGGAAACCTGTGGGAGCATTACTAATACAAGTCAAAACAGTATTAAATAGCAGGAAGTTTACATTGACCTCAGTATCTTAAAGTGTAAATACAAGAGTTCAACTGAGTAGTCATTTAATTTCCATCACCCTTAATTAGATGAAAACACATACAATTCTCTTGATTTACTTAAGTTACTTTTCTATACTTTTATTGTAGTTCCCAGCTTTTACGAATGAAAGGACTGACCAGGGTTATGTAGAGTTAAGACAACAGAAGGGACTCAAAAACGTGTGAATAAACAAACAAATGGAAAATAAGTATGAATTTCTCCCACTCGTATGTTCTACACAGCCTACTAGGTGATAACCTGCTTAAGAACTCCTCTACAGCTTCCCTCTGTACTTAGAATCTAACTTCTCCACAAGTCCTTAAAGGCCTTGCAGGATCCGGCCTTTGCTTACCTTTCCAAATTTATCTTGATATGCTCTCCTTTCATTACTTATGACTACGGTCTCCCTCCCCATCTTCCATCTCCTTGAAAGCATGAAGGGTTTGCACACTCCTTGACTTCTCATTATTTCAATCTCAAATGCCCCCTTTTCAGAGAGATCTGTGAACCTCGTATCTAAATTAGGTTATTCTTTTTTTTTTTTTTTGGATTTTCTTTATTTGAGTGAGAGAGAGAGAGAGAGTGAGAAAGCAAGAGAGGACAAGCAGGGAGAGTGGCAGAGGGAGAAGTAGGAGGGGAAGCAAGCTCCCCACGGAGCCCCACGTGGGGGCTGATCCCAGGACCATGACCTCAGCTGAAGATACACGCTTAACCACTTAACTGATTGAGCCACCCAGACACCCCTAAATTAGGTTATTCTTTTTTACAGTTCCCAGTTCTTTTCCTTTACAGTTGACAATTGTGATCCTTGCCACATATTCACCGGTGAGCTGACTTGATAAATAGTTAAGTCTTTACTATGTGGTCACTGACCATGTGTTTTCTTTAGCACTATCTAGGAAGTACCTGATTAATAATCTAAATGAGAGTAAGAAAATAAGAACCTACAGTTATACCTAAAGAACTGACATAATATAAGCTGAGATAATGCTAAATATAATCAAAATAGATTTTGTTTTGTTGTTTTGAACTGGGATTCAAAACACTAATGTTTAATTTATGGCTTCAACCTTTTTGGAAATCATAATTACAAATTATATTTCTTTTTTTTTTTTTAAAGATTTTATTTATTTGACAGAGATAGAGACAGCCAGCGAGAGAGGGAACACAAGCAGGGGGAGTGGGAGAGGAAGAAGCAGGCTCATAGCGGAGGAGCCTGATGTGGGGCTCGAACCCATAACGCCGGGATCACGCCCTGAGCCGAAGGCAGACGCTTAACCGCTGTGCCACCCAGGCGCCCCTACAAATTATATTTCTATTTACAATGCATTCTATGCATTAAAAAAACACCTTCTGATAGATTTAAAATCCTTGACAGGCACTTAAATAAACAGACCATTAAGCCGGATATACATGTACAAATTACTGATTAAAGATGTTTTATCTGGTTAATTCCCATTAACCGCAAAACAGCAAATCAATTTCCTGATTATAAAGCGATAATACTGTATTTTTATTTATCAAGTTACATCATGAGTGTCCTTTGACAAGGTTGGAAAATCCTTTATTTAAAGGGTTATTTGATGGTTAGCCAAAAAGAAAAAAAGTTGAAATGTTTCCCAAATGATTAATTTGGGAGGCCATTTTAAAGAGCCTAGTACTCATGAATTATTTTGAAGAGAGAGTTTTTCCTACTGGCAAAAATTGACCATTCTCTTACGTTTGACTGAGGGCTTCCTTTGGGATAAAATGCGTGCTAATAAGGATTTACATCTTGAAGCATTCATTTTAAAGTGGTTCAGGCATTTAAAGATTTATTTATTTATTAAGAGTGAAAGAGAGGAGGGAGGAAGGGCAGAGGGGGAGAACTCAAGCAGTCCCAGCTGAGTGCAGCGCCCAGGGCCCTATGAAAATGGTTCAGGCATCTGAAATAAATGATTTGCTCCTGTAGTCACCAGGTGCAGCATTTGTATTTAGGTGATAAGGCAGCAATCAAATGCCCTCACACACCTTAAAAGAATCAAATTTGTCTCTGAAGGCGGCTTGCCTTGCCATCTAGTTAGGGTAGTCAACGGCAGCTGCTAAGACCTCAGGTGGTGGAGCCGATCCTCACTCAAAAGTAGACTATCCAGTGACTGGGATACTCAGATGCTAAGAAGTTCTTCCCTTCTCCAGCTAGCATCAACATCAGGGAGTATCAGCAAATATCTTGCTAACCATCTCCATACCCTCAGGACTTAGGGGAGGAGAATGTTGGCAATAATGGCAGCTGTAAGCCTCTGAACTTTGGGGTTTTTTTTCTGTATTACTCTCATTGCTTTCCAGTACCATCAAAGTAAGACGCAGAACTTCAGACTTAAAGAACATGGAGCCTAGCTCTGTTTTTCACTTTGGTAGGAACCCTAAAAAATGAGTTACACAGGGGCACCTGGGTGGCGCAGTCAGTTAAGCGTCTGCGTTGGGCTCAGGTCATGATCTCAGGGTTCTGGGATGGAGCCTTGAGTTGCACTGGGCTCCCTGCTCAGTGGGGAGCCTGCCTGGCCCTCTCTCTCTGCCTGCCCCTCCCCTGCTTGTTCTCTCTTTCTCTAGCAAATGAATAAAATCTTAAAAAAAAAAAAAGTTATACATTTTGATTAAAGATGTGCTGTTATAGCTGATTAGGCAATATTTAGATTTCCATAAGCAAGTTAAGTTTATGCCACAGGAGAATACTCCCAAACAGGGACGAGGTAAGGTAGTAAGCAATGGTATAATGTTAGAGCAATTTGATTTCCTATTTCTAAACACATCTGGCTAGCTTGATCTGTGGAGCATGCAACTCTGTATCTCAGGGTTGTAAATTCATGCCCCACATTGGGTGTAGAGATTACTTAAAAATAAGATAAGAGAAACATTTGGATTTATAATGGCTTTCAGCAATTGAAAAAATAAACAATAGTAAAATCCACAAGTATCTAATAAGTTGAACAAAAGGAAATAGTTCAGGAATTAATGCTATGTATTTCTCATACTTGCTTCCATTTATCAGTCATTTTATTAACTTCTTGTGAGTCTGATAACGAGAACCCTTAGAAATCAATTTGCGGCAAAACAAAATATGAAAGAGTTTCTACCAAGGGAGGAAAATACAATAGTTAGGTTTTTTTTTTTTTAACATAAATGTTTAGTTATAACAACTGAAGTAACAATGTCCTATATTTTGTGTATAAAATTATCTTTTCAAGAGTCTTCAGGAAAGGGTGGTTGGAGGACTGATACTGGTCATTGATAAAGTTATTCTCTGGGAAAATGAGAAAAGCTACAGACAAGAGTAGTGGGCTTAATGATTTCAAAGGTTTGCCTTCTGTTTGTTCGGACATTATGTCTTTTCTATTTTTGTTAAAATACACTTTTTTGTGAAAAAGAAAACATGTAAAAAATTTTAAAAATTGTAATAGGCAATATGTCTAAAAAAATTTTTTGAAGTAATTTCACCAGGCAAAACTTGAATTAGAAGCCTCTTATTGTTTTTCCTTTTGGGGAATTTCGCCCTTAAAAATAAAGTTTTAGTACTAAGCTCTGGAACTAGACATAAATGCAATAAAATCACAGCTGAGTTACCTTCTAGTTGCGTGGTTTTAGACAACTAACTTCTCTGAGCTTCAATTTTTCGTGTCTGTAAACTTTGCGGGGTTGCTAGGAACATAAAATGAGGCAACGTCTAAATTCCTGGCATACTATATTCAGAAAAAGATGTTCTATTACTTGGAACAGGCAGGCACGTATTTGATAGGAACAGGCAGGCACGTATTTGATAATCTCTTTCTGAACCCTAGAAATCAATTCATTGACTCCTGATTGCCTTTTCACTCCTTGAAATCTCACTCCCTCATGACCAATACCTCCAACACACTCTAGGTTGTTCCAATGCTTCTAGCATCTTCAGAGACCCTGCCTAATCAATTATCCTGTTTCCCATATCCTCACAGCCTCTCCTGCTCTACTGGCTCATATCTTCTGTTTATAAACATATTCAAGATTCTCCTCTTTAAAAAAAAAAGTGGGTATATCTATATCTAGAGTCTAATTACCATCTCTGAGTGTCCTTCAGAATCCAACCTTTTTATTCTCACTTCCCACTCTTCCACAATAGGTCCCAAATGAATTGTGCTCTAGTATCT
The DNA here is from genome assembly GCF_002007445.2 of Ailuropoda melanoleuca. Classification (NCBI taxonomy): domain Eukaryota; kingdom Metazoa; phylum Chordata; class Mammalia; order Carnivora; family Ursidae; genus Ailuropoda; species Ailuropoda melanoleuca. The sequence continues at coordinate 26,920,524 of NC_048234.1, forward strand.
ATAAAACTGTTGACCCATTTAAGATTACCAATAACCTCTTAAAACTTCAATGTGCAGGGGCACCGGGGTGGCCCAATTGGTTAAACATCTGCTTTTAGCTCAGGTCACGATCCCAGAATCCTGGGATGAAGCCCTGGGTCAGGCTCTCCACTCCACTGGGAGTCTGCTTCTCCCTCTGCCCCTCAACCCCACTCATGCCTGCTCTCTCGAGCACTGATAAATAAAATCTTTAAAAAAAATTTTTTTTTTCAAAGTGCATGGGGCACTTCTCTGTCTTCAATTTACACCACCACTTTGTGGCATTAGACACCATTGTCCCGTCCTTTCCTTCTTGAAACTAACTTCCAATCTTGGTTTTTCTGGGGATCTCTTTAAAGGTTATTACTTTTACAGATTTGTCTTTTGTCTTCCTCTTTTAACTCACCCAAACCCATGGGTTTAACTACTACTTTGGTCTTTTGTTTTCTAGTCTTATCTCACCTGTGCCCATGGCTTTAACTACCTCTTACACACTAACGAGGCCTAAATCTAAAAACTTAAATTTCTAGCACAGACTTCTCCCCTAAGCTACAGACCCTATCTCCATCTGTATTCCCTCTCAGCTCCCTTTTCCTCTCTTCATTCCTCTCAATCAAGGCCTGTCTTCTATTTATCTCTCCACTCCTTCAGCCACATCTTGGCTCAACCACTTTTCATTTAACATTATAAAACCAATAATATCTATCTCTGTTCTTCTAATCCACACTCTCCGCTGCAGCCAGGTGATGTCACTTTCCTGTTTAACTCTTTCAATGGGTCTTACAGTCCTCCTGAATAAATTAAATACTTTAGTAGGTCATACACGATGATCCCCTCACCCTCTTTGCTTCCCAGTCTCTAGCCTTATTTCTGAGCACTTCCCTATTCATTCATTCTACTGAACATACTATTCCTCAATGAGAGATCTATTCTTTCTCCCCTCTATGCCTTCATGCATACTGTTCCTCTCCACTGGTTAAATTCCCCCCAACTCAATCACCTCCTCTAGCAATAAATGAAACAATGTTTACTGTTTTTTAAGCCCTCTAAGTTTTACTTCTTTCTCTGGGGGGGGGGAATCTCCCCTGAAGAATGCTCATGCTGACAGATTTAATCTCTTCAATGAAATTTCTTTTGTATCAAATCACGAAGCAAAATGTCTTAGGAATTCTAACAAAACAAATTGAAAACTACCCTAGAGGATTGTATCTGAATGTCCTTAATGTATAATTTTAAAAAGTTCCCCTCACTCTTAGTAACTTTACTGCCCTAAATCTTTAATACAAGTGTCGTTAAGGTCTTTTAAAAAGCTGCGAACAAAATTTAACCTGCAGTGTTTCAGTTCTAAGTTTGCCAAAACCAGTTACCGAAAGGCATTATTTCCTTGGTAATAACTGATGTGCAAAGAATTTTTATTTTTGAGGTTGAGGATGGCTAAGCTAGAAAGTAAAAAAATATCTAGGTCACAGTTAGTGGATGGCATGTTTGGGAAAACTTTATTAGAGGGATTATTTCAACTGATCTTAATTTTAAAAACAAATTTAAGAACAATCTAAATTCAGAAGCCAAACAAGTTTACTGCAATTGATAAAATGATAATGTCTTCTGTTTTTGTTCCTGGAGGCACTCTTGCTCTACTTTGGGTTTGTGGAGGTTACAATGCAGTTTTGCTTACACCAAGTTAATGAGGTTATTTCAACCCTCTCTCTTCTTCACCCTGACCTACACTAAGCATACTTATTTTCTTAATCCTATTCTTTTAATGTGACTGCATCTTAAAAATAAATGTTTAATAATCCAAGACAACCATAACATTTGAATTTCTTTAGTAGTATGTATTTTTAAAAGTGAAGACCTCTAACTCTATTGCCAATTCTAACACTACCTCCTTAGATACTATGCAAAGCTTCATGGGGAAAATGGAAAATAAATTTGTAACTGTAATACTTTTTTGTTATAATGGTTTTCCAAAGGCCACACAATCTAACAATATAACATAAGCTACATGTTTTTGCTTTTATACTTTAAAGAGTCAATTTTAGCAGTATTGCAGAAAAAAGGAGCACAAGGAAAAATACAACCAAATGTAATCAGATTTCATCCAAACTCTCCTTGACTTTCTGTGTCACTTCATACCATTTAGCAGCTTCAATTTATTCCAAGTGCAAGATGATACATATCCACTGCCTCCATCACAAAGATGGTGTGGTGATCAACGAGGTAATGCCTGTAATACATTTTGAAGCTCTAGCACAGACACCTTAAATACAAAACACTTTCTCAACAAATGTGAGAGGATTTTCACATTAAAAAAAGGGTTAAAGATAGTTTACAAATGAATATATATTAATAAAATATAACCCTGACTGGTTCATTAGTATTTCAGAAGAGGTAGGATAAAATTTATCAACTGGTGACACAGATAATTACATTGTGATAAATGCTATGAAAATACAGAGTGCCACATGAGAACTAGGTGGGGGTAGGAGGTAGGTGTTTTCACTTGTTATCTCCTTTAATCTTAATAATACTTTTCTTAGGTTATCATCATTTAATACATGAGGAAATCAAAGCTTCAGGTTTAACTCAGTTAATTTGTCCAACTTCACACAACTTATTAAGTGGGAGAGCCAGGGATACACGTTTAACTTAAGACTATACTGTCAACTCTTCCAAGATTTTGCTAATACCTGCATGGCTAGTGTCTTCGATGCTCATTCTCCCCTTCTCAGTGAAGTTTACCCTAACTACACTATTTGCTAGGTCAAACCACCTCTTTTTGATTCCCCCCTACTAGCCTTCACTACTTTTTCTTTAGAAGTATTGATCACTTTCTAAATATTAGGTATTTTTTAAATTTTGCATACTGCCTGTGGTCCTCTGCTAGGTGGTGAGCCCTAGGAAGCTAGGGATCTTTGCTTATTGTTTACAGATGTACCCCCCAAAATCTAAAATAGTATCTGACACACGATAGATACTGATCCAATTTTCCTTAACCACTTTTCACCTTTAACTGTATGCATAAAGAGCTTGTGTAACCATTCTCATTTTTATTTCTAGGGGAAACAAAAACAGGACCTATTTCTGAGACAAATTAATATCAAGGTAATATTTGAATTTAGTCTAAAATTTAGTTTAAAAAATTAGGGTCATAATAACCATTTAAAAAAACTGTAGCCAGAATAAAAAGTGATGAAGACACATGTAAAACAAACTGAATGTGAAGGATGCCAAGTGATACGAAAGATCAGTAGCGCCTGCTCACTTTTAGTGATGCTTTAGAGGCTGAATTTATGACACAGAACAAGCACGGGAATTAAAGTACCCTAAAGCAATGGTTCCCAAAACTTAGGAATTTCAAAAATCAGTTAAATTCTAAAAAGTTGGAATGACAGAGTTGCCAAATTTTCATTTTGCCACAAAGGAATATTAAAAACTAAATACAATCTACTATCACTAATTCCATCAGAACACAGCAACATAAAAACATCATTTCACTATGGAGGGTAGTGATTTTATTAATAAATTCAGATTCACATATACCTCATTATGTAAAAATAGTCCCATGTGAATTTAATATCTAAACATAAAAAAGTAGTACCTTAAAAAGTTATATCAGAATCTGTACAAACTCAGGAAAAAAAAGACCTCCTTTAAAAAGAAAAAGCACAATCAAAAAATACATCTGACCTGGCTAGCTCCGTCAGTAGAGCTTTCAACTCCTGAGGGTAGAGATTACTTAAAAAAAGAAAAGAAAAAAAAGAATATATTTGACTTTAAAATTAAGAATGTTAAGTCATAAAAAGATGCCATATTTAAAGAGAAAAGACATGCTTAAGACTAGAAGATAGAAAAGCCTGGGTGGCTCAGTCGTTAAGCATCTGCCTTCGGCTCAGGGCGTGATCCTGGAGTCCTGGATCGAGCCCCACATTGGGCTCCTCTGCTGGGAGACTGCCTCTTCCTCTCCCACTCCCCCTGTTTGTGTTCCCTCTCTTGCTGGCTGTCTCTGTCAAATAAATAAAATCTTAAAAAAAAAAAATAAAGACTAGAAGATATTTGTAGAGGCTACCAAGCATAGTTATCCAGAATACATAAAAAAACATTTACAATCAATAAGATAAACAATCCCATTAAAAAAAAAGGGAATTCATAGAAAAGGAACATGAATGCCCCCCCCCAATAAAGTGTTCTCAACTACAGGACTAACTGGGGACATGCAAATGAAAATTCTGAAGAGTTACCACACTTCACATACTCCTCAGCATGGCAAACCATAAGAGGTCTAATAAAGTACTTGAAAGGTGGTAAAATAGATCCCCTCATCCCCTCATCCATTACTGGCTGAAACACTTGAGAGAAAACTGGTGGCTATCCAATAAAGTTAAAGAAGCTGCTCATACATACCCTTTGTCCTAGTACTCTACCATTAGATTTACATCCCAGGGCAATCTTCTCAAAGATGGCTTTTTAGTTGGTGTAACAAATGGGGGCACTACTGAACAGCTTCCAGGGATGCCAGGCATCCGGTGCATACTGATAATAATGCTGCCCCCTGTCTCGTGACTTTTGGATATTCTGCTGGTTGCTCATTTAAGGGAATGAGGAGGTGGGGGAAATAAGGTCAGATTATTTATAAACAGGACTTAACACAAAGTCTATCTGTATTGCTTTAATATAGATGAAGATTTTAAAGAATGCAACCACTGTGTAAGAAGACTACATTTTTATATTTGCCCAAACTGTACTGAAAACAGTTCATTATTTCAGAAATACATTTATCAACACCAGTGCCACCATCGGTATTTCAACAGCCAATTCAACACACTTGTTTTAATTTGCATCAGTAGGGGCGCCTGGGTGGCTCAGTGAGTAAGCGTCTGCCTTTGGCTCAGGTCATGATCTCAGGGTCCTAGGATTCCCAAGTCAGGCTCCCACCTCAGTACAAATTCTGCTTCTCCTCCTTCTGCATCCCCCCAAACTTGCGCGCGCACTCTCAAATAAATAAATTCTTAAAAAAAAATAATTTGCATCAGTAGCTTACTCTATTCATGGTGATAGTAAAAACACTGGTGCAAAGTATCTGACTACTACTTCTTTTTCCAGCAGTGCTTCTTGGATTTTATTTAATGTGTACACAAATCACCTGGGATTCTTGTTACAATTCAGCATGAGTCAGTAGGGTAGGTCCTGAGGTTCTGATTCCTAACAAGCTCCCAGAATCCTGATTTTACTAGTCTACTGTAACAGTTGATAGCAAGATTAGAGTGTGGTTTGGTCTGAGCATCTACACAATGAAATACATAACACTGTTATAAATTCTTATATTTTAGTAAGAGCATTACTTTATAATATCATAAGTTTGTAGTCATTAAATTTCAAATGAATGTAAGCTGATTTTGATTTTCATTTTAGGGCAGATAAGTTATAAAATATTTCTATAAAAATGGGATATAGGCTCAAGAACCACTGCCCTAGAGGAACTTTTGCACATATACCTAAGTAAACATATACGAGAATATTACCTGCAGTGTTTAATAAGCAATTGGAAAAAACTAAAATAATCAACAGGAATCTGAGAGTCACATAATGGAACACATACCATTATCTCAGTAAAAATAAACTAGAATTACCTGAATAAACATAGATAATCTTGGCAAATTGAGTTTAGAAAGCAGGCTGCAAAGACAAACATATTTAAATATTCTTAAAATAATTAAAGAAAAACTATATAGTGTTAAGTATAAACACATGGATAGGAAAGATGCATTCTAATTTCTGGTTAGTGGTGAGGGGGAGGAAGTAGGATTTAAAAGGGGTTTTCGAAGTACAAAGGAAGCTTCATTTTGTTTTGTAGTTGTATTTCTTCAGCTGAGTAATTGGTGCATGAATATTCATTATATTGTATGTTGCCAATACCTGGGATTGCTGTATTCTCATTTCATCTGAATTGGCAAAAACTGTTGGGTCCAAACAGTTGTTTGGAAAACAATGCTCCAAAGCAAAGGATTCAGGACTAGAAGTCAGAAAATCCAGTTTCAAGTCTCAGTTCTGCTTCCTACAAATTATGTAGCTTTAGGCAATTCAAAGAATTAACTTCTCTGGGCTTTATCTGTAAAACATCATAAAACATCACTTCTCCTCCCCAACTCACAAGGCTAGGTTTGAGGGGCATAATATAGGGCAATATATATGTGAAGTAATTTCTGAGAATCAAGAACAAAATCTTCGATATGCTAGAATTAAATCTACCAGTAAATCAACCAACCAAGCCAATTCATCACTCCGTATTTTCTCATCATTACGGATTCTAAGGATAGTAACACCAATCTTATCACGGAAGTAATTCTGAGTTATCAATTCTTAGATGATGGCACACAGGATAGGCATTCTATTCTCCCTACTATAACTGTATTTCTCTAGGCTTATTCTTCACCAAGGAATTGAAATTCTTAATACCAAAATTAGAGAAGTGCATTGAAAAGTACTCTTATTAATAAACCAAATCAATGTCACATAAAGTTAACTGTTGGTTCTCACAGCCCTTTCTATAAAATGAGCAGGTGGCACATTTTATTGGCCCTATATTACAGACGGAGAAACTGACTCAGATTGCATGTAGCTCTAGACCAATTCAGGGACAGAACTTGGAACAGACACTAACCGCCTAGTTCTTCTATTAAGTTATCAAAAACATTATTTTGCCATGATGTTTTATGATAATTGTCACAGGAAATAGAAATTCTTTGTCAGATATCATTTCATACATATTTCAAAATGGACAAAGATACTCAAAACAAGCCACTTACCAACCACAGTCCTGCACAGCAAGGGACAAAATTAAAACTGCCTAGCCTGCTAAAAATCTAATCCTATCCTTCCCAATTAACCTTATTAATACTAGAGTAGGAGAAAAGAGAGGTCAAAATATGGGTGAGGGTGCTATTCATTTCCTCACAGAACTCAAATTATATAGTAATTAGTGTACAACAGGGATTTTATTTTTATAAGTTGAAACATGGCTATCTCCCCTGTTCTTTAAACCACCTCTACTCTCACAAAAAAAAAAAATAACCAAGGAAAGAGTTGGGCAGTCCCAAGTAAGAACACTAGTAATTACGATTATTAAAATATTGGTTATGATTAGATATTAGATTTATTACACAAGTGAGTTTATGCCATCAACATATTGAGACAAACTATGGAAAAACGTTCATTTTATTTAAAGTTTTCCTGTTAATGTAGACAGATACACGCTATTACAACATGTACCTGACTTTTTACTGAGACTCGTTAGGCAATTCCAAATGCTGACACAAGATCTCCAAAATTCTTATTTATTGGAGCCTTAAAAAAAAATCAATGAATCATCTTGCGGATGAAGTATTATATGCATATATATTACGAAATATATTAAACAGAAAACATCTTTCCATAAACAGCCAAAATTTAAAGGTCACCCTCTCTCTATTCCGTTATTCATCTTTTTGCTTATCAAACCCACCTCACGTACTTGTATCAAAGCATCGTTCAAAAAAAACAAAAAACAAAACTGTTCTGGCCCTGGCAGAAATCTCCCCAAGGATCAAAGCTCTGAACTCTCTTTTTAAACAAAAAGCCGGGGTTAAACTCACTTTTCTTTTGGGGGGGGAGGGGGCACACTCAAGCTCGACAGGACTTTCGTTTCAGAGTTAAAAAAAAAATTCCAAACAAAACCTCTTGCTTTCTAACTCAGAAGCAGTTACCGAGGAGCCCAATCTAGGGTTCGAAAAGTTAGTTCGAAACAGGTTAAGATTCAAGTTAAGCCACCCAGAGAGAAAAAACCTTAAGATCGCCCGCCGGGAACACAAATCATGAGAACGGGGCCGATTCGATTTCAGATCGAGGCTGGCACACACGAGGACATTCAGGAGAAAGCTTTCGGGCATCGCCAACCTCACAGGGAGCCAGGGAGGAAAATGTGAAGTTGACCCCATCTTTCAGTTCACGGGGAGAAAAAGCCAAACAAGTGAGACGAGACCCTTCTCCGCAAGGAGGACCTAAGACCTTTCCCAGTCCGGCTTTCCGTCTCTCTCCCGCCCCCAGACTCCCGCAGCCTCTTGGACCGCAGGGACTCTCCTACCTCTCCCCTTCATGGAACCACCAGAGAAGCCTCTCAAAACGAGACCTGATCCGAAGCGGCTTCCCCGCCTTTCGCCGCCGCGGAGAAGGATCCCGGTCGCCAACAACAAAGACGCCTCCCGTTCCCCTCCCCCCCTCCCGGCCCGGGTTCGTCCCTCCCGCGCTGCGGCTCCGGGCCTAGCGCCCCCTCCCCGAGCCCGGCCCGCCGCGGCTCCACGCACCTGTACCTGAGGGGCCGCGGCCAAGGCGTCGGGAAGAAAGGGGCGGGAGAGAGCCTCTGCCAACGCGCTGTCCTCCACAAGGTGCGACCCACGTTGCTGCCGCCGCTTAACTCTCCCGGCCTGCGGGCGGGCGCGGCCGAGGAGGGGGGACGAGGGCTGCAGCCCCCGGCGCCGGGACGAGGAAGGACAGCGGCCACCGAGGGGGCCGGCTAGCGCTCTCGAGCCTCGCCTCGCGCCGGCCCTGCTTCCCCACACGGGCTCGCGTTCTGCTGACTAACGGCCCCGGAGCGCGGCTCTGCAGCGGCCGCCGCCGTCGGCTGCTCTCGGGCCTCACGTCCCGCGCGGCCGTGGTCGCAGCCGCCGCCACCACCTCCCTTTCTGGCACTGCAGACACAACCTAGACCCAGCCAGGTCTTTCTTCTCTTTAATCCTCCTTTCTTTGCTCCTCCTCAGCCTGCCACCGCGGGGCTAGCTCTGGTGGCGGGAGGAAGGCTGGAAAGGACCCGAGGGGGCGAACAGAACCCAAGCTAAAGCAGTTGGTCACTGACTGGAAGAAGATGCCAAGCTGACCCGGGCTCCAGCCTGCGAGCGGGCCGGGGGAGGGACGCAGCACAGCTTAGCCGGACTTCAACCAATCACAAGCCGCCCAACGGAGTCGGGCGCCAGGAGAGGCTGAGCTGGGTCGGCAGGAGGCGGGGATTGCGGAAAAGAAGAACCAATAAAAGCAAAGGTTCCCCGCCTCTCCGCCTTGATGGACTGCCACGTTCGGACCAATGGGGGAATTCTCGCTTCGAAGGAAGCGGGATTTAGACGCCGGGTTTGAGAGAGGTTGCGCGGAGGGGGATGGGTGGAGACCGAGCCGCGTGGAAGAACCTTGAGGGTTTTGATGGACCTGAGGGAGTCCTTTGACCTCCGCCATGAGTCACGTGGGCTGACGGGGGCGGGGGCGGAAAGGCTGGATAAGTTCCTTCCGGGTCAGTGACACAAGCGTGGACTCCGTGGGGGTAGTTCCTGGCGTCTTGGTCTTCCCGCGTCTTCCTTGTACCAGCGCGAGGTGATTGTGGTTTCCACGATGAGTTCCCAGAAAGGGAACGTGGCTCGTTCCAGGCCTCAGAGGCACCAGAATACGTTTAGCTTCAAAAATGACAAGTTTGATAAGAGTGTTCAGACCAAGGTAGGAACCTGCCTGTTGCACCAAATCTGATTCTAGGAAGGAATGGTTCAGTGAAGGGGAGAGAGGAAATGAGTTGGGAGAGAGCTATTGTGGACCGCAGCCCAGAGTTAGTTTTGGCTGTAGTGCAATCTTTTCTAAAATGATATTCCCACGCCCTTTCTTTGACCTGGACGTGTTATCTCCTCATAAATATATTTGGCGGCCAACACTTAACCAATTACAGAGAGTGAACGGGGCCCTCATCAAACCTAAAATGCAAATGAAGAATTGAGTCGTGGATCACATATTTACAGTAGGAAATGAGGATTATGGCACGAGTGTCTCTCAAAGTTTGCACCAAGTTTATGCAGCCCCTGTTTCTTTGTGGAAGCCACAAGCCCATAGGTTTGTAGGAAGACGTGAAGAATTAAGACCTCTTAGCCCCAGTGTCCTCACCAACATAATTGTCTCTTTTGTAATATTGTTTTGAGGATCAAATTATTTGGGAAATGTAAAAAAGCTTGTTTTGGGGAAAAAAATGCTTGTTTTGCTGGTTGTAAGTCATTTACTTCTTTAGTAGGGTTTCTGTGACCTGGAAGAAGATTCAGACTTTTGCTGTGAAAATTCAGACTTTTGTTGTGAGGCTGAACTAAATGATGTATGCATTGGTCTCGATCATAATAAGTGTCCATTAGGTGATTAATTTCTCAACGTTGAGTAAGAAAGCAAAGTAAACTGTTTATGGTAATTTGCGATCTCCTTTTCTTTTTCTCTGTCTTCACTTACTTACCTTCCAGATATTTAATGAGCACCCTCCATGTACATAAACCCTATGTTCCTGTGTTTGAAGTGTTAAAAGAGTTGACTTTGCCTTCAAGGAGCTAATAGTCTTGTGGGTCATGGGACAACAAGCACAAAGATATAATTACAAATTATGCTAAACTCTAATGAAGCGCAAGATAGCTCAGTGAGGAAGAGTAAGGAGGGATATTTTCTTTTTTTTTTTCTTTTTTTAAAGATTTTATTTATCTATTTGACAGAGAGAGACAGCCGGCGAGAGAGGGAACACAAGCACAGGGAGTGGGAGAGGAAGAAGCAGGCTCATAGCGGAGGAGCCTGACGTGGGGCTCGATCCCTCAACGCCGGGATCACGCCCTGAGCCGAAGGCAGACGCTTAACCGCTGTGCCACCCAAGCGCCCCAAAGGAGGGATATTTTCAATTGGGTGCTCAGAGGACCTCTCCTTTCCCTTATTTAGGCTCATGTTCAGAAAGAAAACCTGCAGCAGCATTTGGGAAGACTTTCCCAAGTTTGTGCTCGTTAATAGGTAGACCAGGATAAAAAGCTGTGCTATTCCAAATAGATGTCTGACTTGTCCTGTATTTTTGCTCTGAGCTTTTGCACAAGCATTTAATTCTGATTCGTTTTCATCAGATGGTTAAAAAGCAGTTTTAATAAGTATTTAGCTATAATGTAGCTTATTCTGTCTCTTGTAAGTATAAGACTTCTTGAAGTCTTATTGTTCATTTTTCATTGTTCATTTTCTTGGTGTTCTCTAACAAACATCTCGTTACCCTCTTAAGTCTTTTCATAATCTCAAATTCAGTCACTAAGTTTCATTTTATAACTTTTATCATCAATTTCTTTGCCTCTTTTAAATCGTGAGGAAGCCTCATTTGTCCATTGGTAGAATGAGCAGGTGTTTTGTTATTGAAGAATCTGACCAAAACAGCAAGAAATATTTTGCTGAGGAAAAATTAGGTTGATTGTTCATCTTTCTAATGGAGGAGTAATAATTGGCTCTGTTCATAGTGAATTCTTGAACCAGCTATGTGCAGCTATCTAAAGCCAAGATTTTGTCAGAAACATCTGACCCCATCTCCATTCCTATGTTTTATACCAGAAAACTGTTTGATTCAGTGCCATCCAACAAAGGAGTGGTGAGAGTGCATGGTTTTCTAACTCTCCTAAAAGGACTGTAGTGACAGTTGCCTGTTTGTACCTCTTGAGTTTGTAGGAGTCCTGCATGATAGTTTCCCTTTTCTGCCAACCAGTTGGATAACGATAGATGTTTTATTGGGAAGTTTGTCTAAGTAAAGCACCCATTCTCAAAAGGACACGGGTGATAGCTGTCTTCATATGTTTGAATATATTGCAGAAGAAGAGAGAAGCTTATTCTGTAGCCAAGTGGCTAAACTTGAACCAAAAGGTTAATGTTAGGAGAGATTTCAGTTGAATATAAGGGAGTTGTCTAATAGAAGCATGCAGTAGGATTTTGTAACCTCTGTTTCACTGGGGTTGTGTAAAAGAGGTCTCTGTGGCCATCAGTCCACAGTGTCCTCTCATGACTTGTTGAGATGGGAATAGGTTTAAATCTCTTGTAGTCGTTTGGTTCTAAAATGTTGTTTGTATCAAGACTGCCATGTGTCCTTTTCTGGAAAGGCAGTGATGTGTATTGAAAAGAACACTGGACTAAGAAAAATGATCCACATTTTAGCCTCAGTTCTGTTGTTTATTTTGTTTGTTATGTTAGGCAGTTTACCTCTAGTTTTTAATTTACAATACAGGGTTACTACTATCTCTTGTCTTATTTACCTCTCAAGATTTCTGTAGGGATCATTACAAAGATATCTTTGAGAAATAGTCATACAAATATGAGCTGAGCCTAAAGCATGTGGTAATTTATATAGACTTGCAGTTGCTCAAAGGAGTTAATTAAAAAGAATTGTATACTTCTTGGAGAATACTGAAAATAGAGAAATGTATAAAGTATGAAAGTGCAAGTAACTTTTCCCAGTCCTATTCCTCTTCACATGTACTTACTCTTAAAAATTTTTTTTTGTTAACAATTTGCATGTTTTTAGGTGTCTATGCATGGTATAGTATACATGTAATAAAGTACATTTTTTTCTTTCTCATTCAGTTAAGGTGGATATGTCAGAATACAAAGATTAAGCTCATTCTTTTTAATGGCTGTCTAATATAATATAAATGTAGAATACCTTACTTTCCTGTTAGTAAATGCTTGGATTGTTTTCAGTTTTTTGCTATGGCAAAGTTGCAGTAAAATTCTTGGGTTCACATATTTGTTCCACATCTATTATCTGGCACCAGATATTGTGGTAGATGCTAGAGGTATAGGGTTGAGTGTAATATAGTTTTGTGGGCGAGATGAAAATAGTAATCAAATAATTTTTCAAGTATGTTGATAGAAATCACAATAAGGGCAATGAAGGAAGAGTCTAAGGAAACCTGAGAGTATCAAACAGGAAGTTTTGTTGGGTTTTTTTTTTTTTTTTTTACGTTTTTCATTTATTCATTTAACAGAAAGAGAAAGAAAGCACAAGCAGGGGGAGCAGCAGGCAGAGGGAGAGGAAGAAGCAGGCTTCCCACTAAGCAGGGAGCCCTGTGTGATGTGGGACTCAATCCCAGGAACCTTAGGTCACGTGGCCCTAGCGGGAAGTCTTATTTAAGTTTAGAGGCTTAAAGAAGGCTTCCCTGAGGTCTAAACGATGGAGAGCATTTGACTAAATGAAATGGGAAGGCCATAGATCCTTTTTCTTAAGACTACTATTTGTTTTATATATGTAGTTAGTGTGGTTTTTATTAGCATTTCCCAAAGTGCCCCAGGATTATATCTTCTCGATAAGGCAGGAGTCAGTTTCATGGTTTAGTTACTTTGAAAATAGTGCATTCTGGGTCTCATTTTTAGGGTTCATAGTGTGCTTTGGCATACAACATTGAGAAGTTTTGCAGTTTAAAAAAATTATTTAACCAAAACTTGCTTGGCTATGGAGCCCTTTGGTTTACATAATGTCTACTGAATTTGAACTAATTTTGGGAGAAACACACTCATTTGGGGAAATTAAATGGAAAAAGAAAAGGAAAATCTGAGGCTAGGGGTGCCTGGGTGGCTTAGTCAGTTAAGTGTCCGCCTTTAGCTCAGGTCATGATCCCAGGGCCTTGCATTGGGCTCCTTGCTCAGCGGGGAGGCTGCTTCTCCCTCTACCTGCTGCTCCCCCTGTTTGTGCTCTCTCTGTCTCTCAAATAAATAATAAAATCTTAAAAGAAAATTGAGGCTATGATCTCTAAATCGTTTTGGAAATAAAGTTTTGTTAGCAATAGCTAGTATTTGTATTCTTAAGTGTGTTAGCCACTACGCATACTTGATATACATCATCTAATTTTGATCTTCGAAATGACCCTAAGGGGCGCCAAGGTGGTGCAGTCGGTTGAGCATCCAGCTCTTGATTTCAGCTCAGGTCATGATTTCGGGGTCTTGGGATTAAGCCCTGTGTCAGGTCTGCACTTGGTACAGAGTCTGCCTGGGATTCTCTCTCTCTCTCTCCCCTCCGCCCCCCCCACCCCGCTCCTTGCTTCTGCTCACGCATGCATGCTCCTGCTCTTTCTCTCTCTCAAATAAATAAAATCTTTTTAAAAAATGAACCTAAGATAGATGCTTTAATTATCTTATTCTGAATATTGGGAAGTTAGAACTTAGTGGTAAATGATGTACCTACCCAAGTTACATAACTAGCGCATGGTTAGCCATTGATTAGGTGATGTCTGTGCTGGGAGACCTCAAAGGACAAGTAAATCAAAACCCCTTTTTTGTGTATGTGTGTTGAAGTTGTTGTTGTCGTTTTTAAGTAACTCTATGCCCAGCGTGGGGCTCCAACTCACTACTCTGAGATCAAGAGTCAGATGCTCCAGCCAAGTGTCCCAGTGTTATTGATTGTGTGTCTCTGTGTTGCTTTGTTTTATTTATTTATTTTCTAATGTTGTTTTTTAATACTGCATTTTTGCGTGTAATAGAAGCAGCATGACACCACATTAGGGTCAGAACAGAGATGCACTTTATTGCCACTGCCCCTAAACACTACCTGTTTGAAATGTTCCAGAGAAAGTCTCTCCTCACAAGGTGTGGCTGCCTATAGTGTCACACATCACAGATGTGGGCTCGTTGGAGTGGGTCCCATATATTCAGCCAGGCTCTGTGGCAGAAGTGGGGTTCCTTTCACTCACTTACTGTGATGCTTATACGGTCAGATCCCTCAGCTTCTGGTTAGGCAGAGAGCTGTCTTAAGTTTAAGGTGACACAATTGCATTTACAGCAGAACAGGATTCTGTGTTTACAAGCAACTTTATTCACAATAGCCAAAAACTGGGAAAAAAACACAAAAAACAAAACAAAACCCCACAAACACTCAAATATCTACCAACGGGAGAATAGATAAGCAGATTGTGTCAATCATACAATGGGATGCTACTCTGCTATTAGAAAAAAATTAGCTACTGATATATGCATTGTTTGCATGTATTGTGCGTATTGCAGACTAATCTCAGGAACATCGTGTGGAAGGAAAGGAACCAGGTATTTCTTCCATCTATAGAAATCAAAGCAGTGGTTGACTTTGATGGTGGGGGGATTGACTAGAAGGGGCTCAGGAATACTTTCTGGAATGATGGAAACGTGAAGATCACGAGAGTGAATACATTTATTAGAACTCATTGAATTGTGAGTTAAAATCTGTGCTTGAGGGGTGTCTGGGTGGCTCAGTCAGTTAAGTGTCTGATTCTTGGTTTCAGCTTAGGTCATGATCTCATGGGTTGTGAGATTGAGTCCTGCATCAGGTTCCGTGCTCAATGCGGAGTCTGCTAGAAAGATTCCCTCTGTCCCTCCCACATGACTTGCATTCATGTTCTCTCTCTCAAGTAAATAAATAAATCTTTGAAACAACAATCTGTGAGTGACATCAATGGAAATTTTACCCCAATTAAAAATAGATATTATAGGGGTGCCTGGGTGGCTGGCTCAGTCAGTTAAGCATCTGCCTTCAGCTCAGGTCATGATACCAGGGTCTTGCGATTGAGCCCCACGTCAGGCTCCCTCCTCAGCAGGAGACTGCTTCTCCCTCTCCTCCCTGCTTGTGCTCCCTTTTGCTATCTCTGTCACTATCTGTCTCTCTCTCTCTCAAATAAGTAAAATCTTTTTTAAAAAGTGAAAAAAATTAAAATAAAAATAGGTATTATAACAAAACAACTGATTAACCACTCAAGTGTCATGAAATTTTACTTTGGTTTGTTTGCTTTTTGTTTGGGGAAGGTATAGAATACTACTTGTAATCAGTCTTTTTAAAAAAGAAAACAATTTTATTAACTTTTCCAGAAAGAAAACATACAAGGTGGCCTTCTAATATATTGAATATCTTAGCTAACTACAAGTCAAAATAATTCTAATAATTGCATTTTAACATTTTCCCTTTATATATAAGCACTAGTCATGACACTTGAGTTTGTTTTTCTGTAAGAAAAGTACAGATGAGCATTACAAAGTGGATTTTGTGCATAAGGTTACCGAGCCCGGGTCTCATTTTTTCCTAGTTTCACTCCAGGATAGAATCATAGTAATTTAGTATATCAATAAATAATCAATAAATGAAGAAATAACGAATAAGACCTTGCTGTGGAAAAGGATGTCCTGCTATTGGTAAAGCTCACTTTGTCCAGATAGCTTAGAATCAAGTGGTATGGGATCTTTGTTCTATTTCCCCTAGCCCAGAGTTATTGCACTTTAGGGAACAGTCTCAGATTGGTTCAGATAATCCCTGGTGTGAGTAATTTCCTTGTGAGTGATGAAGCGCTAGTCATGGGAATAAATGTTTCTCAATCAATTGGTGTCAACAACGAAGAGTAAAACAAGTGGGTAGTCATTGAACAAATCTGCAGTTGGGCAGATAAAGAATCCACAGTAGTTTCTAGCTAACCTTCTCTGGGACTCTAGAGGCCACCTGGGACTCCCTTTGATCTTTTTCCAAATCGAGAAATGTTCTTTGATAGATTTCACCAATGCTGTCTATTAAATGGATTTATGTTAAATCAGTCCTGCCCCCAGTTGATTTATCACTAAATTCATGCTTTTTCAGTTGACAAGGTGACAATCTATGGTGTGCTGGGCATTATGATACACGTAAGAGTCATACTCAGTAAAAGTCATAGTGCTAACGACACTCTTTACTTTTCCTTTGTGGTATTTTCAGTATTTAGAAGTGTTGCCTTCTTCTTCTTATTTACCTTTTATTTTCTCTCCCTTTCACACAAAAATAATTCCGTCCATGCTTGGGATATTCCATATTATCTACGTTCCCATGGTGCTTCCCCTTGAAGCCAATGAAGTGATCTGCATGTTTCTTAAAATGAGGCCTATAACAATATAATTGGCTTTTTTCTACATCAATCATATATTTTAGATGTTTCATTTTATGTACATGACAACTGAAATTAATTTGTCTTGATTTGATATATTGTGTTAGGGGATAGTATTCACTATTGGATTATGAAGTTTTATCATTATATTGTCAACACTTGTTTCTTCATAAAGTTAAATATACACCGTTAGAAAAAGTATTCTCTCTCGGGGCGCCTGGGTGGCACAGCGGTTAAGCGTCTGCCTTCAGCTCAGGGCGTGATCCCAGCGTTGTGGGATCGAGCCCCACATCAGGCTCTTCTGATATGAGCCTGCTTCTTCCTCTCCCCCCCCCCCTGCTTGTGTTCCCTCTCTCACTGGCTGTCTCTATCTCTGTCGTATAAATAAATAAAATCTTAAAAAAAAAAAAAAAGAAAAAGTATTCTCAAATTCTTCATCCAGGTAAATTAGTTCATCTGAGAGAGAGAAAGTCGTAATTTATATTAACTGTCCCCGAAGTGGGTCGTTTTTCTGTTTAGAGAAACATTGTAGTAGGGAGTGGTGTGCAGTTGGACAAAGAACCTCAGGGCTGACAGTTAGAGGCTGTTGTGGTATTTGTTATTTTAAGCCATCGGACTCTTTCCACACCTGCACAAGTGTTACTGCGAGGTCACGGGCAGGTGTGCAGAGAATCCTGCTTGTCCTCAGAAAGCCCTGTTGCCAGCTCACTCCATTCTCAATTGTGGTTGCTCTTTTTCTCACTATTGACTTTTGTGAAAGGAAGAAATGAAATGAGAAGGGGATAAAGGAATAGCCAACATGCCTGAGATTCCTTTCTGAGATTTTCCTTATCACTCCAGGCCAAATAGCGCTTAAATGTATTGAATGAATTAAATAAACACTCTTTTTCTGAACTTCTCTAAGGTGAGCAAGGCCCTCTAGATGAAGGTAAGAATCATTAGGATTCTTCAGTTGCTAATTTAAACAGAAAGAAAACTTACTGGAAAGATCCTGAGCTACTCTTATGAAGCTTCGGAAACGTGTTTTGGTTGATTTTTTAGAGTCTGAGATTCCCAGGTTAGCTGTTACTACTGGGAAATTTATCCTCATTTGGATTGTGCATATCCTCACCTGGCGCAGTCTTCCAGCCTTTCAGTGCCCCCCCTCCATCCCTTCCAGTCGGCCTCTTGGAATCAATAGTTTATTGTAATCAAATAGAGACCTAGTGTTGAACACAATTGCTTTCACTTTTTTGCCCTACCTGACTGTTCCCCCGAACTCTGTTTCCTTGTAGTCCTTAAGTAATATTTGTTCACCCCACATTTGCAGCCCCAGCCCCACCTCCCATTTAGAACTTTTTCTCCCATTTGCTGCTTCAGCCCTTTTTTTTTCTTGCTCAAAACTCCCACCTCTTTTGATAACATCAGACTTATGCTTTCTGGATCTGTCATTGCCTCCTCGTTATACCTTCTCATCAGTACCTGGCTCACTGCCTTTCCACAGTTCCTGTCATCATACCTAGTGATTGCTACATCCCCGTGGATAATCCAACATCTGATCCCTCAGCTTTTAGACCTCTCCCCACCCCTTTAGAAACCTACTCCCATGTTCAAACCTTACACTTTCTGAGCGCTGGTAACTGCTCTATTTACAAACTTTTTAGAAAAACGGATCACCATCTCTTACCTAGTTTGCTTATGCCTCAAATATATTTTTTAACTTCCTTAGGTGCTCCTGTCCATTAACCTTTCTGCTTTTTACTGCATCCCACTCATGTCCTTTTTCCCTTCCTTATCTAGCTCAGAGTTCCTTTCTATCAGTATACCTTTTTCTTCTTGTCTATACCTCAGTAGCCTTATCCTTCTTTCCCTCTTTGGTACTTGCCTGATGGAACCCCTGCTTCAAACCAGTTTTCTATTATTCCACCATCATCTGCATCTGTACCCATATACTCTGCCTTCCTGTGACGGTGGATGAAATACTTGTCCTTCCCACTTGCGCTCCACTTGCACCCTGGAGCTTACTCCCTATTGTCTACCTAAGGACTTAAAGGCTTAGGGCTCCTCTGTTGTCCAGGTTTTCCTGCATCATCAGTCTTTTCGTCTCCAATGGGTTATTTCAATTTAAGAAAGAAAAAAAAAAAGCCCTCCTTAGGTGGAACCCATATTTTTTTCTAGCTTCACCTTGTTGCTTTCTTCCTCTCTATGGAAAAGCTCCTGATTCTCAACTTCTTTACATCCCATAGCTTCCATCCCTGTCCAGTTTTTGTACTCATTCCACTAGAATCCCTCTTGTCAAGTCATTAATGTCTTTATTGCCAGATCCTTGGTTAATAATGCTCTGTTCTCTTCTTTCTCAATCACTTAGTACCATTGCCTCTTGAACACTCATCTGAATTCTAAAATAATTTATTCATTCAGCTCAGTCCATGGCGTTAAATACCATCTCTATGCTGATACCTTCCACATCTGGAGCTCCAGGCCAGCCTCTGTCCTGAGCTGCAGAGTGGTATATTTAGCTATCTACTTGACCTCTATTCTTGAATATCAAAAACGCATCTCAAGTTTAACATGGCAACTCTCAATCTTAACAAGAACTCTCAATCTTTCTCTCTCAAACCTTTTCCTCCAGTGTTGCCCAGCTCTGTAAACAGCTCCATCATTTACCCAGTTCCTCACACCAAAAATATAAGAATCATCCTTGATTTTTTTTAAAGAGGTAATTTTATTTTATTTTTTAAAAGATTTTATTTATTTATTTGAGAGAGAGAGACAGCCAGCCAGAGAGGGAACACAGGCAGGGGGAGTGGGAGAGGAAGAAGCAGACTCCCAGCAGAGGAGCCCGATGTGGGGCTTGATCCCAGGACTCTGGGATCACGCCCTGAGCCGGAGGCAGACGCTTAACGACTGAGCCACCCAGGCGCCCCTCATCCTTGATTTTTGACCTTTTCTCACATTCTTTATTTTTTCCCTGCTGTGTTTCAATTTATCAGCAAAACTATGAACTGTTAAATTATTTTAATTTGTATAACCTCATTACATCCTGGCATATTATTTATTTACTTGTTTGTCTTATTTATAGTCCACGCTGGAATACGATTTTCACCAGGGAAAATATATATTTTTATATCCTCGACCAGTGGTAGACGAGGGGTTGGTACATAGGAAGTATTCAGTAAGTAGCTGGTGGGTTGAATGAAGTAAATAAATAATTATAACAATGTCTTAAATGCTGTGACAAGGGTAGTACAGGGGAGTACTATACTCCTTCCTAAAGGAAGGGAGGGAAAGGAAATAATTGATACAGTATTATCCTCAGGGAGATAGTACAGCTTGGGGATGAAGGGTCAAGGAAAAGTTGAACGGAATGAGATAGAAGAATGGAATAAAGCAGAAAGGGAGAATGACTACTGATCAATATGTAGGTTGTGGGTCAAGAAGTTGAAGGAGTTTAATCTGGAAACAAAACAAAAGTAAGATCAGGTAAAATTATTGTTCCACTAAATAATCTTTGGAAAACAAGACTTCTCTTATTCTATTGAGGGAAGAGTTCCTGACACATTGAAGGCTCCTCAGTAATGTTTGAATGAATGAGTAAAGGTCCTCTTAAAATGAAGAGAGAAGGGCAAGAAGAGGCTATGAGTCTGTGAAGGTCTTTTTCCAAAACAGGATTATAAACAGGTATTTATGCTTATTGCCAAAATGAACATATTACATTATGTGGTGGCAAATAAAAATGAAAGCATCTCTCAAGTTGATAAGCCTATCAATTAGAAGCCTGTGGTTGACTAAAATCTTTTTACCAAGGAGAATAACTGAATGGATTGATCTCAAGCTATGAATTAAAGTTTCAGTACTGTCAATTTAGACCATCATTCTTGTAAGTAAATGTGGTCTGTTTTGGTTTGGTTTTGGTCAGGTAACTTTGAAGAATAAAAATATTTTGGGTACCTTGGGTAGGAAAAAAATCCCTTGTCAGTTTTTGTCAGATTTCATGTGTGAGTTTTTGGATTTTGGGCCAAAAATCTCAAGCTCTTGTTCAGGACAGTGGCAGCGTGGTGTAGCAGAAAGACATTGATCTTGGAGTCAAAAGTTTAGATCACATTCTATGTTATTTACTGACTGTGTGATCGTACACACATTTTTCAGTCTGTCAGGGTCTTAGTGGGCTTAGCTGTATTGTAAGGATTGAGTAAGGTTTGTGAAAATGCTCACATGGTACCTGACATGCAGTGTTAAGCATTCTGTAAATGGTAGTCCATTCCTTCATCTTACAAAGATGTTTATCATGCTCACATGCTACTCCTTCAGTTATTCCTTTCCTGGTTAATCCCACTGGAATGTCTCCCTCCTTCCCTATGGCATTTATTGTCCTCACCACACATATGATCCCTGTCGTATTAGCTATTAGCATTTATGTCCTGGCTTCTTTGCCTTTCTCTCACACATATGTATACAAATACCATCTTTCTCTCAGAGGACAGGGACTCAAGCATTTTTTTAACAACTCATGGACCAATAGCAAGTAGTTCTATGATGTGGGTTGAAAGAGTGGAAATTAAGTGATTCTTATTGACATTGTACAATTAATTATTGATTTGTGTCAATTTACCTATCTTTATTAAACCTCTACTGTGTACCAAGCACCAGCAAAAAGATGACTGTGTTATGAATCTTTCATTCAGGAATCTCACACTAGTAGCTACTTTAAAAAGTGGAAAAAGGCAAATATGGAGAATTTTTACTTAATAAACTTCTGTTAAAGTATAACATACAAACATACAGAAAAGTGCAAGAACTCTAATAGAGTTCAGTGAATTTTCACAAAGTGAACATAGTTGTGTAACCAATACACAGATCAAGAGAATGCTACTTGTCTCACTTAGTCATTACTACTCTCCTCCTCAAATTTAACCATTATCTTGATGCATGTGAAATATTTTAAAATAACTTTGAAGTCACAGCTTTTGGAAGCGAAGGAGAGAGAGCCATAGGTAACCTGAATGACCATCTTCTCTTTTCAGAGATAGTATTAGTGGGTGTAGGAAAGCATCCTGACGGATCATCTCAACTCTTTAAATATACAATAAAAACTTCATGTAATACTTTTTTGGGCTGAAAGAAATTGTTGTGATTTTGTTTTCCAGCTATGATTAATTTGGTCTCTGTTGGATTTTTGGCTTCTCAGAATAGCAGGAGTAAATTTGAACTTTTCCATAGCTTTGGAGCTGATTATTTCAACCTCAATCCTAATTCTCTTGCAGTTTATCTGTTTATTCGTGAGGTTGAATGACATTTTTAGAACTTCCTGGTAGACATTTTCTTGGATATTTCATCAAGTTCATTTCTAGTTGGAATAGTTGGGTTTACATTCTAAAGTATATTATTCACATTGTCCTTTTGAAACTAAATTGTATGACACACTTTCTTTTTATTTGTTTTTGCTTTGTCAGAGTCTTGTCTCCTTAACAAGGACGTATTTCTTATAGGTGATGAAGTTATGTATGTGTAATAATTTTCAGTGACGGTTTATCAGCAGAATTCTGTTGTACCTTTATGTTAATCAGGTCTGGTTTTGAAGGTCATTTGGTGTTGTATGGCATTTACAACATCATGGCTGTGAAATACTAAGCTAAGCTGGTGATTATTTTAAATGCTTTGTTGTTCTGTGAAGATTTATATATTATTAAGTGCTCAGCCCTCTCTTACCAGGTGGCTGATTTGTTTTGAAATTACTCATGTGACTGAAGTCATCAATTTGAGTAATATATTTGACATCATGGCATATACTTGTATATGTGAATGTATTACATCATTAACCTTTATCACAGGACATTAGAGTAATATGATATCATATTTCCCATAAACTTGAATGCTTATAGGATATAATGCTAGAGTAATATGATATCATATTTCCCATAAACTTGAATGCTTATACATAATGCTAAGTCTAGTTGTTGTTGTTGTTGTTGTTTAAGATTTATTTATTTTTTTTAGAGAGAGAGAGTGTGAGCAGGGGGATTGGCTAAGGGAGAGGGAGAGAGAGAGTCCTCAAGGAGACTCCCCTCTGAGCACTGAGCCCAATGCGGGCCTCTATCCCAGGACCCTGAGATCATGATCTGAGCTGAAATCAAGAGCCATCTGCTTAACTGACTGGGCCACCCAGGCACTCCACAAGATCTAGTTTTTAATAGAGTTAGAATAGTCCTGTGGAATAAGTTGTGATCTATTATCTATACATGTAAAAAAATAGTACGGTTACTTTTGTGATATGTGATACTTTTGCTTTAATTTAAACTCTTACTGAACCATGGGCAGTCCTTTGACTCTCATAGGGTGTTTCCACAGTCAGCTGTTTCCAAGCACACTTAAATTAAAAAACTCCCTGGTTTACTGTGGTAGTTAACTCAAATCTTAGTGATTCTCTGAGCCACCTTTATTAAGGCATTTTTGCTACCACGTTAGAAAACTCAGTCAAATTTTACTAAAGCTCTAATTCAAAATGACTGACTGAAAACATGGATTTATCTTTCCATTTCCCCCAAATTTCAGTGAAATGATGGAAGAAAACTATAAAACAAAACTACAGTTTTAGAAAACCTTTCAAGCAGAAAAGAACATTAAGGAAAATTAAAATATAAAGTAGATAGGGTTAGACTTATGCAACCAAACAATTTATTAATCTGTAATACAATACAGATTGAAGTCAGTAATTTTAGTAAACTAGAATAATGCCAGTATCAGAATTCACAAGATCTGTACCAATCCTTTGCATCAGGTGACTTTCTCCAGCATTTATTCTCCAGATAAAATCAGAAGAAAGCTCTCTAAGATGGGGAGATGCTGTGAAACACAAAACAGAACAACATTCCTCATCATTTTTGGTCCCAGAGCTTAACAAGGAACAATTATACATGGAAGTAATATACTTCTTGTGCGTACTAAAGCAAAAGCTATCAAGCTGTTAATTTTCATCCTATTAGCCAGAGCCAGGGATTATATAATTAATACCTGAATTCATTTCCAGAGCAGTAGCGATCTTCAGTTCTGCTTTAGTAACCCATCCCATATCTGATACTGGTTATTCTATACCAGCACTGTTGGAAGAACTTTCTGTGATGATGGAAATGTGCTATATTAGTGCTCTCCAATATGGTAGCCACTAGTCACATGTACATATTGAGTATTTGAAATGTGGACAGTACAATTAAGGAATCGTATTTTAATTTAATTTTTTAAAAAGATTTTTTATTTATTTATTTGACAGAGATAGAGACAGCCAGCGAGAGAGGGAACACAAGCAGGGGGAGTGGGAGAGGAAGAAGCAGGCTCACAGAGGAGGAGCCTGACGTGGGGCTGGATCCCACAACGCCGGGATCACGCCCTGAGCCGAAGGCAGACGCTTAACCGCTGTGCCACCCAGGCGCCCATTTTAATTTAATTTTAATTCAGTTGAAATAGCTAGATATGGATAGTGGTTATCATATTTTACAGTACAGATCTATGCCCTCATTTATATATATGAGTAGACTACTAAGAAGCACTAAACTTTTTAGGAAAATCAAAACCACGTGATGCACAACTGGAAACCCTACTTCCCATGCCCAGTTAACAGAGGTAACGTAAAACACAGAAGAGAACTTTAAAAAAGTGTAATTGGTATCCATCCTTAAGCATTCAAAACTTTCAGATCCATGAAACGAAGACTGTTGTTAAAAAAGAAAGAAACTTATGACATTTCTTAAAAACTACCACTGTGTTTTCAGAAATGTAATCTTCATAGGATGGGTAAATAGCATTGCGTCAGGAATAAAGAGTAATTTAGTGATTTGGGAGATCAAGCCAGTGGATTCATCCTAAACCTAGTCTGAAAGACCAAAGTGATAAAAAATATGAAATGAAATTTGTGATACAGAAAATTGAGGTAGGAAAGCCACTATGTTTCTAAAGGAAATCTGGAAGACAAGGAGGGTGAGGAAGGAATGATAAAAAAGTAAGGGAAAAAAACCCACAAATTTCCCAAACTTGAAGAAAATCTTAAGCCTTCAGATAGAGGGGTTCTAGACATATCTTGGTGAAGGTTTTGAATTCTGTGACAGAAAGAAATTCCTGCTAGCTTCTAGAGAGAGGGAAAAAAGAAGTTACCCATAAAGCAACTATAATTTTGTAGGTATCAGATTTCTTATCTGCCACTTGTAAAATAAAAAAAAATAGGGCAAGATCTACAAAGTGTTGTAAGGGAAGTATTTTAAATTTAGAGTTCGTTATAGAGTTAAGCTCTTACTCAGCTGTTAGGACTAAAGAATCATCCAGAGTAAAATTTTGTCAAAAACATAGGTATAGGGGCGCTTGGGTGGCTCATTCGGTTAAGCATCTGCCATCGGCTCAGGTCATGATTCCAGGGTCCTGGGATTGAGCCCTGCATCCCGGCTCCCTGGTTAGCTGGGAGCCTGCTGCTCCCTCTGCTCCTCCTTCCTGCTCATGCTCTCTTCTTCTCCCTCAAATAAATAAATAAAATATTTAAAAAAAAAACACATACATATGTACTTAAGGATGTATTCCAGAATATAAAAAGATATGTGGTAGGAGAAATAACGGTGAACTAAGAACCCAGTAAAACTGAGTTAACCTTAAATAACCATTGGTGGGATGGTGGTGAAAGTTAATGCTGTTGTTACATTTGTGAATCACATAATGGAAGAGTTAAGTTTTCTAGAAGACAAAATCTATACCAGAGTTGCCGATTTCAAACAAACCTGGGAAGTAAGAATAAAAGCAAGCTAAATAAAGATTTTATCTTGTTTGGGGAGGTGGAGGGGCCCGAGAAGAAAAATCCGGTATCACTATCAAAGTCATAAACTCTTGAGCGCCTATTATTTTTTCATATAATCTGGCATTGAAAATGTGGGATTTGGGGACACCTGGCTAGTTCATCTGGTACAGCATGTGACTCTTGAGCTCGGGGTTATGAGTTTTTTTTTTTTTTTTTAAAGATTTTATTTATTCATTTGACAGAGATAGAGACAGCCAGTGACAGAGGGAGCACAAGCAGGGGGAGTGGGAGAGGAAGAAGCAGGCTCCCAGTGGAGGAGCCTGATCTGGGGCTCCATCCCAGAACGCCGGGATCATGCCCTGAGCCGAAGGCAGACGCTTAAGGACTGAGCCACCCAGGCGCCCCTGGGTTGTGAGTTCTAAGCCCCATGCTGGGTGTAGAGATTATTTAAAAAATAAAATCTTAAAAAAAATAAAATGAGATTTCTCCCCTCTGTAGAAGCAGATATTTGAACATCTTATTCTCTAGCTGACTTAATATTCCATTATTAAGTCATACACGTTTCAGGAAACGGTGAAACCCAATGGTGTGTGGTGCATATCTGCACATAGTCTCTCCTGCTTCCTCTTGTGACTGAAGCACATTTAATACATGAGTGGTAGAAGTACAAAGAAGGAAGACGGGTTGCTGTTGCTTTAAATTAAGACCTTAGACTTTGAACTGATACCTTATTTATTTATTTATTTATTTATTTGAGAGAGAGAGAGAGAGTGCGCGCACAAGTGGTGGGGGTGGGGGGGTGCGGAGATGGTCAATCAGACTCCACGCTAAGTGCAGAGAACCCTCTGTGGGGCTGATCCTACGATCCCCAGATCACGACCTGAGCTGAAATCATGAGTCTGATGCTTAACCGGCAGAGCCATCCAGGTGCCCTGATTTTTTATTTTTTTTTAATCTGATACCTTTTGAAAATTTACTTAAGATAAATGGTCTTTGAAGACCTAAGATGCAATACTCTGTGACACCTTTGCAAATTTGTTTTAAGTAGCAGATACATGACTCCCTCACTTGGTCTCATTGGGTTGGGGCTAAAATAGTGTTTTTAAATCTGCAAGGCTACCAGTTAGCACTGGATCTATAGTGACTCCCCCTCAATCCTAGTCTTTCCAGAAGCTCGGTTGGAAGATGCCAGCCAGTTGATCTCTTACTTTATTTTTTTTTTTTTAAAGATTTTTTTATTTATTTATTCGACAGACATAGAGACAGCCAGCGAGAGAGGGAACACAAGCAGGAGGAGTGGGAGAGGAAGAAGCAGGCTCATAGCGGAGGAGCCTGATGTGGGGCTCGATCCCATAATGCCGGGATCACGCCCTGAGCCGAAGGCAGACGCTTAACCGCTGTGCCACCCAGGCGCCCCTGATCTCTTACTTTAAACACCATTTTAGGGGCGCCTGGGTGGCGCAGTCGTTAAGCGTCTGCCTTTGGCTCAGGGCGTGATCCCAGCCTGAGATCGAGCCCCACGTCAGGCTCCTCTGCTATGAGCCTGCTTCTTCCTCTCCCACTCCTCCTGCTTGTGTTCCCTCTCTCGCTGGCTGGCTCTCTCTCAGTCAAATAAATAAATAATCTTAAAAAAAAAATTAAATAAACACCATTTTAACTCTAACAAATATTGCTTACTCTTAAGATTTACTTCATGCCCATCATTTTTGTCTCTCCACCCGAATTTTAAGCATCGTATGGAAGTGACTGTACATCATAAACCTTCTGAATCCTTGAGATGCCTGGCATAGTGCTGAGTACATACAAGCTCATACTTTTTTGGATCGTTCCTATAGGCAGCAGAGAGAGAATCATAATGCATGCTGTATTGAATTCTAATCCATGACACCTTATAGTCTGACATGTTGGAAGAAGTCCTAAGCTTGGAGTCAGGGCAGCACCATAGACTCTTCTGACTCTTGGTGTGGTCACTGAGTCACTCTA
Organism: Ailuropoda melanoleuca; assembly: GCF_002007445.2. Classification (NCBI taxonomy): domain Eukaryota; kingdom Metazoa; phylum Chordata; class Mammalia; order Carnivora; family Ursidae; genus Ailuropoda; species Ailuropoda melanoleuca. The sequence continues at coordinate 26,947,974 of NC_048234.1, forward strand.
TAACCATAGGTAAGTTGTATCAACTCTGTACATTAGGATAACAATAAATAACAATACCACCTTCTTGCTTTTACACGGGGATGATGTGAGAAGAAAATGAGAAGCATTAAAGGGCAAACTCAGATTTTTAAAAATCTGTAGAAATGTAGTAGTGTTTTGTTACAGGTGATTTATCCTTCATTCAGGATATACCTTAATTTTATCCCATAGCTTTTTATATTCTTGTCATCAAAAACATCTTTGTTTTCCTTTTAAGAATGAGAAAATGTTCTCCACTCAAATTTGGTAAATCATAAGTGAATACTGAGCTCTAAACAGAATGAATCATGGCACAAACCTAGTATTTTCCTTAAGTGACTTAGCTCCTGAATCAATTATCAGCATATACTGGTTATTGTTACGACATATTAGTATGACCAGAACAAGGTGACTATCATTGAAGAACTTAACTAGCTTCAGTATGGTAATTGTCCTCATATATCTGCCCCCAAGTAAATGATTTACAATATAGATTTATTTTTAAAGGTAAAATCACTTGGTTTGTGGATATTACCAGTTATTGTGCTTGAAAGAGTTAATCCATAAAATCCTAAAATATGCTATTAAGAGGAAATGAATATCATCCTTTTTTGTTTAATACACGTTAAACAATGATCAGTCATTTTTGTCTCATTTAAGATCACTAACTTGGGGCATACCATACCGGTTGGACAAGATCTCAAATTGTGACTAACTTTTAATGAGTGCTTATAAAAACGTGTGTTGCCTCATGACACTACACAATTGCTGCTTGAATAGGCTTTTTGCATTCCAATCGTACATAGTTAGTCCATTTGGCTCACCACTTAGTTACCCTTATTGTGTAGGTCTTAGTGCATTGAAAATCTCTGAGGAGCGTGGTAGAAAGTAAATCCTCCTCTTTTAGAACATTGCCTAGCAGAGATAATATTTTCTTTCTTAAATGAGTTTTCCTTAACTTTGGAATTTCCTTTTGTGTTTTTTAAACAAATAATGTGTAATACTGCAAGCTTACTTTACAAATAAGCCGGCATGTTTGGCCCTCTTTGCAAAACAAGATACCTGTGTTAGAATTTGAGTCCAAACAGTACAAATTGAAATGTATATTCTTCAATTTTTTTTTTCTTTTACTATTTAGAAAACCTTGAAAGCTGTAGGGGAACACTTTCTACTTGTAACTTTAGTAGAATGCCCTAAACTAAAAGGCATCTTTTTATGGGTTCTGCCTCTGCTGCTTCTGATTAATTGTGTGACCTCAAGCAAATCTCTTAATTCTCTGAGCCTCAGGTTTCTCATCTGCAAAATGAAGATAATTATGCCTGCTCTAGCCACAGGAATGTTCTAAGAATAGCAGCAGAGAGAATTTTTATAAAGGATTAGACATGCGGTTTATAGATTTACGATAGCAGTCTTCTGTGTAAAAATTAGTTTGGTATTATTTTTATAGTGAACACCAAAAATACCTGTTTTGTAATAAACCGTGTAAACAAATAACACTTACCTAAGTGTGCTTTTGTCCAGACACCTGAACAAAGTACAGACATGTCCATTGCATGTTAAATCACTCACGGACTCGAATAAGCAAAAGAATATTGACTAGGAACTGTAAACAACCAGGCAGAGAGTTAAATGCTAAGTACAGTAGAAGGTCTCTTGGGAGGATAGAAACTTTACTTCCTTTAATTTTGATAGAGACATTCTGTGTTGGGAGACAGTATCTCAGGATCTCTCTTCCCTGTCCTTCCCCAAATACTCATTAGTCTTGTTAATTAAGACATTTCCTGGGGCGCCTTGGTGGCTCACTCAGTTAAGTGTCTGCCTTCAGCTCAGGATCCCAGGGTCCTGGGATGGAGCCCTGTGTTAGGCTCCCTGCTCAGTTCAGAGTCTCTTTTCCCTCTCCCCTTCTCCTTGCTTGTGTGCTCTCTCTCAAATAAATAAATAAAATCTTTATTTAAAAAAAGACATTTCCTGTATTGGGGCACCTGGCTGGCTCAGTTGGAAGAGCATGTGACCCTTGATCTCAGGGTCGTGAGTTTGAGCCCCATGTTGGGTGTAGAGATTGCTTAATTTTTTTTTTTTAAAGGACATTTCCTGTATTTGATGATGAGAGTAACGTGGGGATGTGAACAGTAGAGGCAGAAGGGAACGTTGAGAATCACTGATCTAGAAATAGCCTAATATCCCAGCATGTCTTTAATCTTAGATTCCGTAACTATTTGAGATTTGGTCTACCATTTGATTCTATGACTAAGGGTTAAAACTAGGGATGATTTTTTCCCCCTTTCTTCTTCTTTTTATTATATCTAAATGAGAAGATGGATAGTAGTGGAACCTCTTGTGGTAATTATTTCACAATATATGTTAATCAAACCATCATGCCTTATGCCTCAAACTTACACAGTGATGTTTGTCAATTATTTCTCAATAAAACTGGAAAAAAAAAAGGAAGAACAAAGAAGAAGAAATAATTTCCTAATTTTCAGCGTGTTTAGATTTGGCTTAAATTCCATGACTAGGAATAAAGCTTAGAAACAACTGATGTAAATTCTATTTTTCCTGACTATGAGGAAGTCGGGGTAGAAAACAGTTTCTGTACAGTGCTCTATCATTGTGAACCACGTCTGAATTAAGGGACGTTTTACATGGGTGAGAATTGAGGCTAAATTACATTTTGGGGTGATGTCTTTTGATATAAAATCTTGGAGAAGCTTTTTAAATAACAGCTCTTCTGGATTCCTGATTTATGTCTCTAACATAGCTTTTCCTGTCAGTTCTGAGGTCATTGTGGTGACTCAGATATTTGACACATTATTCTAGGAAACAAGGAGGCTATGTTTCAAATATTTCTTTCATTCACTTGGTTGGAAATCAGAGTGCATCTTCCCAATGAAGTGATACTCTGAATGGTGAAAGTAGGAATCAGACTGAGATTTAGTTCCTAAAAGAGGCAGTATGGAATACTGGGGCAGAATATGGTATCTGGAGTCAGAGGCTTGGTCTTGAGTCCTGGTTGTATTAATCTGTGCAATTGTAGGTAGATTATTAAACCTGTCTGGGTTTGTTTCTTCATCTATAAAGTAGGAATAATACTATTTATCCCCCAACGTAATTGTGAGGAAGCGATACACTTAACTGTAAATAGGGAGTTTTAAGCAGAAGACACTATATAAATGTCATTTGTTATCATCATCATCATTTCTTACCGACTCTAATGGTGTTTCAAGTGTAATAATCATAACTTTCTTTCTAAGGAAAAGTATATCTCCCTTGTAGTAGTACTTTCAGTAGCAGAGGTGAGGTAGGGAATATACTGTTCTTTCTAGAAATGTCTGCCTGTGACAGTGGTTCTTAAACTTTGGCATGCTTAAGGGTCATCCGGAAAGCTTGTGTAAGATGCAGCGTCCCAGTTGCCAGAAATTCTCTATCAGTAGTTCTTGGGTTGAGTCCAGGAATCATCATTCTTTTTTTTTTTTTTTTAAAGATTTTATTTATTTATTTGACAGAGATAGAGACAGCCAGTGAGAGAGGGAACACAAGCAGGGGGAGTGGGAGAGGAAGAAGCAGGCTCATAGCGGAGGAGCCTGATGTGGGGCTCGATCCCACAACGCTGGGATCACGCCCAGAGCTGAAGGCAGACGCTTAACCGCTGTGCCACCCAGGCGCCACAGGAATCATCATTCTTAACAAGCCTCACAGGCGATTCCAACGTACATGGTCTCAAACCACACCTGAGACTATTCTGGTAATTACCTTCCCCCATATTTGATACTCTAGTCTATGTGACTAGCTTTCCAAGGATCATACTCTCTCTGTTTGCACATTTAGGTCTACCTTGGGAAGGTGGGAGGGGTTGTTTTTCCAGAAGTGCACCCTGTCTGAGTTCCTTCTTGCTCCAGGGTATTCCCCCATCCTTCAACCACAGGTTCTCAAGGCATAATCCATGCAGCAGAAGCTCCTGAGTTATAAAATCACGATCTCAGGGAGTGGGGCCTGGAAATCTGATTTGCTTTTAATTTAATTTAACTAATTATTTATTAAAATTTATTTATTTTTAGTAATCTCTACTCCCAACGTGGGGCTCAAACTCACAACCCCGAGATCTAGAGCCACGGCTCTTCTGAGTGAGCCAGCTAGGCGCCCCTGGAAATATGATTTTTTACTATGCTTTCCAGTTGGGTCTTACATACCCTGGAGTTTGGGAACTGACTTAAAAGTCACTCTCCCCCTGGAGTCTTGGCTTTGCTCCAAGCTCTCCTGTAGTCGTCTGTTCTCTTTACTGAATCCAGATCATTTCTGTGTCTTTATTGCCTCCCAAGCCTGTGTCCATCTCTCTATCCCCACTACCGCAGCCAAATTTAGTGTTTTAGTATATAATTCTAGGTTACTGTAGCAACTTCCGTACTGATCTCCATACTTCCCTCTAGTCTTGCCTTTAATTACGCCTTAGGATCCTATCCAATCAGGTCCCGTCCCTATTTAAGAGTCAAAATTCTTTAGGTTGCCTGCAATTTCTCTTACAGTTTAGCTCATTCTGCTCCCTCACGTCACACCCTATTGTTCAGCTGTTCTTGTTTGCAGTTTCCAGAAGGGCCATATGCTTTCTCATGCTTCTGCAAGGTCTCCCCCGTCTACTGGACTTTGTTAGGTAGAGGATGATCCCAAACCCATTTCCCCAATGTCAAAACTGTCTTCATTTGCCTGCTTACCTTACCTCGCAGTTTTTTAAATCCTGCATCTCTAGTATCTAATATGGCCTAGTCACTGTAAGTGTGTACATCTTCTGAATTGAATGAGGTGGAAAACACTACAGTGGATCTGGGGTGATTGCTTGGAAAACAGAGCTGGAATGTGAATGAAAAATTAAGCTTTAGCATGCAAATACTGAGCAAAAGGAGATGCAGTGCGGGCAAAGCAAAGACAGGAGGAGGCACATTGCAGTTTCTGTACTACCAGGTTGGTTTACTTAGGAGTGCTTAGCTGCACAGGGAGGAAAAACAGGAGATAGGACAAGAAAGAAAAGTAGGGATCAAACTGCAGACAGTTCTGAATATCAGTCTGAAGAGTGCCTTAAAGAGTGTAGGTTTCTGACTAGAGGAGAGTTATGGAGAGATGTCCATTAAAATGTAAGTGTTGATGGCTTGGTCTCCCATTCTCTATCTTCCTCACTCCCCAGTCCATCTTCATTTGGGATGCTACTTAGTAATGCAGATCAGAAATAAGGACATGCTATAAGGAAGTGGGGGGATAGAAGGTAGAAGACATGGTTGGGGACATTGTGGAAAAAATGATTTTGTCAGTATTGGCATTTTGGTAAAAGAGCGAGAAGTCAAGGGTGACCTGAGATTTTTGTACCTATGCCTACAAGAAGACTTTCTAAAGATGAAGTTTGGAACAGAGGAGATTTTATTGCTAAAATAGTGATTGCTCTTTAGTCCATGAATTTGAGATGTTTCAAGGATTTGCATGAGGAGGAAAGTGAATGTTGAACACGCAGTCTGATATATCAGGACCTGCAGAGAGACAGTAGGACTGGGGACATAATTTTGATTTATATTCTTCATTGAGTTCCTTGTTGAGGCTGTGGTTACAGGTTCATTTGACCAAGAGTAAATACATAATGTGAAAAGAAAGAAACATTGAGCAGGCACCTTGGTTGAAGAGACAGACAGAATGAGTGAGTGAGTGAATGCACGAATGGATGACTAAATAAATATTGGGGAATGGATTTTTTTAAGGGGTAAGCAGAGGAAGAAGCCTCAGCAGAGGATCTTGAGAAGGAGCAGATGGAGTTGGGGATATGATCCTACTTCGTAAGGTCTTTTTTCAGGAAAGACAAAAACTATTTTTAGATAAAACCATTGACATTTTGATCATTTATGGCAAAATTTTGAGGAAGAAGAGACTTAAACTTCCCATAGAACTCCTCTGATAGTAAAGCTATTTATTTCTATTTAGAGAAGTTGTTCTTGGGTTACTTATTTACTAAAAGTGTCCCATACTTAATAATGAAGGTGGCTCAAAGATAATTGGCATCACATTATCTTAAAATATTAAGTGCCCACGTTTTAATTAGGAGGCAGAATCTCTCTTGCTGTCAGGAGATTATTCCTTCTAATGTTCTGCTTATCATTTGTTTTTACCGTTGCATCGTGGGTCCTTCCATAAAAATATTTTTTTAACATTTATAACATATCCTCCCGAATTGTGCCTTTTAGAACAAAATGGACAGAATTAAAAATCTTTTCACACCAGACTACTCTTTATTGCAACTGCCTACACCTTTTTAAAGCTGTGATTGAGGGGCGCTTAGGGGGCTCAGTCAGTTAAGGATCTGCCTTTGGCACAGGTCATGATCCCAGGATCCTGGGATCAAGTCCCTCATCGGGCTCCCTGCCCTGTAGGGAGTCTGCTTCTCCCTCTCCCTCTTCCCCTCCCCTCTGCTTGTGCTCTCTCTCAAATAAGTAAATAAAATTTTTTTTAAAAATGCAGATGTGATTGATCAGTTTAACAGTGCAGTTTTGGTTGTTAGTATCTTTTAGAAATATTTGCACTATACTTTAATTTTTCTTAGAGTAAATGAGTAAATACACTTGGGATAAAATGCTTTTTTAAATAGGTTTCTCTACTGCCAGAAGATATTGCAACAGCATGTTTCTGCCTGTAGGCAGGTGTGACTCCACTTAAGTGTCTGTTTGCATTAAGTTTGTCAGGGAAAATCTGGGTAGTCTGCTTGGCTGCTGAAATAAATCAGTAGGTAGTTTGGGTAGTTTGTACACAGGCCCTCTCTGTATAATTCCAATGGACAATAGCTCTACCCAGTTATTGAGAGAATAGTCCTCTGTTTGGGATGATTCGGGCTCATTTTATATTCAGTGTTTGGATGAAAATGCAATTGTTTATTTTCGCAGATGTCACTCGTTAGAGATTCCAGCAGTAACAAAAAAAAAAGTGGGAAAGGGACTCAAATATTATTTCTTGACAATAAAAAGTTTATATTGTAAATTTTTGAGTAAGAGGACCAGTTTGAGTATTTCTCATGTATATTTTCACTTCTTTCAGTTTGGTATTGATTCTTTAAGGACATGATTAATACAGAGTGAATGGGAGGAAGATGGAGTAGACTTTGGGGAAGAAAATTAATTACTTTAGCTTATGGTAGAAATATACCCCGCTTTATGGTTTAGATATCTTTTTGTTTTGTTTGGTTTTGGTTTTGGTTTGGTTTTTTGAGAGAGAGAGTGTGAATGTGTGAGCATGAGGGGAGGGAGGGACAGAGGGAGGGAGAGAATCCCAAGTGGACTCCGTGCCCAGCGTGGAGCCCCCACCCTGAGATCAGGACCTGAGCCGAAATCAAGAGTCAGAAACTCAATCTACTGAGCCACCCAGTGCCTCTGTTTTTTGTTTTTTGGTTTTTTCTCCTTTCTTTTTCTTTAGTTTTTTGTTGTTTTGGTTTTGGGGTTTTTTTTAGTGTGTGTGTGTGGTTTTTTTTTTTTAATTTGCTTTTTTTAAGTAATCTGTACACCCAGTATGGGGCTCAAACTCATGATCTTAAGATCAAGAGTTGCTCCTTCTTCTGACTAAGCCATCCAGGTTCCCCTATGCTTTAGGTATCTTTTAATTAGAATTTTATATAGCAAAAATATTGATAACTCAAATATTTATGTATTTGGTGTATGTATGTATATCAAGTATTTTCGAACCCTAGGGTACTCTTTTACTTAAAGGAGACTTGTTCTGAATTTTTTGTGAAAAATTGTAAATGTTGGCAGCTAATCTGTAATTAGCTATATTGAACAAATGATTTCTTTAAAAGAAGCAAGCCTACGTAACTTTTGTTTTATATTTTTCCCTAAATGACAGTAAAACCAGTTTTACTATCAGAATGCACTTCAACAGTATTTCCAGGCTACTTAAATGACCAGCTCATTTTGTGAAATAATAAAATACATAAAAATACACTGAGGGAAAGACTCAGTGACTTAATTCAAATAAAATATTTCTGAGAGTAATGTAAACTGTTTACTTCATCACACTAAAAAAAGAGTTTGCAGGTTTGAAAGTTTGAAGTCAGTAGAACTCAGTATTGATATCCTGGATGACATATTAGTGGTGGCCTAAATATGATATTCAGTTGATTATAGCAGAAGTATTTTTTAAAGATTATATTTATTTATTTGACAGTTCCATGTAATTACAGTAATTTTCCTTCCGAGGTTTGTGACAAAAAACACTTTTAGGGGCGCCTGGGTGGCACAGCGGTTAAGCGTCTGCCTTCGGCTCAGGGCGTGATCCCGGCGTTACGGGATCGAGCCCCACATCAGGCTCCTCTGCTATGAGCCTGCTTCTTCCTCTCCCACTCCCCCTGCTTGTGTTCCCTCTGTCGCTGGCTGTCTCTATCTTTGTCAAATAAATAAATAAAAAATCTTAAAAAAAAAAAAAAAAAAACACTTTTAAACATGTAAATGTACTTTTAAACATTTAAAAATAGGATTGGAGCTTTTTTTTTTTTTTAAAGATTTTGTTTATTTGGCAGAGGGAGAGAGAGAGAGGGAGAGAGAGCAAGCAGAGCAAGCTGCAGGCAGGCAGAGAGGGAGAAGCAGACTCCCTGCTGAGCAGGGAGCCCAATGTGGGGCCCAAGCCCAGGACCTGAGATCATGACCCAAGCTGAAGGCAGAAGGCAGACGCTTAACTGATTGAGCCACCTGGACACCCCGGATTTGAGCTTATTCTACAAAATTTTTAATATTCTATTCTTCTAGGATATGTAAGGTATTCCTATTTTAAGTCCTTTTAACCCTTGCACATGAATTCTCTAGCAGTTGAGTTAGACACCAATGCCAGAGAAAGGCATTGTAAGAGAAAACCTGAAACAACTGTGGATCAAAATCTCTCATTGAATTTGGACATAAAATTTCCAACTAAATATTAGCATATTGTATTCACCAATAAATATGATATATCACAGACAGGTGGGGCTTATCTCAGGAATGCAGTGTTCATTGTTTGGAAGATTCAATGTTGTTGAGATGTCAGTTTTCCCCCCGATGTTATTCATAGTTTCAGTGTAACCTTAATCACAATCATAGCTTTTTTGTTGAAATCAACAAACTGATTCCAAAATGTTTATGGAAAAGCAAAGGAACTAGAATAGTCAAAACAATTTTGAAAAAGAACAGAGTTGGAGGATGCACAGTACTAATTTCAAGAGCCTAAAGCAATACTAATCAAGACAAGGTGGTACAGGTGAAAGAGTAGACACATAGATTAACGTGATAGAATATTGAGTCCAGAAATGGATTCACACATACTTAAGTTTTGACAAGGATACAAATGCAATGCAGGGGTGCTGGAACGTGGACATCCATATTTAATTTAAAATGAACCTCTGCTGGTGTTTTGCACCATGTACAAAAATTAATTCAAAATGGATCATAGATTTAATATAAAACCTAAAATTACTGAACTTCTAGTCAAAAATAAAGGTAAAAATCTACATGATTCTTCAAAGACTTCTTTGATTGGACACAAAAAGCAAGGTCTATAAAAGAAAAATATTTGAGTAAGCTCTATGCTTCTTTCTATAAAGGAAAAATTAGTTGTTCTTCATTGAAATTAAAAAATTCTTCTCTTAGAAAAACACTGCTAAGATAATGAAAATAAAAGCACAGATTGGGAGAATGTATTTGTAAAACACATTATCAAGAATATGTACAGAATCCTCATATCTCAATAATTAGAAAATGAACAACCCAATTGAAAACAATAGGCGAAAGATTGAACAGACACTTAGGAAGATACATGATGGCAAGTAAACACATGAAAAGATGTTCAACATTATTAAGGGAGATGCAAATTAAAACCATAATGAGATAATACTATACACTGATTCTAATGGCTAAAATAAAAAATATTTACAATTTCAAGCACTAAAATGATGTGGAAAAACTGGATCTTTATACATGATTAGTGGGAATGCAAAATGGTACAGCCACTTTGAAAAAGTGTTAGTTTTTTTTTTTTTTAAGATTTTATTTATTTATTTGAGAGACAGAGAGCACAACAAGCACGGGGAGGGGCAGAGGGAGTGAGAGAAGCAGGTTCCTTGCTGAGCAGGGAGCCCAATGCAGGGCTTGATTCCAGGACCCTGAGATCATGACCTGAGCTGACAGCAGACGCTAAACCCACTGAGCAACCCAGGTGCCCCAAAAAAGTATTAGTTTCTTTTCTTTTTCTTTTTTTTAAGATTTTATTTATTTATTTGACAGAGAGACAGCAATAGAGGGAACACAAGCAGAGGGAGAGGGAGAAGTGGGCTCCCTGCGCAGCAGGGCTAGATCCCAGGACCCTTCGATTGTGACCTGAGCCGAAGGAAGACGCTTAACAACTGAGCCATCCAGGTGCCCCAAAGTGTTAGTTTCTTAATAGAGTTTAGCAGAGGGGTGCCTGGGTGGCTAGGTGGACTGAGTGTCCAGTTCTTGGTTTTGGCTCAGGTCATGGTCTTGGGTTTGTGGGATGGAGCTCTGCATCTGGCTCCACACTCAGTAGGGAGTCTGCTTGAGATTCTCTCCCTCTGCTCCACCCCTTGCTCGTGCTCATGTTCTCTCTCTCTCAAATAAATAAATCTTTTTTTTAAAAAAAAAGTGTTAAGTAAAAAATTGTCATAGGGACAACTTCGTTAAGCTTCTGACTCTTGATTTCAGCTCAGGTCATGATCTTAGGGTCATGAAGTCGAGCCCTGCGTTGGGCTCCATGCTTAGTGCAGAGTCTGCTTGAAATTCTCTCTCCCTCTTCCTCTGCCCCTCCCTCTGCTTATGTGGGAACATGCTCTTTCTCAAATAAATAAATAAGTAAAATCTTTTAAAAAGAATTGTTACAAAATCCAACAATACCATTCTTAGGTATTAACCTAAGAGAAATAAAAAGTGTCCACACAGAAACTTGTGTGCAAATATTACTACCCAAAACTGGAAACAACTCAGAATGTGCTTCACATTGTGAATGAATAAATGTTACTATAGGACATCTGTACAATGGAGTATCATTCACCAGTGAAAAGGAATGAGCTCTGCAAATAGCTGTATACTTTATCCATATTCCATTTATATGACATTCTGAAAAAGGCAAAACTATAGGAGCAGATTTAAAAAATCACCATTGCCTGGGGACTGGTAAGAGGGATTGACAACAAAGGGCCATGAGGGAACTTTTTAGAGTAATGAAAATATTCTATATTTTGGCTATCAGATTCATACAACTATACATCTAAAATGGGCTAATTTTATTATATGTGTATATAGTATATGCGTTGTACCTCAAAACCCACTTCAGCTGGTAACCACTTTATTCTTATTTTTTAAATTATTTTTTGAGTTTATTTATGTTTATAATTTTACACTCAATGTGGGGCTCCAAGTCATGACCCTCAGATCAAGAGCGACATGTCCTTCCGACTGAGCCATCCAGGCACCCCCAGCTGGTAACTTTTTTTTTTAAAGATTTATTTATTTATTTGTTTGTTTGTTTAGTGCAAGTCGGGGAAGGGGTAGAGGGAGGAGAAGATAAAGAGTCTCATGCAGACTCTGCACAGAGTCACATGCGCAGCTCTTTCTCATGATCCTGAGCCTGGGTGGCTCAGTCGGTTAAGTGTTCTGGCCCTTGATTTCGGCTCAGGTCATGATTTCAGGGTCGTGAGACCGAGTCTTGTGTCATTGGCCTCTGTGCTGGGGGTGAAGCCTGCTTAAGATTCTCTCTCCCTCTGCCCCTCCCCCTTGCTCTCTGTCTCTTAAAAAAAAAAAGGGAAATCCTTGTAGAACAGGAGAGAGAGAACAGCGGAACAGTACTCGAATACTGATATAGAAGGCAGGGAGCAGGTTAGGAAATTTCAATGTAGACTGGCTACATCCAATGACATTAGAGAGTTATTTTTCATTTTTTCTGAAGTGTAACCGTGGTGTAGTTAATTAGGAGAAAGTATTTCTAGGATACGTATGATTAAGAGGTAAAGGGTCCTGATGCCTGCAACTAAGTGTAGACACACATAGAAAACAGATTAAAAAATGTTAACACTTATCTCTAGATAATGTTAATATGGCTATGCATTAGTATCATTTTAACTTCTTTCTGCATGTTTGAAGTTTTTCATAATAGAGGTGGATGTTTTTAGAACTCTGTTAAGAGAAATACTACTTATGATGACCTTATTATATGTGGTGCATTCCTGTAGATCCTATTAATATCAGGCATCTGTACCTACATTGTACCCCCGAGAATAACTCTTAAGCACACTGTTTGACATTATGTAACACCAGATACTTGGAGAACCCTGGTAGAAAACAACTCTGTGAAATGCTTTATATTTTAAGGGTGTTGTTGAGAGCATGGCTTACTGTATTATATGGGGTCCTTTTTGGGAAAGACCAGACTTGGGTTTCAGTAACCAGAATAGTTGTACTACTTCTAAGAAACTGGATTTTGGGCGTGTTACAGGCATTGAATCAGGTAGGGGAGTGGAGCTCATGTTTTACTGGCTGCTAGAAAGCTTGGATCTCACTTGTGGTCCATTTCTAGCAAGTGCACTTCCCAGCTGCAATCCTGACTCCTTCATCATTTTCCCTGCCTATCCTCATTTTGAGGTATGATTCCCTCATCTATTTTAGGTTTTGTTTTGTTTTTTGTTTTGTTTTTGTATTGATTGATTTTGTTTTTGTTTTTAAAGATTTTATTTATTTGTCCGAGAGAGAGTGAGGGAGAGAGTACAAGCAGGGGGAGCAGCAGGCAGGGGGAGAAGCAGGCTCCTTGCTGAGCAGGGAGTCAGACAGGGGACTTGATCCCAGGACCCTGGGATCATGACCTGAGCCGAAGGCAGATGCCTAACCGACCGACCGACTGAGCCATCCCGGTGTCCCGGTTGTATTGGTTTTGAAGATATTTTATGCCCATCCATGTTCTGGCCATATTAGAAGGATTTAAAACAAAAGAGTATGATTTGAAAGTCACAACACAAAAGACAGATTTTTAATGTTATTATTATTAATCATATAAATTCTTATTCCCAAATCTAGAGATCCTTTATCTTCTAGCCAAATTTAGAATAAGGGGATATTAATAGAAAATTTTAAGCATATATGCTTTTAAATATGAAAAAGGTATAAAAACCTATTTTCTGGAGTAATACTGTTGTAGCTGTATTAGCACCAAAACCTTATTTTGGAGGAAGGGGTAATGCAGGGGGAAGAACAATGCCATTTCTTGGAAATCGATTTTCAGCAGCAGTTAAAAGTGTCATTTTCCTTGACTCTAATTTAGTTTTTTAATTCTTTTTTTTTTCAATTAATGAAGCGAAGTAAAATATGCCATTGTTTGGCATTAGCATTTCTGAAAGAAATATGATGTACAGAAAAATCCTAATGAAAAATTATTAGTTATTCTTGAGTGGTATTAAAATTCCTTTCCCCCATAATAGTATCTTCTTTCTGTTAAAGGATACTTTATATTTTATAAAGTATTTTTCAGTACCAGACTGTTGATGCAGATAGTATATTTGCAGTTTGCCTCTTGGGTGGTAAAGTCCTCATCTAATTTCTTCTTGAGAGTGCTGTATTAAATTTTAAAAGATGCCTTGTCTGACAACAGAATGTTTACAGCAGGAATAACAACATTTAGTATAAAATATGTTGTATGAATCATTGATGGCTAAGAGTTTACATATATATTAAGTAAGAGTGTCTTTTGATACACTGTAAGTTTATTCTAACTTAAAATGTTCAATTTATAAATAAGGTTTTCTTCTTTAGCTACGATTTCTAAGTTCAGTGGAATCTTCTCTGAAGTTCTTTCCCTTTAAAGGTCTTTAAAGTAGCTTCTTAAACAAAATGATCTTTAAAGTCTTTTGTACTTATAAAACTATAAGTTTTGATTTTATATTTGGATGTGGTTAAATCTTAACCTTAATAACCTGTGATTTCTCCCAGGAGGAATATGCTAAAATTAATTGCTAAAACAGGGTTAGTTGTAAACATAGGTGCGAGTAAGGTAAGATTGCCATCTTCTTTGCTCCTGGCAGAATGATTCCTAGAACTAGGATTTAGCTTTCATTGCTCACATCTCTGGAATTCACTGTTTCTAGTTTGCCAAAACACAGTAAGACAAAGTTCTTTTTACAACTCTCTTTAAGTGAAAGTACCATTCATTTTCATTCTTATTCTTATTCATTTCTTAACACATGAAAATCAAGTTCAGTTTTGTAGTAGTGACTGTTAGTGATGTGAACTTTCTACAACATCTCCATTTATACTGTTTCACACATCACTCACAGGACAAGTTTCCACAAAGACCTGTTTTGTTCTATTGTCCGATCCGCCCTGAAGAAACCAGTTTCCAAGCTATGTGCAGCTTTGTAAATCAAGATGAACTGGTCAGAAATTGGATACAGAAACAAACAAGAAACCAAATAATGCTTCCTAGTTAACAAGCACAGTTTGTTATATATAATGAAATTTGCAAGTAACAAAATGTTTTGCATTCTAAGAATATTCTATTAAGAAAGATCATATCACGTTCATATTATAATCATAGTTCAAGTCATTAGCTTGTTTCCATTACTGTTAGAGTTAGAAAAATACAAGTAATTTTTTTTAATGTATATTTTAATTTTTTAAAAGATTTTACTTATTTGAGAGAGAGCCAGAGAAAGAGAGAGAGAGCGCAAGCAGGAGGAGCAGCAGAGGGAGAGGGAGAAGCAGGCTCCCTGAGCAGGGAGCCTGACATGGGGCTTGATCCTAGCACCCTGGAATCATGACCTGAGCTGAAGGCAGATGCTTAGCCGAGTGAACCACTCAGGTGCTCCAGTAATGCTTTTTGTAAGATATTCTAGGCAACAGGGGGCAGTGAGAACAAATGATGAAGTGTGAATTTTAGTTCTGGGTATTTCTTAGCAAGTCTTATGTGGGATAATTATGTATCAAGTTTGATGAGAAGAGGAGTTTGGTACTGGACACAGATTTCCTTCTTTCTGGCAACAGTTAGCAGTAAACAAGGAATATAGTGTCATGTAGAATTTATTTTTCCAGGGACTCTCTATCTAGGTCAGGGAGAAAATACCCATACACAATTACTAAGTAACAGAATATGTTTTTCACCATAGAGGTAAAATAAAACATAATGTATTCACAGCTTAATTTGTGGCTTTTGAAAAGACCCTTGAAACATTTTCTCTTTGAGTAAATGTTTTGTCAAATTATTTTACCTTCTTGTGTAGAACTTTAAAGAATATCAAGCACTGTTCCAAAGTTTCAGGTTTTTTTCAAATGATCTTTAAACATTGTGCTTTTAACTCAGCATCAGATAACCTCCCAAAGAATCTGCATCTTTTGTGATCCTTTCTTTCTCCTCTTGAGAATTAAAAAAGGAAACAAAGGAAGCAAAGAAAACATAAAATGTCCCTTTACTCGTTATTCCAGCGATAGGCAAAGACCAGGCTTCTACAGCCAAAGTAAGTTGGAGAATTCTCAGCATACATAGTGAAAATAAATAGTCTGGGTCCTGAATCATGTGAATATGTTATAGAATGTAAAACTATTGGGGAGAACACATGACACATTTAAATTTTTTTCACCCTCCCAACACATTTTGAGAAGCAAATCATAGTAAATGTGGGGTGATTTCCCCCCCATAAATATGGCCCTTTTCCCACCGCAGATATTCCCATGCACATATTTATTTTCTGTTTTGAAGAAGTCAGATTAGCAAGGTAACTTTTCCAAAATGTTTTTTCTTTACACGAGAATATGAAAGTATTAAATTGAAGAATTAAATGCTTTTGTGCTTATAGCTACTTCTCCCTGACACTCCTTTCTCAGGTGTCATGGTCTCTGCTCTCCCCTACAGACTGATAATTTAGGACTATAATTTCTCAGTGTAATTTCTCGTTTCTTCATTGGTAAGATTTGAATTGTTGGAAACAGTAGTCTTAAGATATGCATTAGGTTTTCTTTATTATTACATTATTATTGACCTATAACCTACGTAAGTAAAACGCACGTATCCTGACTGTACCAATTTGAGTTTTAACATTTGCACATATCAGAATCAATGGGGAGGGCTTTCTGAAATACTCCTGCCAAGAGATTAAAACGTTTCCTGGATGATTCTGAGCTACACCTATTTAAGAATCTTTGTCTTTGTAAAGAACCAACTTGAGTAATGCACATAAAAATACATAGTGTATCATAAAATGTTACACAGATTAAATTTAGGTTACTGTTTAAAAAAAAACTTAAATTTTTCCTGTGCCTTTTTCCTGGGGTTTGCAATGCTGGCTCACAGATGAAATTCTTACTTTGTTTTTCTGTTTATTTTTAAGAAAATTAATGCAAAGCTTCATGATGGAGTTTGTCAGCGCTGTAAAGAGGTTCTTGAATGGCGTGTAAAATACAGCAAATATAAACCATTGTCAAAGCCTAAAAAATGGTGAGTTATGTTTCTTAATTATCTTACCAATAATATATGTATCATAGCTTATTATTTCATTCCCTGATACCCAGAATTGTATCCCACTGAATACTAAGGTAGATGGAGAGAAAAATCCCATTCTCCCATGTAGAATTTGATCTTACGTGTTGATTCCTTCTATAAAATGGATTCATCCTTTCCCACCCATTTTTTTTTAAAGATTTTATTTAGTTATTTGTCAGAGATAGAGAGCTGGGGGGTGGGGTGGGGAGAATGAGTGAGAGAGAAAAAGAGAGCAATGTTCCTTAGCATTTCCCCCCAAAAGTAGATACTTTTAAACAAATCTGATGAGTTTTATGCTCACTGGCCCAAATTAGCAGTAGGGAAGTTTGGCAACTGTTGGTACTATCCAAGGCTAGATTTCCATGAATGAATTAACTGTGTTTTTTACTGTATTCTCTGTAGCTGGCTGTGCTATAAGCCATGTAGTTTTAGTTTATAGGCCTATTATATTATTTGTAGCTTTCTAGGGGTACCTAGCTGACTCAGTTGGTGGATCATGCGACTCTTGATCTTGAGGTTGTGAGTTCGAGC
The DNA here is from genome assembly GCF_002007445.2 of Ailuropoda melanoleuca. Classification (NCBI taxonomy): domain Eukaryota; kingdom Metazoa; phylum Chordata; class Mammalia; order Carnivora; family Ursidae; genus Ailuropoda; species Ailuropoda melanoleuca. The sequence goes on from NC_048234.1 coordinate 26,965,035, forward strand.
CCCGTGTTGGGTATTGAGACTTCTTAAAAAATAAATATCTTTTTTAAAAAAGGGATTTCTCTCTAAATGTTGGTATAACTTTGGGTTCCTGGCTTGCTCAGTCAGAAGAGCATGTGACTCTCAATCTTGGAGTCATGAGTTCAAGCCCCATGTTGGGTGTAGGAATGACTCAAAATAAATACATTAAAAAAAAAAAAAACTCTTAAAAAAAAAAAAAAGAATGGTTGGATGTGGACATCTAGACTCAAAGGTCGGCAACTCTATCCTGTCTTGGAGTCATTGAAGTCCCTGGAGTCAGGAAAGGTCATGATAATGTTGCCACTACCTAGGCAGTACAGTGACCCAGTGCTCTTTGAGAAACTTCAGTGGGTCAAGAAGATGAAGGCTGAGAGGACCTCAGGAGCTGCTGTTCCACATCACCCTAAGACACATGAGGTTTAGCCACAGAATAGCTCAGAATGAGTGCAAAATGAAGGAAATGTAATATTGTATAAATTCCCAATGACAGATAACAAGACATTCAAGCCTAAAGGAAGATCTTTAGAAATAGAGAAGCCCAGGCTAATCTAGAGCAAATGGTTATTCCTGAGAGTCCAAGAAACTGCTAGTTAAACCAAGGTCTGAGCATGTTACTGAGGACCTCACCTGCCTGGCCGAGAATATCACGAATTCAAATTACACTGAGCACTTGGCACATTAGGCATTTTGGCAAGCCTTAGCTTTCAAACTACAATCCGTGATTGAGAGTGTCGTAGAAAGTATAACTCACCTGTATCCACGTTGCATTCTCTGCATATTAACACTCACCAACATTGTAAGGGATTTAAGTGCGTTGATGAAAGATGCTGATGGTACCATAACTTGTTAAGAAATTTTGAATGTTTTACTCAAGCTAATCTTGCTTAGAAGTTAAATTTGTCCTTTGTCAGGATTTATATGAGAAGTTTTCTTTGACACTGGATGTGTCTTTTGTGAAAAGATCAATTTTCCAGCACCCTGGATTCAATTGTTGAGTCATTGATTAAAATGTTGAGTATTATTTTACTTGTCTAGCTGTCTCTTGCCACAGATTATGTAGCCAAATGATGTACATAAGGAAAAGTTCAACAGAACATAAAATGTAAGAGGAGGAGGGGCTATTTATAGGTCACATTTCTTTTGGAATGAAGTAATATTCTGGAAATTGGGAAAATTGAAGCTCTTTTATCTTATTCGTTAGGCTTGTAAATCATCAAAAACCACAGATGATTAGCAAATTTCCATTCCCCTTACAATCTAATCTCAAATGTTAGACCCAAGAAAGAATTAGGCATCTAAACTCTTTCATGTTGTCTGTTTTGACCATGGAAGCAAAAATTGTATCGTGTTTGTATTCGGCAGAAAATGATTCATTTTCAGGGAGGTGACATGCTACAGGGTTTTTATAATCAAGTTCTTTATGACACTTTCTCTGAATTACCGAAAACAATCCTGGACCATTCCCAGAGACTTTTTGGAAAAGATGTCCTAACTGGAGCTGGAGGAGCTGAAAACTATCATTTGCTAGAGGGAGATGGGATTATGATCCTGAGAGGGAAGGGGATAAAAAGGCAGGTCATGCATTAGAGCTGTGTAAACAATGTGATCTTGGTACTACCCTTGGATATAAGGTAGTTTTAAATATCACTGAATACTCAAATCTTCAAGTCTTTATGGAAATATAGTGAAAGGCTTATAAAGATAATGCTCAGCTTTTCACAGCTGCTCTTCTCTGGCCACTTAATCAGAGGGCAGGGTGGTCTGCAGCCCGATTCCCGCTCATTTTGGTTTGTGTCTTTTGATCTGAAGGGGAGTACCTGCTAATCCCTGGTTGGAGGGCTGCTGTGGTGCCACTAACATCTCCTGGACACCCAAACGGTCTAATCATTATTAGACTTAAAGATGACTTGTCTATGTGAGAATTGTGGATCAGAATGAGTCTAAATCTTTTTGTATAAAACCTCATTTTTCAAGGGCCCTGGTTTTGACTGTTGAAAAAAAGACCCAAAGATAAATTAAGAGCATTCACTACTATGCTTGGTCAGTCCCAAGTCATTCACAAATTCTGTAAATAACCTTAAGCATGGAGCTGAATTATTGGAAAAGCAAGAGGTCTTAATAAAAGTCAAATAATTTGTATAGTTCTTACAGAATAATGGAGTCCTCACATTTTTTACTTAAATTTCTTTTATCGACATTATTTCCCAGCCATACTGGAAATACAGATGGTTAAAAGATTATCCCCTTCCTCAAGCAATACAAGACAAGGAATAAAGGGGGCTTTTTTTTTTTTCCTTTTTTCTGGGCTCAGACGGGATTACATTATTTTAGCCAAGATCAGAAAGTAAAGCAGATGGAGTTAAGATTCAAATGCAAATTGATCCCATTCCAAAATCGTGTTTTCCTCCTCCTACAATGATTTCTCAGTATTGTATTATTCATTCAAAAAGTCTTTTTCTTCCCTTTATCTGAGCCTGATGCTATATTAATTTTTATAGCCACCCATCTTGTTTATGAAAGTTATCCACTGCTGAGTACCACATATATAGCCCTGCTTATTAATTAATTAAGTAAGTAAGCTCCCTCTATGCCAACGTAGGTCTTGAATTTAAGACCCTGGGAACAAGAGTTGCATGCTCTACCAACTGAGCCAGCAGGCGTCCCATTTTTTTTTTTTTTTTTAATACACATGTCCAGACAAATAGATTTTACGTTCAGGCATTGAAATGCCTAAGCTAGTACCTAGAAACTTCTTAGGCCTTGTATTTCAAGTAACCAAGCAACTTTTTCAACTATGAACTTAGAAGTGTTATAGGCAATTACCCATATTTGTCTTAGAATCTCTAGACTGCTTCTTTTCTCTTCCTACTCGTAAAAAAGAATTTACCAAGAATATAGTGTTAGCTTATGTTTAACATCACCATAGTAGTAGAAGAGAAGGGAGAAGCTGGCATAAAACAGCAACAGAGCACAAACAAATTGGGGTCTGAGCTTAGAAGTGGACCTATGCGTCCTCTGCATTAGCAGTTCTCAACTGGGAGGGGAGAATTTTGCCCCCCAGGGGATATTTGGCAGTGTCTGGAGATAATTTTGATGGTCTTGACCTAGGGCATTTGGGAGGGATGCTACTGGCATATAGTGGGTAAAGGTCAGGTGCTGTGAAACATCGGACTGTGCACAGGACAGCCTCATGTCAAAGACATAGCCAGCCAACATGCTGCTAGTGTCTTGGTTGAGAAACCTTGCTGTATACAAAATACATGGATACTAACAGGGCCAAGTCCCACTGAAACTTGACATCTATCTTAGTTCAGTGGTTTTCAGTCTCAGCTGTAGAATTCTTTTTCTTTTCTTTCTTCTCTTTCTTCTTCTCCTTCTCCTTCTGACCACCTGGAGATGAAGAGTTGCATGCTGTACAGAATGAGACAGCCAGGAGCCCGAATTCTTAAATAAAACAAAAGCTTACCCGGGGATCCACTGAATACAGCAGGCCCTACAGAGCTGCCCTGGTTGGGGAAAAGGGAGCTTAGACCTTAAATGCTGCAAGAAGAATGTTGATTAAAAGTAGCTTTCATTTGGGGCTCCATCGGTGAAGCATGCAACTCTTGATCTTGGGGTTGTGAGTTTGAGCCCCATGTTGGGTGTAGAGATTACTTAAAAATATAATTTCTTAAAAGTAGATTTCATTCTAAAAAACATTTTAAGTGAGGAGGGCAAGAACTGGTGTCACATGCCTTGCAGTCAGCATTGCTGTATGGATGTCTGGCCTAACAGTTTCAGGACATTGTAGGTGCTTAATGCCTGAAGCACTTTGCTTTTAAATGGAAGTTTCCACCCCTGGTTTTCACATGTAGGTATTTAGCACTTTCTAAAATTTATCAACCCACTGAAGCCCTTATCTCTTCATACTTTATTGTATTAAATAAATTCTTCTCTATCTCACCTCTACTCAAATAGATTCCTTGGTCCAGAGTTTGAATAAACTAGTATTGTGAAAAAGGCTTATTTCACATAAAAGTTTCCAGGACTATCAGGAAGAGTTGGGTCTCCAGCAGCAGGAGGCTAAGTGGAATTTTGTTCCTGGGAAGTTCTGCTTTTTATGTCTGCTACAGTGTGTGAGAGAGTGGGAGTGGGGATGAGGTTCTCCAAACTGTGGGAGAACACGAAAAGTCAGACTGTTGGGGAGCAAATGAGATAGAGGAGGATGAGATGGTCCTGAGCAGGTCATGCCACCCTATTTGGCTTGACTCTCTAACTATCCGCTTGCGCCTTCTTTACTACAAAACTTTGTTCTGACCGAATTAGCCAAACTAAGACCCTCGAGATAATCTTTTATAGAGCCACCCTGTCTTTTAAAAATTATCTATATATTTTTGTGATGGTGTAAAACAAATAATATACAATTTACCATTTTAGCCATTTGTTAAGTGTACAGTTCAGTAGTGTTAAGTGTATTCACATTGTTGTGAACACATCTCCAAAACATTGTCATCTTGCAAGTTTGAATTCTGTGCCTCTTAAACAGTGACTCCCCTTCCCCTACTCTGTCAGCTCCTGGTAGCTGCCATTCTACTTTCTGTTGCTATGAATTTGGCTACTTTATTTTTATTTTCTTTAAAGTAGGCTCTACACTAGGCTCCAGTGTGGGGCTTGAACTCATGACCCTGAGATCAAGACTTGGAAGCTTAACTGACTGAGCCATCCAGGTACCCCTGAATTCGACTACTTTAAATACTTCATATAAATGGAATCATAACAGTGTTTGTCCTTTTGTGGCTGGCTTATTTCACTTAGTGTAATGTTCTCAAGTCTCATTGTTATAGCATATAACAGAATTCCCTTCCCTTTTAAGACTGAATAATACTCCATTGAATATGTGTGCACACAGACACATACGCTACATTTTGGTTCTCACTCATCTGTGGATGGACACTTAGGTTGCTTCTACCTCTTGGCTATTGTGAGTACTGCTATGAGCATTGTCGTGCAAATATCTCTTCAAGACTCTGCTTTCAATTTTTTGGCATATATACCCAGAAGTGGGATTGCTGGCTCATATGGTAGTTTTGTTTTTAATTATTTTAGGAATCTTCATACCTTTTTTAATAGTGACTGCACCATTTTGCCAGTCACACCAACAGTACACAAGGGTTCCACTTTCTCAATATCTTTGCCAGCATTCGTTTGCAGTTATTTTTATTTTTAAATATTTATGATATTTTAATAGTGATGTTATTGAGAATCACCAAGAAATTAAAACATAGCAATTATATTTTCTTTCTTTCTTTCTTTCTTTCTTTCTTTCTTTCTTTCTTTCTTTCTTTCTTTCTTTTTTGTAAGTTTATTTTTGAGAGCGAGCAAGAGAGGGAGAGCACAAATGAGGTAGGGAAGAGGGAGAAGCAGTCTCCACATTCGGGAGCCCAATGTGAGGCTAGATCCCAGGACTCCAGGATCATGACCTGAGCCAAAGGCAGATGCTTAACCAGTGGAGCCACCCAGGTGCCCAGCTATTATATTTTCAAAAACATTTCAAATAACTTTAGCCATCAACAAAAAATAGTAAAACCATTATCCAAAATAACTATTAAGTCACGAGTAATTTAACTGTTTCTTTTAAAATGAAAATTAAGTTTAACATGGTATTAATAATTAACTGAATATTAGGTTTTATAAATCACAAATAAGGTAATTCTAAGTAAAAACTATTATTATACCCTGTCAGTAAAGACATTAACAAACTTAAAGCTAAAGCAAGAACTAATCCTCTTTTTTTTTTTTTTTTTTAAGATTTTGTTTATTTATTTGACAGAAATAGCAAGAGAGGGAACACAGCCACAGGGAGCTGGAGAGGGAGAAGCAGGCTCCCCGCTGAGCGGGGAGCCCCATGTGGGGCTTGATCCCAGGACACTGGGATCATGACCTGAGCTGAAGCAGACACTTAACTGACTGAGCCACCCAGGCACCCCACCCAGTACTAATAATACTCTCAGAAGTCATGAAATCAGTTAGCACAAATGAAAAATCAAAAAGTGACATCATAATCCACTTTTCCTACTTTAAGTTATTGAATAAACACTTCACAGATTAAAGGAATAGTCAGTTTGTTAATGAATTTTACTTTAAAGATACTTATTATTTCAACTAATCTTAACTTTTACCTTATTCATTGAATAATATTCCCCCCCCTTTTTTAAAAGATTTTATTTATGTATTTGAAAGAGAGAGAGAGCACAAGGGAGGGAAGGTCAGAGGGAGAAGCCGACTACCCACTGAGCGGGATGACCGATGCAAGGCTTGATCCTGGGACTCCAGGATCATGGTGTGAGCTGAAGGCAGGCGCTTAAGCAACGGAACCACCCAGGTGTCCCAGTACTTTTCTTTTATAAGAGACTATATTTGTCTGGGTAGAAAGTATCTGTCACATAGAATTTGCCACATTGAATTTGATGTGGCAATTTCAAATTCTGTGTTTGCAGTTATTTCAGGCAGCATCTTCAACATGCAAGACACTGTGCTATATATTATAGAAGATACCAAAATCAATGTCCAACACCAAGGAGTTTACAATCTATTAGGAGAGATAGGCCCACAAGTAATTCTTAGGCAGACTGTGAGGAGTGCCAGGTATAAGTAAAAGATGAAAGAGACCCATAGGGTTCAAGGGGAGACTGCAGAGGACTAATAAAATGAAAACAGGAGAGAGAGATCTAGAAAAGATAGAAATTAAAGGTAAAAGAGTACTGTAAACAATGTTTGCAGGGGGGCACCTGGGTGGCTCAGTCGTTAAGCATCTGCCTTCAGCTCAGGGCATGATGCTTGTGTTCTGGGATTGAGCCTCGCATCAGGCTCCTCCGCTGGGAGCCTGCTTCTTTCTCTCCCACTCCCGCTGCCTTTGTTCCCTCTCTTGCTGGCTGTCCCTCTCTCTGTCAAATAAATAAATAAAATCTTAAAAAACAAACAAACAAACAAAAACAATGTTTGCAGGATGCCCTGTGAGTGAATCACCAGGGGATGGAGGGAAAATGAACAAGAATCCCATGTTCCCTTTGATAGATAATGTGGATCATCTCAAGGTGTCTCTCTATATATTGTCTTTGGGTTCCACATAGATTGTTATTTGTTCGGGGGTGCCTGGCTGGCTCAATCGGTATAGCAATGTGACTTGATCTCAGGGTTGTGAGTTCTAGCCCCACGGTGGGCATAGAGATTACTTAAAGTCCTCCACCCCCCCAAAAAAACCTCAAAAAAACAAAACAAAACAAAAAGTAAGGGTGCCTGGCTGGCTCAGTCGGTAGAGCATGCAACTCTAATTTTAGGGTCGTGAGTTTAAGTCCTACCTTGGGGTAGAGTTTACTTAAAAAAATAAACTTTATTTATTTATTTATTTTAAAGATTTTATTTATTTATTTGACAGAGAGAGAGAGACAGCCAGCGAGAGAGGGAACACAAGCAGGGGGAGTGGGAGAGGAAGAAGCAGGCTCATAGCAGAGGAGCCTGATGTGGGGCTCGATCCCATAATGCCGAGATCACGCCCTGAGCCGAAGGCAGACGCTTAACCGCTGTGCCACCCAGGCGCCCCAAAAATAAACATTTTTTAAAAAGTGAACATTGTTATATACTACAATGTTATCAGTCCCTCCATGTTATCAGTGTGTGATAATAAACTATATAGTTTGGCCTCTTTGGTTATATTCTTCAACCCCAGCATTTCTTATAATAGGTTGAGACTCTGATGGTTAATCAGTGATAGGAGGAGAGTTGTGTAACCTTATTCCAGGAGTATTAAAATGTCCTAGAGTGGAGTTTTGCTCACAGGCTGCTCTTCATGTCATATTGAAGTATGTGGTGACTGTAAACCCTGGCTTTATTCTTGCCCAGAAACTTGGTCCTTAATATTTAAATGTAAAAGTGGAAAGTTTTCATTACTGTCATCCGTTGTTCAACTGTACCTGAAACCTACATTTTGACATTAATATTGATTGATATACAAGCTTTAATTTGAAATTGCCTGCCCTAAAGTGCAGTAATTTCCATTTTCTCTTTTTTTCTAAATTACTCTTGGTCAGAGGTGAATATTTTGTATGCTTTTAAGAATTGTTCTAATCAAATCTGTGGTGAGAAGAGGTAGTACAATCTCTCCACTTATTTTCAAACACATCATTTAGGGACACAAGGAAGTGAATTGTAGCTTTTTCTACTCAAAATTCTTGGACTTTAAAGATACTGTTTCCTTAAAAGCATTTTCTAAATAGCATGTGATATAATTCCTTAGTATGGTTTCAGAATCTTTTGGTGTTAGCAGATTACTTAGAGTCACTGCAGGAAGTGTGACTTTATGGAACTCTGTCGATGTTGAGTTTCTATTATTTGTACAGCAAGGGTGGAGTACCATAGCTCATTGTTTACGAAAGCACCTAGTCATCGCCTATTATGAGTATTGCAAGTGGAGCTGAATTATGGTAAAGGTTAAAGTGTAATAATTTAAACAGGAAATTAAGACAGTGCCAGCGACGTTGTGGCAGAGTAAAATAAGCCTTTTACTTGTAGCAAGTACTAGAAATATAAGATCAGTTCTTTTTCCCTTGGTATTTATTGCCTAGATCAGTGGTTCTGAAACCTTTTGTTACAGGACCCCTTCGTAACTCTTAAAAATTACTGAGCACCTGAGAAAGCTTGGCTTACATGGATTTATATGGGTTATAGCTATTGATATTTATTGTATTATATATGAAAACTCAGACATTTTAAAAATAATTATTTAATAAATAATACGAATATAAGCAACATATGCCCATTAAGTATTAATAACTTTTTGTGAAAAGTAACTTTTGAAACAAAAATACTGGTGAGACAAGTGACGTTGTTATACATTTTTGCAAATTTCTTTAGTGTCTGGCTAGTAGAAGAAAAAGGAAAAAGTTTTAAAAGGAGTAAGAGTAAATTTTAATAGCTTTTCCCAGGTAATTGTAGAAATCCTATCCAGAGTTGCACACTCTACCCAATGAGCCAGACTGGTGTCCCATACCCATGCATGATTTTGTAACATACATTTGCTCATTTGGAAAATATTAGTTCACTGAGTTATACTGATCTTCTAAATGTTGATATGTTTTATTATACAATATAAAAGTCGTGTTAATATCACAACAATGTCATTAGAAAGTCTGTGAGTTTTTCTTTTAGTTTTTTAACTGAGTTTTGGGAGGTGACAAATACAGTGATTACTAGTACAGTTTGGTGCCCCTGTCCTTGTTCATGCTAAGTGGCCAGTACTTTCAGTACTTATTATGAAGAATGAGACTCAAAGAAAGTGACTTTCAAAGGTTATATGACAAGAGCATGTAAAAGCTGCGCTAGAATCTCAGTCTGCTGTGTCAGTGCTATTTTGAAAATAGTCTTTACTAGTATTTACAGTGGTCCATTGAAAACTTCAAGTTTTGTCCTGACTTCCACCCTTAAATATGTAGTGAGCATATTTTAGCTTTTAATTAGTTTTTCCTTCCTATTGTGTTTTTCATTATAAAGAAGTAAATATGGTATCATTTTTTAAGAAAGGTGCTACTGTCTCCTTTGTCAGTAAACATGGTTTATAGGAGTGATCTGTGTTTTTATTTGGCCATGGTTTCCCCTGAAATGATTAGTTGTGGTTTATGCATGGTCAAGATTGTTTGATTGTTTTTGGGAATTACATTTCATGGAGAAATAAAAAGAAGGCAAAACCATGATTATTTTAACGTCTCTGAAGTTCATTGAGTGTTGGACTCAAAATATTAAAAATATAGCCATTTCAAGGGAAAATAGGTAAAATTTATATTGAGGTGAATTTCAAGTTTTTCTTTACTGTCTATTTTATAAGAAAAAACCACTCAAGAGTGATTAAATAATTTTCAGCCACTTTAAAAGGTGTTTCAAGATATTTCACAAATTTTATGACAACTTGGAAGGTGTGTTCTTATCATTAAAATAATATCTAAATCATTCCATTCTTGAGATCAAGATTTTTTGAGCCTTGAGGTGAAAAAAAAATGCAGAAATTCAATTACTTTCAGACCTTCTTTCATTCTACTCCAGTGAAGACATAAAGCCTGAATTAAGAGATTTGAAAGAGAAGGCACACAAAGGTCCTACTTATGTGCAAGGGAAACTGGACGCTTGTTAAGTATAAGTGTATAAATTTATATTACTTTTTCACAAACATATTTCACATTTATAAAAAGGAAACATTTTAAAAATCTGTGTGTCTCCTTAAAAGATAGGTATATTTATATTCACTGAACTGCTAGCCTAATAAACCTGGCTGTTTTTCAGAGTGAACTTAAATTTGAAAAGAGTATAATTGCTTTCAGCAATAGAATTCCTTCTCTTATTTGAATTGGCCATTACAGTCTCAACCAGCAGTAGGAACATTGGAAAACCCCCATAACTAGGAAGTATTACTTTGATCTGGTCAAGAGTCTCAAGTGGTAATGTGCATAAGAATTTCATGAAGAGTTTAACAGATTCTTGGGACCCATCCTCAAGATTTCAAGTATGTAAATAATGGCTGTAACCCAGATATCTACATCTTAATAAGCTTCAGGTGTTGGAGTCAGTGTTAAGAGTCATTGTTTTGGGAACTCAATGGGCTAGAGAATGTAGACTCTGGGATCTTTTAACTCCAAATTCCAAAACAGGATATCCCATTTTTAAGGCTATTTTACATGTAAATTTTACCATTAACAGTTCTGTAAATACAGTTTTATCCCTGAATTAGCAATTTGAATACTTAAGGATTGGTTTACCCCAGGACTCCCTGGTATGAAACAACACATTCACAGAAATAAAAACATTCTAATTTCCTTGAAGCCTTTGATGAACCTAACAAAGACAGACTTTCTTTAAAATTATTTTAAAACTTTTAAAAATTTGACACCAAAAGAAAACCTGAAGCTTTCCCTAATCTACATGGATTGTTAGAACTTTCTCTGTGTGTTCTAATGGTATACATTTTTTAAATGTTTTTTTATTGCAGAGTAATTAAGTAAAACTTTTTAGAAATCCAATATATAAACATACCAAATAATTTAATAAGAAATTTTTAATTATTATTTTCACTTAGATTGTATATCAGAGAAGTTTTTGAGGTTTTTTTTTTATTAATTCTAACTTAGATTTTTGTCAGTCAGGTCTCTTGAAGATATGATTTATATGCAGCAAAATTCATCCTTTTTACTGTACAGTATTAAAAAACAAAATTCAACTGAGTAAATTTTAATGATCTTATTAGCTTTATTCTTTGCTTCATGAATCAGTCCATACAGTCTAGCAGACAGAAAGGAGCTCCAAGGAGGTATGCAAAAGGAAAGACACTTATAGGCAGAAGGGCGTGGGAACGAGGAAATTATACTAGAGAAAAAGCTGGTTGGTTACTTCAGCCAGCTTTCCTCTAGGGACTGACAGGGGTCTGTTAGGTAGATCAACTAACTTGTGCTGACCAGGAGATGCCTGATTGACTGGTATAGGATTCCATTTCTGGCAGAGCTGAAAGTGAACTAACTACGTCTTGGTGCTTAGCATAAGTAACTCCATTTTGAGCCTGCTTTCATGTTTTTAACAACAGTTTTATAAGTTTTGAGAAATTAATACAGTTGTGAGACTAATACCACAATTAAGATATAGGACAGTTCCATTACCCCAAAACTTTGTAGTCACTCCACCTGTTGCAGGATTATCGAATGCAATGGCCAAGAAAGACTTCTCGAGACGTTGTATGGTGCGGCTTAATAGGTTTATTTAGGTAGCACGGGAATAGGACCCATGGGCAGAAAGAGCTGCACTTTTACTATATGAAGCTGGTGGTTATGCACTTAGTGCTCAAGAGGGAGGGGATGTGCAGGGAGTATTAGACCATAAATGTCTTCTTTGAATTTCTACTCGTAAAACTACTTTTGCAAGATTTCTGTGGTGTTTATCATTCAGTTTTATATTAAATATTGGTGAGATATCCAAGCAGTTATGAGACCCTCTGAGAATGTAGCAACCAGGGCACCTGAGTGGCACAGTTGGTTGAGCAGCTGACTCTTGATTTTGGCTCAGGTTGTGATCTAAGGGTTATGAGATTGAGCTCCTGTCAGCTCAGCATGGAGCCTGCTTGAGACCCTTTCTCCCTCTCCCCTGTCCCCTCTAAATTAAACAAATCAATCTTTTTTTTAAAGATTTTATCTATCTATTTGAGAGAGAACGAGATTGAGAACGAGAGCGAGAGAGAACATGAGCAGGGGGGAGGGGCAGAGGGAGAGGGAGAATTGGGCTCCTGGCTGAGCAAGGAGCCCAATGTGGGGCTCGATCCCAGAACCCTGGGATCATAACCTGAGCTAAAGGCAGATGCTTAAACCTACTGAGTTACCCAGGCAACCCATTCTTTTTTTTTTTTTTAAAGATTTATTTGTTAGGTGCCTGGGTACGCTTCCATATACATTCATCTACAGGGTTTTTATTTCTCTTGAGTAAGTGTGTAGCACTGAGATTGCTGGGTTGTATGTTAGGGATATGTTTATAAGAAAGTATCGAACTGTTTTCCGAAATGGCTATACCGTTTGCATTCTTACCAGCAGTATGAGAGTTCCAGATGTTCTGCATCCTCAACACTAGGATTTTTTGTTTGTTTTGTCCTCTTTTATTTTATTACATTATTTACTAATTTATTTTTAAAGATTTTATTTATTTATTTATTTGAGAGAGAGGGAGAGCACGAACTGGAGAGGGGGCAGAGACAGAGGGAGAGGGCAAAGCAGACTCCCTGCTCGGCCCAGAGCCTGATGTAGAGCCTGGCATCATGATGTGAGCCAAAGTCAGATGCTCAACCAAGGGAGCCACCCAGGGGCCCTTGTTTTGTCCTGTTTTAGCTGTAAGTGAGTAGCTGTATCTCATTGTGATTTTAATTTGGATTTGTTTGATGACCAGGGATACTAAACATCTTTTCATGTGCTCATTTTGTATATGTTTCTTCTTTAGTGTAGTCTTCATTATATATTTTAGCCCATGTTTTTATTGAATTGCTTTGTTTACTTATTACTGAATTTTGAAAGTTCCCTATATATTGTGGTTCCCTATATATTGCTTTGTTTACTTATTACTGAATTTTGAAAGTTCCCTATATATTGTGGGTACAAATCTTTTATCAGATACCTGTTCTGCAAATATTTTCTGCAAACCTCTGACCTTTTTTTCTTTTAATAGTGACTGAACCTTTTTTTCTTTTAATAGTGACTTTTGTTGGGGAGGGAGAATTTCCTCTAGCTGGACTAAGAATCAAATTGACATGAGACAGATTAACAGGAGAAAATCAAATTTAATAGCATACATACAGGGAATTCACAGAGACAGAAATTCCAAAGATAGGTAATATGATTTATATGAGTTAAGGAGAGAGGTAGGGGTCTGAGGATTAGCAGGAAGGTGAGAGGAGATGTTTAGAAAACACAGGTTGCCCTTTTATGTCGGTAAATGTCTAGGTAAAGTGGTATCTCTGTTAATAGCTGTCTTCTGGTGTAAGCAAGCAATTATGTGGGAAGTAAAGGGCTTTTCCTGAATCGGCTGGGTTTTGATTGCTTTTAACTAAGCATAATGTTTATGCCAAAGTGGCCGATCTTGGGGCAGCCTGCCCTTGTCCCCTATACTTTCAAAGTGGAATAATTTTTTATTTTGGTGAAGATAAGGATTTATCAGGAATTTTTGTTCTTGATTTTGTTGTTGTAGCTAAGAAATCTTTGCCTGGCCTAGGGTCACAAATATTTCTCCTGTGTTTTCTTTTAGCTGTTGTTTAATTCTTCGTTTTATATTTGGACTTATGATCCATTTCCTGTTAATTTTATGGATATCCAGTTGTTTCAGAATCATTTGTTGAAAGAACTGTTTTTTCTCCACTGAATTCCCTTTGCATTGTGCTGAAAATCAATTGATTATATATGTATGTATCTATTTCTGGAATCTATTCGATCCCATTGATTTATGTGTCTGTCTTTTCACCAAGACCAATCATGAGTCTTCCAGCCTGGTTTTCTCCTTCAAAATTGTTTTGACTATTATAGCTTTTTTTGCTTTTTCTTATAACTTTCAGAATTGGTTTGTCAGTTTCTGTAGAAAAAGACATTGGTCATTGCTAGACCATAGATATAGTTTATTTTTGTTTACTGACTGTGTATACTATGACTTCAATAAACGCACTTTTTAGTTAATTAATCAATTAAATGTTGAATTATTTATTTATTTGTCAGAGAAAGAGACAGAGCAAGCACAAGGAGGGGGAGAAGCAGGCAGAGGGAGAAGCAAGCTCCCCACTGAGCAGGGAGCCTGATGCAGGACTCCATCCCAGAGTCCTGGGATCATGACCTGAGCTGAAGGCAGATACTCAACTGACTGAGCCACCCAGGCATCCCTATTTATTTATTTTAAAATTTTATTTTTAAGTAATCTCTATACCCAGTGTGGGGCTTGAACTCACAACCCCTGAGATTGAGAGTCGTGTGCTCTATGAACAGAGCCAACCGGGTGCCCCTCAGTTTTTGTTTCTAATACTGTTTTTGTAAATTCGTTGGGATTTTCTACATAGACAATGATTTAAAAAAAAAAAGGCAGTTTTATTTCTTGCTTTCCAATCTGTATGCTATTGTATTTCTTTTTTGCCTTTATTGTACTGCCTAGGACCGCTGTTATGTTTTTGAAAAGGAATGATGAGGGCCTATATTCTTGCCCTGTTCTTGATCTTATGGGGAAGGTATTCATTCTTTCATCAGTAAGTATATTAGCTGTAGTTTCTCTGTAGGTGCTTTTTATCAGGTTGAGGAAGTTTCTTTATAGTTTGCTGAGAGTTTTTATCACGAACGGGTATTAAATTTTGTTAAATGCTTTTTCTGCATGTGATGAAATCAATAAATGGTTTTTCTTCCTTAAAACATCCATTTGGTGAATTATATTAATTGATTTTAACTTTTTTTAAGATTTTATTTATACATTTATCGGAGAGAGAGCACAAGCAGGGGGAGTAGCAGGCAGAGCAGGCAGAGGGAGAAACAGGCTCCCTGCTGAGCAAGGAGACTGATGTGGGGCTCGATCCTAGGGCCCTGGGCTCATGACCTGAGCCAAAGGCAGATGCTTAACTGACTGAACCACCCAAGCATCCCTCATTTTTTTAATTTTGAATTAGCTTTTCATGACCTTGGATAAAGCCTTATTGGTTGTGATGTATATCCTTTTTATATATTGCTAAATTTCATCTGCTAACATTTTGTCCTATATTTTTACATCTATGTTCATTAGAAATACCAGTTTGTAATTTTGTCTTTGTTTTGTCATATGAGGGTCTTATCAAATGAGTTGGGAACTGTTCCTTTCTATTTTATTTTCTGTTTTCTGGAATGATTTGTGTAAAATTAGTGTTATTCCTTTTTCTCTTTTAAACTAGTACTGTTTCTTATTTGGTAGAATTCACTAGTGAAGCCATTTTGGGGTTGGAGTTTTCAAGTATGACTAAATTTTTCTTTAATGTGTAGAGGAATTTTTAGTTTATCTATTTCTTCTTTTTTTTTTTTTTTTAAGATTTTTATTTATTTATTTGACAGAGAGAACACAAGCAGGGGGAGTGGGAGAGGAAGAAGCAGGCTCCTAGCAGAGGAGCCTGATGTGGGGCTCGATCCCTGAACACCGGGATCACGCCCTGAGCCGAAGGCAGATGCTTAACGACTGCGCCACCCAGGCGCCCCTATCTATTTCTTCTTAAACAAGTTTTGATAGTATACCTTTTCAGGCATTTTTTTTTTTTAAAGACTGTATTTATTTATTTGAGAGAAAGAAAGAGAGTGTGAGCAGGGGAGATTGGAAGGGCAGAGGGAGAGGAAGAAGCAGACTCCCTACTGAACAGGGAGCCTGACGAGGGGCTCGATCCCAGGACTCTGAGATCATGACCTGAGCTGAAGGCAGACATCCAGCTGACTCAGCCACCCAGGCACCCCTACTACTTTTTTTTTCTTTTAATATTTTTATTTGTTTGAGAGAGAGAGAGAGAGAGAGCGAGCATGAGCGGGGGGGGGGAGGGGCAGAGGGAGAGGGAGAAGCAGACTACCCCCTGAGCAGGTAACCGGGCACAGGGCTCCATTGCAGGACCCTGGGATCATGACCTGAGCTGAAGGCAGATCTTAACTGACTGAGCCACGTAGGTGCCCTGAAATGTGTTTATTTCAAAGATGTTGTTGGATTTATGGGCATAGAGTTACTAAAATTCCTTTATTATTCTTTTGATATCTGTTGGATTTGTCTAGTGCTGTCTCTTCTTTTATTCTTGATATTGGCAAGTTGTCTCCTTTCTTTTTTATCTTCATCAGTCCGGCTTTGTGTTTATGAATTATATTAATTTTTTAAAAGAACCTGCTTTTGGTTTTATTGATTTTTCTCTATTTTTCTGTTTTCAATTTCATTGATTTTTTTTTAAAGATTTTATTTATTTATTAGAGAGGGGACAAGTAGGCAGAGCTGCAGGCAGAGCAGCAGGTGGAGGGAGAGGGAGAATCAGGCTTTCTACTGAGCAAGGAGTCTGATGCAGAGCTCGATTGCAGGACCCTGGGATCATGACCCGAGCCAAAGGCAGATGCTTAACTGACTGAGCCACCCAGGCACCTCTCATTAATTTTTTTTTAAGTAAACTCTGCCCCCCGTGGGGGGCTCAAACTCATGACCCCAAGATCAAGAGTCACATGCTCTACCCACTGAACCAGCCAGACACCTTCAATTTCATTGATTTTAGTTTTGATATTGCTTCCTTCCTTTTGTTTGCTTTGAGTTTAATTTACTCCTTTTTCCCCCTTGCTTTCTTTTTTTTTTTTTTTAAAGATTTTATTTATTTATTTGACAGAGATAGAGACAGCCAGGGAGAGAGGGAACACAAGCAGGGGGAGTGGGAGAGGAAGAAGCAGGCTCATAGCGGAAGAGCCTGATGTGGCTCGATCCCATAATGCCGGGATCATGCCCTGAGCCGAAGGCAGACGCTTAACCGCTGTGCCACCCAGGCGCCCCCCCCTTGCTTTCTTAAAGTAGAAGTTAAATAGTTCTTCTTGTTTAATATAAATATTTAATTATATAAATATCCCAGGAACATTTTTAGCTCCGTTCTATAAATTTTGATGCTGTGTTTTCATTGTTGTTCAGTCAAAGTATTTTTTAAGTCTTTTCTTCTTTTTTTTTTTTTTAAAGATTCATTTATTTATTTCTTAGAGAGAGTGCATGTGCATGAGGATGGGGAAGGAGCAAAGGGAGAGGGAGACCCAGACTCCTCACTGATTGGGGAGCCCATTGCGGGCCCAGGACCCTGACATCATGACCTGAGCCAAAATCAAGGGTTGGAGGCCCAACCCACTGAATCACCCAGGTGCCCCCAGTCAAAATATTTACTAAATTCCCTTGTGATTTCCTCTTTGACCTGTAGGTTATTTAGGAGTGTTTTGTTTATTTTCTAGATATTAGGGCATTTACAGATTTTTTCTGTTTTATGGATTTCTAATTAATTTCATTGCAGTAAAATAACAAATTTCAGGTTTAAAATTTTTTTTTAATTTGTTGAGATTGGTTTTGTGGCTCAGGATATGGTCTATCTTGGAGAATGCTTCATGTGTACTTGAAGAGAATATATTGCTCTTGTTGGGTGGAGTGTTCTATAAATTTGATAGCATTCTATCAGCCAGGTGTTCTGTATCTTTACTGACTTTTTTGTACAATCAGTTATGGAGAGAAAAGTGTTGAAGTCCCTTAACTGTACTTGTGGATTTTTCTAATTCTTTTTTTTTTTTTTTTAAAGATTTTATTTATTTTTTCGACAGAGATAGAGACAGCCAGGGAGAGAGGGAACACAAGCAGGGGGAGTGGGAGAGGAAGAAGCAGGCTCATAGCGGAAGAGCCTGATGTGGGGCTCGATCCCATAACGCCGGGATCACGCCCTGAGCCGAAGGCAGACGCTTAACCACTGTGCCACCCAGGCGCCCCTAATTCTCTTTTTATCAACAGTTTTGCCTCATTTAACACCATGTTGTTAGGTGCATAAACATTTAGGATTATTGTGTGTTTTTAGAAGATTGATCCCTTTATTGTTGTGTAATAACCAGTTTTATACCTGGAAATTTTCTTTGAAGTTTATTTTGATAATAATACAGGGACTCCAGCTTTCTGTTGGTTAGTGTTTGCGTGGTTTTTTTCCTTGTCCTACTTTTTTTTTTACTTGTCCTACTTTTAACCATCTGTATGTTTATGTTTAAAATGGATTTCTGGTATCTTGTGTCTTTTGTTCCAGGTTTTTCTTACTTCTAACATTTATGTTTGACTTTTTAAAAAACCTTTATGAAGATTTAGTTCACATAGTATACAGTTCATCCATTTGACTTGTATAATTCAGTGGTTTTCAGTACATCATAGAGTTGCGTGACTGTCACAACAATTTAACATTTTCATCATCTCAGAAAGAAACCCTATGCCCATTAGTAGTCAATCTCCATTTCCCCCTGAACAACCCCACTTGTGCTTTCTGTCTCTATCGATTTACGTATTTTGGACATTTCACATAAGCAGAATCATGTAACATGCAGTGTTTTGTCACTGGCTTCTTTCACTTAGCATAATTTTTTCAAGTCTGTTGTAACATTTATCATTACTTAATTCTTTTTTATTACTAAATACTCCGTTGTAGAGCTGTACATCTTATCCATTCATTACTTGCTGGACGTTTGGCTATTATCTTACTCTTTTGGCTATTAAATAATGCTGCTGTCAACATTCATGGACAAGTTTTTATATACATATATGTTTTCAGTTCTCGTGTGTGTGTGTGTGTGTGTAGAGACAAAGAATTGGGGTTCTTGGGTTTTTTGATAACTCTATATCTAATCTTTTGAGGACCTGCCAAATTGTTTTCAAAAGTGACCATACTTTTTTACTTACCACCAGCAATATGAGGGCTCCAACTTCTCCACATTCTTTCTTATTGACGCTTGTTATTGTCCTTCTTTGTAGTAGTCATTCTAGTGCTGTGAGGTGGTATGTCATTGCAGTTTTGATTTGCATTTCCCTGGTGTCTAGTGATGTTGAGCATCTTTTCATGTGCTTATGGGCCATTTATATATCTTTTTTTGGGTAAAATGTCTGTTCAAATCCTTTGCTTATTTTGGAGTTATTTGAATTTTTATTGAGTTACAAGAGTTCTTTGTGTAGTCTAGGTAGAAATCTATTACTGTATTTGCAAATATTTTCTGCCATTCAGTGAGGTTTTCTTTTTTTTTCTATGTTAATAATGTCCTTTGATACACAAAAGTTTAAAATTTTTTAAAATTTAGGTATAATTGACATATAACATTTTATTAGAGTTGTGCAATATAATGATTCAATATTTGTATACATTGCAAAATGATCACCACAATAAGTCTAGTTAACATCTGTCACCATACATAGTTACAAAATTTGTTTTTTCTTGTGATGAGAACTTTTAAGATTTGCTCTCTTGGCAACTTTCACATATGCAGTACAGTTAATATTAACTATAGTTGTCACGCTGTACATTACTTCCCCATGACTTTATTTTGTAACTGGAAGTTTGTACCTTTGATTTCCTTCTTTTTTATGTCTGAGTAATATTCCACTGTGTATTTTACCACATTTTCTTCATTCATTCATCCATCAATAGGATCATAGGTTACTTCCGCTTCTTTCTTTTTCTTTCTTTCTTTCTTTCTTTCTCTTTCTTTCTTTCTTTCTTTCTTTCTTTCTTTTCTTTTCTTTTCTTTTCTTTCTTTCTTTCTTTCTTTTCTTTCTTTCTTTTTTGTAACCTCTGTGCCCAATGTGGGGTTCAAACTCATGATCCTAAGATCAAGAGTTGCATGCTCTACTGACAGCCAGCCGTACCTGTAGGTTTTTTCCATTTCTTGGCTATTGAAAATAATGCTGCAGTTAATATGGGGGTACATGTATCTTTCCAAGTTAGTGTTTTTATTTTCTGAAGATAAATATCCAGAAGTGGAGTTAGTAGATCATATGACATTTGTAGTTTTGGTTTTTTAAGGAAACCTCCGTATTTTATATAGTGGCTACGCTAATTTACATTACCACCAGCAATGCATAAGGGTTCCCTTTTCTCCACATCCATACTAGCACTTATTTCTTTTGATAACAGCTATTCTAACGTGTATGGGGGGATATCTCATTGTGGTTTTGATTTGCATTTCCCTGGTAATTAATGATGTTGTGTTTTTTTTTCATGTATCTATTGGCCATCTGTATGTCTTCTTTGGAAAAGTATCTAATGAGATTGTTTTGCCATTTTAATCAGATTGTGTTTTGGCTGTTGAGTTATGTGAGTTCATTATATTTTGGATATTAACCCCTTCTCAGATACTGTATATGATTTGTAAATATTTTCTCCTGTTTAGTAGGTTACCTTTTCATTTTGTTGATAGTTTCCTTTGCTATACAGAAGCTTTTTAGTTTGATGTAGTGCCACTTACTCAGTTTTTCTGCTTTACTTTTAGTCTTAAATCCAAAAAAATTATTGGTAAGACCTCTATCAAGGAGCTTATTGCCCATGTTTTCTTCTAGGAATTTTATAATTTCAGGTCTTATATTCAAGTCTTTAATCCATTTTGAGTGACATTTTGTATATGGTATAAGATAGGGGTCCAGTTTCATTCTTTTGCATGTGGCTGTCCAGTTTTCCCTACACTATTTATTGAAGAGACTGTCCTTTCCCTATTGTTTGTTCTTGGCTCCTTTGTTGTAAATTAATTGACCATATATGTGTGCTTTTATTTCGGGGCTACCGGTTCTGTTCTATTGATCTATATATTTGTTTTTATGTCCATATCATACTATTTTGATTACTACAGCTTTGTAATATAGTTTGAAATCAAGATGTGTGACACCTCCAGCTTTGTTCTTTCTCAGGATTGCTTTGACTCTTTGGGGTCTTTTGTGGTTCCATATAGATTTTAGGATTGTTCTGTTTTTGTGAGAAATGTCACTGGAATTTTAATAGGCATTGCATTGAATCTAGATTACTCTGGATAGTGTGGACATTTTAACAATATTATACAAATATGTACAGAATATTCCATCCAAAAACAACAGAATACACTTTCTTCTCAATTACACATGGAATACTCTTCAGGATAGTTCATATGTTAGGCCACAAAACAAATTTTAAAAACTTAAGAAGACTGAAATCATATCAAGCATCTTTTTCAACCATAGTGCTATAAAGGTAGAAATAAATTACAAGTACAAAAGTGGAAAACTCACTGATTTGTGGAAAGCCAACAACATGCTACTGAACAACCAGTGGGCGAAAGAAGAAATTAAAAAAGAAAAACAGGGGCGCCTGGGTGGCACAGCGGTTAAGCGTCTGCCTTCCGCTCAGGGCATGATCCCGTCGTTGTGGGATCGAGCCCCACATCAGGCTCCTCCGCTATGAGCCTGCTTCTTCCTCTCCCACTCCCCCTGCTTGTGTTTCCTGTCTTGCTGGCTGTCTCTGTCTCTATTGAATAAATAAATAAATCTTTAAAAAAAAAAAAGAAAAGAAAAACAAACCTTGAGAAAACTGAAAATGGAAATAGACCCCACCATAACTTAAAAGATGCAAAGTTGTTATAAGAGGAAAGTTCATAGCAATAAATGCTTACATCAAGAAAAAGAAAAATCTTTTTTTTTTTTTTTTTTTTTTTAAAACATTTTATTTATTTATTCGACAGAGATAGAGACAGCCAGCGAGAGAGGGAACACAAGCAGGGGGAGTGGGAGAGGAAGAAGCAGGCTCATAGCGGAGGAGCCTGATGTGGGGCTCGATCCCAGAACCCCGGGATCACGCCCTGAGCCGAAGGCAGGCGCTTAACCGCTGTGCCACCCAGGCGCCCCCAAGAAAAAGAAAAATCTTAATCTGATTTTACGTCTCAAGGAACTAGAAAAAGAACAAGTGAAACCTAAACTTAGTAGAAGGAAGGAAATAACAAAGATCAGTGCAGGAAAAAAAAATGAAATAGGAACTAAAAAGTAGAAAAGATCAGTGAAATTAAGAATTGATTCTTTGAAAAGATAAACAGAATTGACAAATCTTACATTAGACTCACGAAGTATAAAAGAAGAGTCAAATAAATAAAATTGGAAGTAAAAGAGGTGAAGTTACAACTGATACCACAGAAATACAAAGGATCCTAAGAGACTATATGAACAAATGTATGCCAGCAAATTAGAGAAATGGAGAATTTCCTAGAAACATACAGCCTACCAAGACTGAAACTTAAAGAAATAGAAAATCTAAACAGTCTAATTACTAGTAAGATTGAATTAATAATTAAAAACTTCTCCCAAAACAGAAGTCCAGGACCAGACAGTTTCATGGGTGAATTCTGCCAACATTTAAAGAATTAATACCAATTCTTCTCAAACTGTTCCAAAATAAGGAAAAGAAGGGAACACTTCTAAACTCATTTTATGAGGCCAACATTACCCAGATACCGAAACAGACAAGGATGCCAGAAGAAAAGAAAATTGTTGGCCTGTATCCCTGAGGCACATAGATGCAAAGTCCTTAACAAAATATTAGCAAGCCAATTCAGCTCTCAGTAGATGCAGAAAAAGCATTAGACAAAAAAAATTCAACATCTGTTTATGATAAAAACTCTCAACAAACAGGGTATAGAGGAAATATACCTCAACATAATAAAGGCCATATATGACAAACCCACAGCTAACATTGAACTCAGCAATGAAAAGCCAGAAGTGTTTCCTCTAAGATCAAGAACAAGATGAGGATGCCCATTCTTGCCACTTTGATTCAGCATAGTACTAAAAATCGTAGCCAGAGTAATTAGGCAAGAAAAAGAAATAAAAGGCATCCAAATAGAAAAGGAAGAAGTAAAACTGTCACTATTTGCAAATGACATTTTTATTTTTTTATTTTTTTTATTTTTTATTTTTTTTAAAGATTTTATTTGTTTATTCCACAGAGATAGAGACAGCCAGCGAGAGAGGGAACACAAGCAGGGGGAGTGGGAGAGGAAGAAGCAGGCTCATAGCGGAAGAGCCTGATGTGACTCGATCCCATAACGCCGGGATCACGCCCTGAGCTGAAGGCAGACGCTTAACCGCTGTGCCACCCAGGCGCCCCCAAATGACATTTTTAAAAGCTTTAAGAATGTAGATAAATCTGGGGTGCCTCCCTGGCTCAGTCAGTAGAGCAGCCCTATGTTTATTTTATTTCATCAAATAAATCTTATGCAATTAGTAAAAAATAATGCCTGATTTTCCCCCCCACTTTTAGTGTTAAATGTTTACAAAAGTCAGTGAAGGATTCTTATCACATAATGTGTAGACCATGTGCCTGTGAACTTGAAGTTTGTGCAAAATGTGGAAAGAAAGAAGACATTGTTATTCCGTGAGTATTTTTTTTTTTTAATGTTTGAGATTTAGTCTTTTAGTCATCGATATGTGAATTTTCTTTTGAGGAAACATCCAGTAGCTCTGAGAGTCTTAAGGTGCGGTGTATCACACTGATTTAGACTTCTTTTTTTTTTCCACCTAACAAGAAAATGTCTTAATTATTCATTATATTTTTCTATCATTATAGTAAAAATAAAACTTTATATTTTTAGGAAATTAAAATATTTATCCATGAAGTTCACATTCGTCACTCATCACAGAAGAATTTACTCATTATGCAACTACTTTTCTTGAATGGACATCATGTATTAATTTCTTTGAGCCTACTTTATTGACAACAGTATTATTATTATTATTATTATTTTTTAAGATTTTATTTATTTATTCGACAGAGATAGAGACAGCCAGCGAGAAAGGGAACACAAGCAGGGGGAGAGGGAGAGGAAGAAGCAGGCTCATAGCAGAGGAGCCTGACGTGGGGCTCGATCCCGCAACGCCGGGATCACGCCCTGAGCCGAAGGCAGACGCTTAACCGCTGTGCCACCCAGGCGCCCCGACAACAGTATTATTATTGGTTGGATTTTGACCGAAGTTAGTCTTCAAGGAGCTTTTTCTCTATACTTATTTTATTAGACTCCTATTAATCAGGAAATATAGTATAAAGTTCTTTTCAATCTACAGTTCAATAACAAAAGCCTGAGAAATAAGTAGAAGTTCTTTTTTTTCATTTTCAGGTTTAATAAGGAACCGGAAAAGACAGAAATTCCTGAAAGTAATCTACGTTCCAACCATAGAAGCTGCAGAAGAAATGAAGAAGAAAGTGATGATGACTTAGATTTTGATATTGATTTAGACAACACAAAAGACAATCAAGTGGATTAATATAGTAAAAGTCACCTTGAAAACATGAAATTCTGGACGACTTTTGACTTTTGAGAGTTTTACACAAAAATACTGTGAAATCCTAACGAGCAAAATAGCAAAAAGCTATAGAAAACAGGCAGAATTCACACATGGACAATATAAATTATGCACGATACTTGGAAAATTATAAAACTTTCATCCAGAGTTTTCTTATAATAAATTTTTAAGTAGCATATGCTAGAATACCTGCCAGAATGAGTATTAGGGTATCATAGTGCAGTTCATTGGAATTATTTGGAAGAGTATACCAACTAATATCAAACTAAACAAGATTCAGAATTGTTGGTTGTGTAAGAACTATCTCGTGGAAAAATCAGTGCTAGCCTCAAAAATTGGTCCTCATTAAGTACTTTTTTATAGATCTATCTCAAGTAAATGGCCCACATAACAAAGCCTCCTTACTTATAAGCTTGCTTGTTACAAAAAGCTTGTTATTTATTTTTTATAGTTATGTTTTACAAGTGTGTAGCAGTTTTTCTTGGAAGTATTTTTACATACCTGATCACATTTTTTACATTTCTTCTTTTGCAAAATATACATACAGAAAAAAATGTATAAAATACATTAATATATAATTATAAAGAAAAATCATATATCTGTCATCCAGATGAAGAGACTACTTTTAAACAATATAAATTAGCTTTGCCTGATTTTTAATCCTTTTTTTCTTTTTATCTTGAAATATCTCAAACCTAAACAAAACAGCAAAATAGTACAATGAAACTTTGTATATTCTTCATCTAGATTCACAGGTGATTTGTTATGTTTTCATTATATCTCAATAGATTGATATAAATACATATTTTATTTGCTGAACCATTTGCAAATAAGTGACAGACATTGGTTTTGAGCTTTGTGTGAGCAGGCTTATACTATGCATGTTATTTTGTATCTCTTCTTTATTTCATTATTTGTGAGATTGATGCATGTTTAGTTGTAAGAGCTCCGATTTGTTCATGTTACATTATTGTGTTTTTTTTTTTTTTAAAGATTTTATTTATTTATTCGAAAGAGAGAGACAGCCAGCGAGAGAGGGAGCACAAGCAGGGGGAGTGGGAGAGGAAGAAAGCAGGCTCATAGCGGAGGAGCCTGACGTGGGGCTCGATCCCAGATCGCCGGGATCACGCCCTGAGCCGAAGGCAGACGCCCAACCGCTGTGCCACCCAGGCGCCCCTACATTATTGTGTTTTATTCCATTGTCTTTATATCACGATTCATTTATCCTCTGTAATGTTGAGGGATGTTTGAGTTATTTTTAAATTTTCCTCATATAAAGAATACTGCTGTGAGCATTGTTACATGTGTTTCTTGGTACACACGTCTTGTTTCTTGGTGCACATTGCTATTAGATACATAGGTAGTAGTGGTACAGGCCATCCAGTTATATGCATATGCATCTGCAGGGTTCCTGTATAACGCCAAGCTGTCTTTAGAGGAATTGTTGTTTCCTTTCCCCACAGCAATATATTAAGAGTTCCAATGGTCTGTATCCTCTCTAACACTTGATCTTTAAATTTCTGTCAGTTTGGTAAGTGTGCAATGTATGTCTTTGTCTTATTAATTTTGTAATCTATGTGTATTGTATGTGTGTGTATATATATATACACACACACACATATATGTACCACGTCTTTTTATCCATTCATCTATGGATGGACACTTAGATTGCTTCCATATCTTGACTACTGTAAGTAATGCTGCAGTAAATATAGGGCTGCATATATCTTTTCGAATTAGCGTTTTTATTTTCTTTGGGTAATACCCAGTGGTGGAATTACTGAATCATATAGTATTTCTATTTTTAACTTTTTGAAGAACCTCCATACTGTTTCTCATAGTGGTTGCACCAACTGACATTCCCATGAACAGTGCAGACGGGCTCCCTTTTCTCCACATCCTCACCAGTACTTGCTATTTCTTGTCTTTTTTTTTGTTTTAAAGATTTTATTTATTTATTTGACAGAGATAGAGACAGCTAGCGAGAGAGGGAACACAAGCAGGGGGAGTGGGAGAGGAAGAAGCAGGCTCACAGCAGAGGAGCCTGATGTGGGGCTCGATCCCGCAACGCCGGGATCACGCCCTGAGCCGAAGGCAGACGCTTAACCGCTGTGCCACCCAGGCACCCCTATTTCTTGTCTTTTTGAGAGTAGGCATTCTGACAAAGTATGAGATGATTTCTTATTGTGGTTTTGATTTGCATTTCCCTGATGATTAGTGAAGTCCAGCATCTTTTTGTGTGTCTCTTGGCCATCCGTATGTTGTCTTTGGAAAAATGTCTATTCAAACCCTCTATCCAGTTTTAATCAGTTTTTTTTTTTTGTTTAAAAATATAGAATCTTATCAAGACATTAAGGAAAATGGACACATAAATGGAGAAACATAAAATACATGGAGAGAGATACTGTGTTCATGCTAGGGAAGTCTCAATATTCTAAGCTTACAATCTTACAGAAAGTTTCCCATAAATTTGGCTTACCTTTTTGCATATAGACTTATTTTCTGGACAAGGTTAACTGTTGTGGTTAAAGAGCCAACTAAATCATTAGTCCTAGCACAAGTACTTTCCCATCTGAATGAATCATAACTCCTCAGATTACCTTCTCAGGAGAGAAATTTTTTTTTTTAAGATTTTTTTAATTTATTTGACAAAGAGGGAGACAGCCAGCGAGAGAGGGAATACAAGCAGGGGGAGTGGGAGAGGAAGAAGCAGGCTCCCAGCGGAGGAGCCTGATGTGGGGCTCGATCCCAGAACGCTGGGATCACGCCCTGAGCTGAAGGCAGATGCTTAACGACTGCGCCACCCAGGCGTCCCTCAGGACAGAAATTTAACAAAGAGCATCACCTAGTGACATACCCTAATATCTGTATTTCTGTCTTTAGTGCTAAGAAACTTTTTTTTTAAGCAGACATAAATTTAATTATGTTTAGTTCATTTTTTTAAAGAAATTATTTTGTCTAATCTAAAAATTCCTTTTCATTGGAACTCAACATGAATCTAAATCCTGCTATGTCACTTACAAGCTGTATGTCTTGGTACATATTAATCTTTGTGTGCCTTGGTTTCCATGAGGTTGATAGAAGGATTAAATGCATTAATATGTGAAATGCTTAGAACCTATAAGAACACTATACAATTGATATTACTGTTACTATTTGATTATATATTAATTGGTAATGAATTAATAATTAGTAATGAAGACAGCAATTTAGTTGTTTCCCTACATTCTGTAAGTTATATATAAAATACATAATGTACTAAAAAATACATACTATATATAATATATAAATATATATAAAATATATATTTATATATATAAATTTAAATTTAGGTTACCCTAACCTTAACCTAATTTACATATATATAAATACCCTAATCCTAACCTAATTTATGTATATAAATTCCATATATGTGTTTAGGGAATGCAGAACATATATATATATATATATATAT